>NC_090267.1:221275459-221584209 GCF_040414725.1 Anabrus simplex | reverse complement strand
ATAGTCAGCTATGTGGGAAACGACATGGAAAGAAATGTGATTGTAGCGGGAGATCTGAATTTGCCAGATGTCAATTGGGAAGGAAATGCGAACGACAGGAAGCATGACCAACAAATGGCAAATAAGTTAATATGGGAAGGACAGCTGATTCAGAAAGTGATGGAACCGACCAGAGGGAAAAATATTTTGGATGTGGTGCTGATAAAACCAGATGAGCTCTATAGGGAAACTGAAGTAATAGATGGTATTAGTGATCATGAAGCTGTTTTTGTGGTAGTTAAAAATAAATGTGATAGAAAGGAAGGTCTTAAAAGTAGGACTGTTAGGCAGTACCATATGGCTGATAAAGCAGGTATGAGGCAGTTTCTAAAAAGTAACTACGATCGGTGGAAAACGGTAAATAAAAATGTAAACAGACTCTGGGATGGGTTTAAAGAAATTGCTGAAATGCGAAAACAGGTTTGTACCTTTAAGGGTGGTAAGGAATGGTAAAGACCCACCTTATTATAATAGAGAAATAAAGAGACTAAGAAGGAGGTGCAGACTGGAAAGAAATAGAGTTAGAAATGGCTGTGGAAGTAAGGAGAAAATTGAAGGAACTTACTAGAAAATTGAATCTAGCAAAGAAGGCAGCTAAGGATAACATGATGGCAAGCATAATTGGCAGTCATACAAATTTTAGTGAAAAATGGAAGGGTATGTATAGGTATTTTAAGGCAGAAACAGGTTCCAAGAAGGACATTCCAGGAATAATTAATGAACAAGGGGAGTGTGTATGTGAGGATCTTCAAAAAGCAGAAGTATTCAGTCAGCAGTATGTAAAGATTGTTGGTAACAAGGATAATGTCGAGATAGAGGAAGAGACTAAGGCCAAAGAAGTAATAAAATTTACATATGATAACAATGACATTTACAATAAGATACAAAAGTTGAAAACTAGAAAAGCGGCTTGAATTGATCAGATTTCTGGGGATATACTAAAGAAAATGGGTTGGGGTATAGTACCATATCTGAAGTACTTATTTGATTACTGTTTGGCCGAAGGAACTATACCAGATGAATGGAGAGTTGCTATAGTAGCCCCTGTGTATAAAGGAAAGGGTGATAGACATAAAGCTGAAAATTACAGGCCAATAAGTTTGACATGCATTGTATGTAAGCTTTGGGAAAGCGTTCTTTCTGATTATATTAGACATGTTTGTGAAATTAATAACTGGTTCGATAGAAGGCAATTCGGTTTTAGGAAAGGTTATTCCACTGAAGCTCAACTTGTAGGATTCCAGCAAGATATAGCAGATATCTTGGATTCTGGAGGTCAAATGGACTGTATCGCGATTGACATGTCTAAAGCATTTGATAGGGTGGATCATGGGAGACTACTGGCAAAAATGAGTGCAATTGGACTAGACAAAAGAGTGACTGAATGGGTTGCTATATTTCCAGAAAATAGATCTCAGAGAGTTAGAGTAGGTGAAGCTTTATCTGACCCTGTAATTGTTGAGAGGGGAGTTCCTCAGTGCAGTGTTATCGGACCTTTATGTTTTCTTATATATATAAATGATATGAGTAAAGGAGTGGAATCGGAGGTAAGGCTTTTTGCGGATGATGTTATTCTCTATAGAGTGATAAATAAGTTACAAGATTGTGAGCAACTGCAACGTGACGTCGAAAATATTGTGAGATGGACAGCAGGCAATGGTATGCTGATAAACGGGGCTAAAAGTCAGGTTGTGAGTTTCACAAATAGGAAAAGTCCTCTCAGTTTTAATTACTGCATTGATGGGGTGAAAGTTCCTTTTGGGGATCATTGTAAGTATCTAGGTGTTAATATAAGGAAAGATCTTCACTGGGGTAATCACATAAATGGGATTGTAAATAAAGGGTACCGATCTCTGCACATGGTTATGAGGGTGTTTAGGGGTTGTAGTAAGGATGTAAAGGAGAGTGCATATAAGTCTCTGGTAAGACCCCAACTAGAGTATGGTTCCAGTGTATGGGACCCTCACCAGGATTACCTGATTCAAGAACTGGAAAAGAAATCGAAAGAAAAGCAGCTCGATTTGTTCTGGGTGATTTCCGACAAAAGAGTAGCGTTACAAAAATGTTGCAATGTTTGGGTTGGGAAGAATTGAGAGAAAGAAGAAGAGCTGCTCGACTAAGTGGTATGTTCCGAGCTGTCAGCGGAGAGATGGCGTGGAATGACATTAGTAGACGAATAGTTTTGAATGGCGTCTATAAAAGTAGGAAAGATCACAATATGAAGATAAAGTTGGAATTCAAGAGGACAAACTGGGGCAAATATTCATTTATAGGAAGGGGAGTTAGGGATTGGAATAACTTACCAAGGGAGATGTTCAATAAATTTCCAAATTTCTTTGAAATCATTTCGGAAAAGGCTAGGAAAGCAACAGATAGGGAATCTGCCACCTGGGCGACTACCCTAAATGCAGATCAGTATTGATTGATTGATTGATTGATTGATTGATTGATTGATTGATTGATTGATTGATTGATTGATTGATTGATTGATTGATTGATTGATTGATTGATTGATCCTTCGTTAGTATGTTGAAGGTACTTCTTGCTTCAGCTAACTCTGTCAGGGTGCCAGGCAGTGGCAGACTTATCCAGAAATGCACGATATCTAACCCAAGCTCCTGGGATGTGATCTCATTTAGTTACCTCTTACGTCAGGCAGGAAATACCAGAGTAGTATCATAACAATAATGCTTATTTTGAAACACCTAGCAAATGTGTAGTCAGCGGCGTAGCCATGCTGAAATACTGGTGGATCCCGTGACATCTCCGAAGTTAAGCAACATTAGATTTGGTCACCACTTGAGTGGGCACCCACATGCTGTAGGCTAGAGGAGGAGCATGAAGGAACGGGCAACCGTACAAATCAACTCCGGCTCATGATGCCTGAACACTGCCCCTGGCTTAGCTGAGGACATTGACTAGGAGGTCAACGTTCCCATATCTTAAGTTGATGTGCTTAAAAAGAGAGATATCTGGGGTAATATGTATAGAATATAAACATGTGGTAGTATATATTATTATAAACCATATATATTTTATTAACACGAAATGCGTGAATTCGGGTTACTAGAATAGCGTAGATGAAATAGAAGTAGGTACGCTTTCTATTTCTGTTGTTTCAAGCCTGACGTATGGCATTGCATTTTGCTACCTGATGCATTATCTTTTCCACGATGCGTCCTTCTGGCACGACATTAAATCCCTCTGGAACTGGAGGCAGATCAAGGTAATGCGCTGTCAAAACAGGCGCTGTCATTCTACATCCAACTCATGAATATCGAGATGCGAATAAGGTAGTGTGTACTACATTGGGAACCTCTACAGGATGTTGACAACTGAAGGTCTGCAATATATTTGGGCACGGCAAGGAGGATTCTCATATAACAATTTAATGTCGAAATAAAAACTAACAGGAGTAGGGAGACTTTTAAGCAAAACATAGTCACAATATCTTTAAAAAGCACATTTTGTCAGGGGTAAACTTACGTCAACTCTGCTCAGGGTGCAAGAATTAACACCATACTTGAAAGTCGAAGTGCTTATACTGTAAAGAGAAACATCTGGGCCAGTACTTTATCATAATTCATTTTTATTCTTATCAAAATATAATTCACCTCCCATGTAGATACGAGGGCGAATCAAAAAGTAAGTTAAACTTCCAAGTTATGGCCATTTATGAAACCACCTACACATAGGCAACACGGCTATGACCACATACAATGTAAGTTCACTTTTCCACATAGTCCCCAAGAGGCTGCAAACATTTCTTGGAACGGTAAACCAAATTTTCGATTTCGGATGCGTAGAAATCACCTCCAGCGCAATATAACCACCTAAAGACGGGTACTTTCACCTCCTCATCGTTTCGGGCTCGTCGTTCGCCGAGATTATTTTTCAGCTCACCGAACACATGATAATCGCATGGCGCTACGTATGGACTGTATGGAGGATGTTGCCATACCTCCCACCTGAATCGCTGCAGCAGTTCGGACGTTTGGCGGGCCGTGCGAGGTGTTTCATTATCATGCAACAAAATCACACCGGTGCTCAATTTTCCCCGCCGCCTTTCTTTAATAGCCGTTTGCAACTGGTTTAACGTCTGACAATAAGCAGCCGAATTGATTATCGTGCCTTTCGGCATAAATTCCAAGTGCACCACATCCTCCATGTCAAAGAACACTGTTGCCATTACCTTTCATACTGATGGTTGGACCTTCAGCTGTTTTTGTGATGGTGACGTGATGTGCACCCATTCCATCGATGTTCTCTTTGTTTCGGGCGTGAAGTGGTGGACCCAGGTTTAATCCCCTGTTATGATTGGACGCAGAAGCTCTAGAGAATACCGTTGCAAAAATTCCACTGATGATTGGAAACGTTGTCCCTTGTGAACATCGGTGAGCAGAAGTGGGACCCATCTTTGACACAGTTTTCGAAATCCAGAGTGCTGGTGGACAATGGAGAACACACTGCCATACGATATGTTCGGCATCCTGGCAATTCCCTGCACTTTTATGCGCCGATTCTCTTTAATGATCCCATTCACACGGTCAACATTTGCAACGGTACTGGACTTTGCAGACCTGCCTTCGCGATATTCGTCTGTGAGATCCGTCGTTCGGCGTAAAATTGCTTACATCACTTTACGGTACCTGGACGAGAAATTGCACACTCACCATATACAGCAGCGATTTCACGATGAATGTCCGTACAATTCAGCCGTGCAGCCCATAGAAATTTGGTCATTGCACGCACCTCCAAATTCAGTAAACATCCAGTTGACGCGCCATTGAGCCTAGCCCACTCTGCACAAACAAAACGACGGGGTACCACACCAACCTTCCTATCGGACGTGCCAGCAGTTACTGTAGCTTGCTTCGCATTGGCCACAATCACGATACACAGCGTGCTTTCGCGGCGAGTTAGTGAAACTTACTTTTTGATTCGCCCTCGTACAAACTCCGTCGATTCCCACAAGTTCAATTGTTTCTGAAAAATGTGTGCGTCTGGGGAACCTTGCGTTCATACTTCTTTCTAAATGACTTTAAATTACAAAGTCATTTTATTATAATCTCGCCTGTTTTCTTGTTGTATAATTTTTTGCATTAATTTATTTGAAAAATGGATTTTCTTGACTCTTCTGTTTCTGTTTATTTCCTGGTGGTGGTGGTGGTGGTGGTGGTTGTGCTTCTGCTGATGAACGTTCATGGAATATCCTCTGAAATTGGAAACATTATGGTTGTCATTATCTAAATCATTCCGTAACAAGTCAACAGTTTTGGGAAATATATCAAGAGGAAAGTGCTGAAAGCTGTATTCTATGATAATTATTTCCGTTAATTGACCATATCTGGGAAGAAAAATATTGGTACCTCTCAGAGTTCGTCATCATAACGCCACCGACTAACAGAAATGGAAACGAAGACCCTCAGAGGACCTATTAAGAAACTGACTCCGTATACCAAAGGTTGCGTGCTGAATAATTAATATCGTACTGTACTTGAAAATTCTGAAAGAATTTACTTAAATGTTACCAGGCTGAAAGGCTGAAAGCAATATTCACGGCACACGGGTGCGATCTCATCCACTCCGTTTTGTACTCTATGATTGGCATTATTTACGGCTGTGCGAGTTTTTATTGATTCGCAGAGAGACGGTTTCTATGGAATCTATTGTATCCATTGTATGCATTCCAAGGGAAATGGAAACTCGTTTATGTATGTGAACGTGGCAAGCAGTGAATTGCTCTGCTGGTTTGATGAATGTGTACGGTTTGTCAATAAATAAATCGATGTAGACTATGATGCACAAAACATTGAAAATAAGCCTGCGTTCAATTCATTTTAAATGTCTATCCAAGCGCTTTCAAAATAATGTATTACTGTTCAATTCGCAATAGATCTCCAATATTTGCCACGATAGCAACGTTCATTGGATGTTTTCGAAGCTCGGTTTCCCACCTACTTCCTTTTGTGCTTTAAGCATGTTTTGTTCTTTATGTGATTGCGCACATCTACAGCATAATACACAATGCCAGTTAGAAGTCGCGCTTAAAGGGTACCATATTTATAGATTACCAACACGTTCTATATCCTTGATGATAACGATTATGATGATGATGATGATAGAAAATGGACCCTAACAGATTCACAAATCAAATAGTTGAATTCTATGAAAACGGGAGTAAAGCTAAAATATACACAACCGGGCTGAGTAGCTTAAGCGTAAGAACGCTGGTCTTTTGAGCTCAAGTTTATGGGTTCAATCCTCCTGGTTCAGTCCTGTGGTATTTTAAGGTACTCAAATACGTCAGCCTTCTGTAGGTAGATATACTTACACTTTAAAAGATTCCTGGAGGACAATATTCCGGAACCCCGGCCACTTCGGAAACCGTAAAAGTAGATATCGGAATGTAAAACTAATAACGTTATTATTAAAACAGACACTACGGGATGGTTCAATATAATAAAAAACGACCTGAAATTGTTTGGACTCACACAAGACCTTAAACAGGGAAATCTTTAGATAAGAAATTCACAAATGCACGTCAAGAGGACAAACCGGAAAAGAATCTACATAACAACTTGGACCAAAGAAAGAAAGAAAGAAAGAAAGAAAGAAAGAAAGAAAGAAAGAAAGAAAGAAAGAAAGAAAAGAGGCCCTCATCGAAAGAAAGAAATACTGGTGTGCTCATGCGAGGTTTCTCATTTGTGGAATCCAGCACCACCATTTTCTCCACCCATCCCCCTCCCACATCCGTATGAACGTTAAACGATGTTACCAAAATGTGTTTATTTGTACATATATTATACATCTTATTTTACATTTACTTCGGAATTTAAGTGCGGCCAGTATCCAGTATTCGGGATGGGTTCGAACCCCACTGTCGGCGGCCCTAAAGATGGTTTTCCGTGGTTTCCCATTTTCACACCAAGCAAATGCTGGGGATGTACCTTAATTAAGGCCACGGCTGCTTTCTTCCTATTCCTAGGCCTTTCCTACCCCATCGTCGCCATAAGACCTATCTGTGTCGGTGCGACGTAAAACAAATAGCAAAAAAATACGGAATATAATGAAATTCAAATGCAACACAATTGATATTTATCAAATATTAAATTTCAAAAAATGATATGTAGATTGTAAATTTCTTGAAATAGTTTTTGACAAACATTTATTAAATACTACTCACAAAAGTTCTTGGAGATAGTAGTTTACAACACTTCCTCAAAAAACAACATTGAAAGTAATGATACAGTCTCCCTTGAGAGTTTGTTTTTCGTTTTATTTAATATATAGAAAAATCTACATAAGTTTTTTATGCGAGAACACGGGATTCATCAAATACAACCCTGCTATTTGTAGTATTTGACCTCGTAATTTTTTAATAATATAGCCAAGGTTAATGTGACGAAGAACATACTCTTAACTAACAAAGACGGGCAAATTTGGTACTAAAAGAACGACTGGAATGTCGTCTTTACGACAAATCAACGATCAGTTAGAAATAGTTCCATGGCAAGCGGTAGATAGAGAGGAAATAAGACCTGTGCAACTACGTATTTTTCGCGGCAAGTTGGAGCTAACGTTTAACGAAAATGAGACGCAGTTTACTAAACAATCTACATATATAAAATAACTTGTCCTGACTGACTGACTGACTGATCATCGCCGAGCCAAAACTACTGGACATAAAGAAATTAAATTTTTGGGGATATATTCATATTAAGATGTAGGTACTCGCTAAGAGAGGATTTTTGGATATTCCGTCGCTAAGGGGGTGAAAAGAGGGGTGAAATTTTAAAATGAGTGTATATATATCTCAAAACTTTAGAAATTTACAGATGAAAATATTGGTATTTAGAATCTTCATTAAAAATAAACACGTATTTTTTGTTTTTGGAAAATCCCAATAGGAGGGGTGAAAAGTGGTGAAAAATGGGTTAAATGCCTTTAATGAGGATATTTATATCTCAGAAACTGAAGATATTACAGACCTGAAAATTTGTGTTTGGGATCTCCTTTAAAAATAAACATGTAACTTTTGTTTTTGGAAAATCCAATTAATTGGGGGGGGGGGTTGAAAAGGGAGTGAATTTTTAAAATCTTTTGTTTATAGATGTAAAAATTGGTATTTAGAATCTCCTTCAAAAATAAAGAAACACGTATTTTTTTGATTTCGTAAAATACCAAAGGGAAGGGTGGAAAAGGGTGGAAAAAGGGGTTGAATGCCTTTAATGAGGCTGCTTATATTTCAGAACCTGAAGATATTTCAGACCTGAAAATTGGTATTGGGGATCTACTAAAGAAACAGGTATTTTTTCGTTTTTGGAAAATCCAAATAATGGGGGTGAAAAGGGTGGTGAAATTTTAAAATGAGTGTGTCTACATCTTAAAACTTTACAGATGTAAAAATTGGTATTTAGAATCTCCTTTAAAAACAAAGGAACACGAATTTTTTTTGTTTTCTGTAAATCCCAGTAGGAGGGGTGTAAAAGGGTGAATAATGGGTTGAATGCCTTTAATGAGGATACATATATCTCAGAAAACTGAAGATATTACAGAACTGAAAATTTGTATATGGTATCTCCTTTAAAATAAAGGAACACGTACTTTTTGTTTTTGGAAAATCCAGTTAATGGCGATTAAGCAGGAGTGACAAATTAGGGTGAATTTTTCGATAGACTATATCTACAGAATATCTGAGAAACGTAAAATGTTACAGACGTAAAAAGTGTGTATTTGGAATTTCCTGAAAATGTAAAGAAACATAGGTGATTTGTTTTTGGAAACTCCACTTAAGGGGAAATAAAAAGGGGTGAAATTTTAAAATGAGAATTTGGGGGGGGGGGAACCATCTTGAGGGGCGGGAGTGAAAAGGAGTTGAATTCCTTTCATGAGGACACATAAATAAAAAAACTAAAGAAGTTAGAGTCGTGATAATTGGTATTTAGAAGATCCTTTACTATTAAAGAAACAAGTATTTTTTCCGGAATATTCACTTGGGGGGGGGGGGGCAGGAGTGTGAAAGGAAGTGATAAAAAGTGAATTATTTTTATGGGGATACTTATATCGCAAAACTAAAGGTAATAGACGTCAACACGGGTGTTTAGACTCTCCTTTAAACATAAAGAAACACTCATTCTTATAATTTTCTGTGGGGAGGGGGGGGGGGCTTAAATAAACTTAACGGCGGTGGGGTGTAAATGGAGGTGAGACCAATTGATTTTACTGTTCATAATGTACTTATAAGGAGCCTCCGTTGCTCAGGCGGCAGCACGCCGGCCTCTCACAACTGGGTTCCGTGGTTCAAATCCCGGTAATTCCATGTGATATTCGTGCTGGACAAAACGGAGGCGGGACAGGTTTTTCTCCGGATACTCCGGTTTTCCCTGTCATCATTCATTCCAGCAACACTGTCCAATATTTCATTTCATTTGTCATTCATCGATCATTGCCCCAAAGGAGTGCTTCGGCAGCCGGCACAGTTCCTATTGTTGCCGCTAGATGGGGCTTTATTCATTCCATTCCTGACCCTGTCGAATGACTGGAAACAGGCTGTAGATTTTCGATGTACTTATTCTGATCATAAACCGATCATTTTTAATCTTTCCTGGGTTCGTTTTCAACAGCCATCTTTTCCTTCGGAGAACGTTCTTAGATTACAGTAGATTCTCCTGGCATATAAATAAAAATTTTAACACATTTGAAATAAACGATCGGAATGCGATTGGCCGTTAAATTGTTCACCTCTATAATAAGGTCAATAATGCACGGAAGTATGTCATTCGTATCGCCAGAAATCCCGCACACTTGCCTACGCGCGACAATGGTGGTGGTCATATTGTCAACAATGACAGTGGGTGCAGATGTAATTTACCGCCAAGTAACGGTCTTGCATCTTGCTGTGGGGTCCAGAATATCTAATAATAATAATAATAATAATAATAATAATAATAATAATAATCTGGACCGTCGTCAAATGTGCGGACTGCGCTGGAAACGGGTCCTGGACCGGTAATGACTAAGAATGCAGTCCGACCGCGGATTCAGTACCGCCAAGGCATCCAAGACGACACCACGCCGGATCTCCTGAAGGATTTGATCCATATAAAAAATGCTTATAGGAAAAGATGGCAAGGATTTAGGGACCCAACTGACTGGGTGGAATACCTGGACCTAGCCCGGGAAGTACGAAATCGATTGCTGGAAGGAAAGATTGAAAAATGGGAGGAAACTTGCCGTAATCTATTAGAAAACGAGTCAGATCGCAAATTTTGGCGGGTTCTCGCAGAAAACGAGTCAGATCGCGAATTTCGGCGGATTATGTATATAAAACAATAAGCATTCAATTACAAATTTCAGTATAATACCGTAGCGAATCACGGGTATCTTGCTAGTCGTTAATATTTATAAACTGAAAGTGAAATAATTCATCACGGCTCTTGGAAATTCTCTTTCTTTTGACACGTCATGTATTGGTTGGTTGTGAGAGCCGCAAAAGTGATCGATATAATATACAGTAAATGCTGATGGGCACAGTTCTAAATGGGCTTATTCGTAACTACGAGTAATAAAATAATTATAACTGTAGTCGGAAAGTTTTCTTTAGAGATAAACAGTAAGGGAAAAGGATATAAGTTGCCAGGAGTCCAGGCTGACCATCCACAGTAGGAAAGAGCCGGGCTGAATAGTTCAGGCGGTATAGCACTGGCCTTCTGAATCCATCGTGGTATGTTCGATCCTGGCTCGGTCGGATGCTATTTGAAAATGCTCAAATACGTCAGGCTGGTGCCAGTAGATTTACCGGCACATGAAAGAACTCATGCGGGACGAAATTCCAGCACTTTGGAGTCGCCAAAAGCCATAAATATGTAGTTAGTGGGACGTAAGACCTAGAACATTATTATGACCATAGTAAAGCACCAAAAACAGATTTATGAACAATAAATAATAAAACAAGGAGGATCAAATCTAATTTAAATTTTTCAAGCGGGATAACAGGATTAGCCCACATCTGAGCGGGTTCCATTTGGTATCAATAGGAGTTGATGCTAACCTATTCTTACAAGGTGAAAAACTATTAGCAATTTATAAGGATAAGAAACGATAATAAAATAATAATAATAATAATAATAATAATAATAATAATAATAATAATAATAATAATAATAATAATGCTTATGAAGAAAAAGAAGATTCCTAGGTTTGATATCACCAAACTTAAAGAAGACAATGCAAGTTACCAAGAGAGTCTGAACCAACACATCAATAGGATTAACACCACTACAAATTGGGACCCACTTCGGGATGCTATAACAGACGCGGCTCAGAAGACGATCCCCAACAGACCTAAAGGAAACAAGCACCCATGGTGGTCAAACGAATGCGATGAGGCTATAGAATCCAGGCGACTAGCATGGCTCAAATGGAACCATCATAAAAACGAAACCAACCTACAAGCCTTTATTATACAAAGAAAGAACACCTCCAGCATCATAAGAGGGGCGAAAAGAAAATACAACAAAGAACTGATTAAGCAAGCCGAGGAGGATTTTGGAAAAAACAACTCCAGAGACTTATACAAAGGTCTAAAACAACAGACGACCCAGTTCACACCCCAAACTTTACACTTCCAGAGAACAGACGGATCATTGTGCCTCAATGATGATGACTGCATCAAGACCCTAGCTGATTATTTCCAAGGACTTTTGAATGCTGAAGAACCTGCGCAGCGCCTCCCAGTTAGAGAACCAGCTAACCCGGACACCAAAGACATCCCTCCTCCCACCTATGAAGAAGTAAGAGAGACCATTCAACTTCTCAAGAACAACAAAGCTCCTGGAGAAGACGGAATAGTGGCAGAAATGTTGAAACAAGCTGGTGAGCAAACATTCAGGCACATACACAAAGTAATCCTGGACATATGGGCTAAGGAAAGGCTCCCAGATGATTGGACATCAGCTGTTATCCATCCAATCCACAAGAAGGGAAGCAAAACAGATCCCAGCAACTATAGAGGAATATCACTCCTTTCAGTATCGTATAAAGTCTTTTCCAAGATTCTGGAACAGCACATAACAAGACAACTGGATAAAGAATTAGGAGAATATCAAGCAGGGTTCAGAACTGCAAGGTCTTGTGCTGAACAGATACAAAATCTGAAGACCATCCTTCAATATAGCAAGAAAAGATGCCGACAGTGGGTAGCTATCTTTGTCAACTTCCAGAAGGCATACGACTCCGTGGATAGGATCACACTCTTCAACACCTTAAGAGAACTGGGACTAAACGAAAAAATTAATAGGTTGGTGCAAGCCACCCTGCACAACACCACTTCCAAAGTTAAGTTTAGAGGTCAATTATCAGAGAGCTTCACAATCAAAACAGGGGTGAGGCAAGGAGATGGTATCTCATGCATATTATTTAACTGTGTCCTGGAAAAGATCATAAGAGAATGGACCAGGTCATTATCTGAGAACACCGGATTAAGAATGGGGTTTAAATCAGACAACCTGAGGATTCCATGCCTGGCCTTTGCTGATGACCTTACTTTATTAGCAAACGACATGCATGAGGCCACTATGCAGCTTCAAACACTGCACTCTATTGCAGCTAAAGCGGGCCTCATGATCAACATTGGAAAGACCGAGTTTATGACCAACATCAAAGATGCCCCTACAACAATGGGAGTCAGTGATACAAAACACATCAAGAGAGCTAAAAATGTGAAGTACCTCGGAGAGTGGGTATCGGAGGACCTAAGTGAAACGATGGCTCTTGAACAAAGGAGAATCAAATTAGACAAGGCCTACCATGCCTGCAGAAAACTGTATGCCTCAAAGCATTTATCAAAGAATGTAAAACTGAGACACTATAATGCAGTAGTCAGACCATCAGTCCTCTATGCAGCAGAATGCCTATCCCTAACTAAAAAAACCCCACTGAGAGCCCTGGAAGTGCAAGAACGGAAATTCCTGAGAAGAATAATAGGGCCAAGGATCCTACCAGATGGAAGGCGATGGTACAAACAAAACAATGAGCTCTACCAGCATCAAGAAAACCTCATAGATGCCATCAGGAGAAAACGTCTGACTTTCTATGGACACCTATACAGAATGGATCCTAATAGATTATCCCATAAGATCTTCAAGGTTGCTAACAAAGGCAAAGCTACTGGATTCCCCTGGACCAAACAAGTGGACAAAGATCTTGCAGAGCTTAATATTAATCAAGCCGCCATTACTGACAGAAATGCATACCGTTTAATGGTCAAAACTAAACCTTTCCTAACATCCCTTACATCAGCTAGCCACAAAGGAGCCGGGAATTGGTCAGAGGAGCGCAGGAAAGAATTCAGCGAGAAAATGAAGGAATACTGGGCCAACAGGAAGGCTCAAGAGGCCACTAAGAACACAATCCAGTATGCTAAAAGGGGCAGACGAAGAAAAAAACACAGCTAGAACACAAGCACCGTGGTCCACAGATGGCCTAAACGCAAAGAAAATAATAATAATAATAATAATAATAATAATAATAATAATAATAAAATTTAAGTGCAATAGTATTATTAGGAAAAGTAATCAGATGCTGTACCCCTTTACGCAAGGGATAATTTCAAAATGGAATACTTCGTAAGATTACAAATTTCTTGAAAACTGTATACTAGGCATGTTACATGCTTGAGGAATCCATTCCATTTCCACGACCTGGTACTGCGTAACGCAAAACTGTGAGGCGTAGGCAAATTACTCCAGGGCCGGAAACCTTGAGTATCAGGAAAACCTGCCTGTATGACGGTACACAATACAACTCGGGAACTCTGCGAGCCGGTGACGAGGGGTACCCCTCTGATATAAGTTTTAAAGTCGGGAGTACCAGCAGATACCAAGTAGAAGGAATACGTGTTCCCAACTGTTGAAAAACAGAACGTTGTAAACGCAGTCGGAGAAATAATGACTCGGTCAGTACTATCCTAGGAGGCACACTGCCGCTTTTCTCTCATCCTGGTGAGTCCGCAGGTGTGAACTGTGTCACATATCAGAACTTGTCTCTGTTCTTCGGCCGTATGCTCTTCCTGACGTCAACCCCGTGTGCAGGAATGTGTTCATTTTTGCGCGAATCTATGGTGGTTAGTAGTGTGGTTTGTGTATGGGGAAATTTGTACTAAGGCATTAACACCCAGTCCGCAAATTAGAGAAATAATTAGCTAAAATCTCCGAACCTGTCTGGAATCGAACCCTAAACCATCTGAATCGAAGTTGGTAAATCTGACCTTCCAACGAAGGAGCCAGATCGTAGAACTAAAATGTACAAAAATGTATTGAAATTTATAATAATTAATTCCTTTATAATAATAATAATAATAATAATCAATATTGTATTTATGTTCGGTCTTCAGTCCTAAGGCTGGTTGGATCCTTAACAGCTCCGCCATCAGCTGTCATAGATGGCCTAGGCATGACTGAAGAGGCGTACTAGGGAAGTGAGGAGTGAGGTAGTTTCCCGTTGCTTTCCTCACCGAGCCAGAAGTTGCTATTACATATCAGTCTGCCAAGCCCACTGAAATGCATGCACCAACCGACCCTATGAGCAACAGTTTCACACCATTCATAGCAGGGACTGGTTGCAGGAGGAATGGCATTACTAGCATCGCTCATACCTCAGTCACTTTCATATTGTCAAAGCCAAGTATAAGACAGAGACAGATCAATGAATGTAACAAAATTACTCTAGCCCATATCAGAAGACATAGTGCACTGTAAACACTAGGTCCTGCCAGCAAAGACAAGTAATCTATATTTGTATCTATACAAACAAAAGTAAGTTTGTTTGCTCTTTATAAAAATCTACACGCCTCCACTGATCAGTATCAACATTTGCACCAAGGCTTATGCAGCATTCGGACGGATCGTAGAGGTAGTGATATCGTCAAAGATTTAATAAAATAAAATTGGTCATAATATGTGATATACGGGTAGAAGGTTTTATGTGTTGACGCCATTTTTATACCAAAGCTGTTAAGACATAGACCGAACACAGGAGAGCGTGGAACCAAGAATTGCAAGGAGTATAGTCAAACTTTATAGCGATGTACAGGACTAAACTAGCGATGTATTCTGTGTAAAATTAACCTCAATTCCACACATGAGTATTAAACGATTGCTTACAGGTGGTGGATTTTGCTGTATGATACAACATGGCAATTTATTGCCTGGAAATGATATTGAGCGATTGCTTTCAGGTGCGTATTACTTGATTTAATGCCGGACTGAGTGGCTCAGACGGTTGAGGCGCTGGCCTTCTGACCCCAACTAGGCAGGTTCGTTCCTGGCTCAGTCCGGTGGTATTTGAAGGTGCTCAAATACGTCAGCCTCGTGTCGATAAATTTACTGGCACGTAAAATAACTCCTGCGGAACAAAATTCCGGCACATAGGCGGATCCGAAAACCGAAAAAGTCTTTAGTGTGGCGTAAAGCCAATAACATTCCTATTTAATTCCTTTAATCGTATGTGCCATCGTTTTTCATTCGACTTCGTTCCCTCATTCTAGAATAACGATTTATTTATTTATTTATTTATTTATTTATTTATTTATTTATTTATTTATTTATTTATTTATTTATTTATTTATTTATTTATTTATTTATTTATTTATTTATTTATTTATTTATTTATTTGACTCTGTTTATTCCATCCTGTACAGACCTCTTGTTAGTCGCAGATTAGATTACGGCACTTACTTAAATCGAATGTTCCTTAATTCTAAAACGGTACCATTGTTCATAACGTATTTTTTTTTTTTTTTGCTAAAGTGTCAGTTGTACAGTACGTATGTATTAACAACTTCGTATATAATTTTTGACACCCAGGCGCTATGACCAAATTTCGTACAGATTACAGAGATACCAGACTAAACTTTTTGGTGGTGCAGAGCGTAGTGCATTTATTCATAAATACACGGAATGGAATAAAGGGACGGTTATTCGCATTATATTTTAGTAATTTGTCACTTGTAAATTAATAAATCAAAAGACTTCAATTAGACTACCTTCAAAATTGACTTCTGAATACATGTGAGTAACTTTCAAAGCAATCCTACAATCGTTTCCTCTTGACAGTGTCTTTACCACAGCCATGCATTGCAGCTATTGGAAAGACTTTCACCTCAACTCCACCAATGCTTTCACAGTTAGACAAAGATGTGCAAAGTTAACGAATAGATACATGTACCAAACTGCGGAAAGCGCAAATGTAATTCAATTTCTGTTTGCGATATATTTTCGTGTGTTTGTTGATATAATATTCTATTACCATAACAGTTCATGTGTGTGTGTGTGTGTGTGTGTGTGTGTACACTATTGGCAAATCTCAGTGTATTAATTAGTTCTCCCTTTACTGTAATTCCTTTTCCAAATCCCTGTTTTATATTATTTAGAGCTTGCTCAATTTAAACATCGATTACGAGGTTAATCAGTACTGTGAAAATATAGATGTCAAAGATGCTACCACTAAGTGGCGTGTCAACTAATGATGAAAATCCACAGCCTGTTTTCAGTCATCTCACCGGGTCAGGAATGGAATGATTGAAGCCCCCGTCTAGCGGCGAGGATAGGAAATATGCCGGCTGCCGAAGCCTGTGGCACTCCTCCGGAACAATGATAAATGACTGACAGATGAAATGAAATGTTAATGGAGAGTGTTGCTGGAATGAAAGATGAAAGGGAAAACCGGAGTACCCGGAGAAAAACCTGTCTACGTACCTCAATTTCAAGTAATTTTATCTATGTAAGTTATAGAGCTGTCTCGGCAAATCACTCAACTAAGACCTGCTCTAGCGCACTGTGTTCATTCGACGAGATGAATTCTGCCTTGGAAATATTATAGTATTATATTATAGTAGAGTTGGCAGAGAGTGGAAATCATTTCGCAGGTAGTCTAAAACGCATCACATCAAATGGCTTCAGCAGAGATTATAATGTATCATACTTCACAAGGCGGAATATCGAGATAGTTGGCCATGCGGTTAAGGTCGCGCTGCTGTGAGCTTGCGTTCAGGAGATAGTGAGTTCAAACCCCACTGTCAGCAGCCTTGAAGGTGGTTTTCTGTGGTTTCCCATTTTCACACCAGACAAATACTGTGGTTCTAACTGAATTAGGGCCACGGTCGCTTCTTTCCCACTCCTAGCTCTTTGTTCTCTCATCCTTGCCATAAGACGTATCTGTTTCGGTGCGACTTAAAGCAAATTGTAACATGGAGGTGAATAACGTAAGTTGATGTCTCCTCCATGCCATCTAGTAATTTTTCTTTCCTTCAGTACGAGTTTCATCTCACCATTCATAATCCCAAAATTTATGAGAAAATTCTAACGAGTTGATATACTTCCACGTAATCTGTCTATCTATCCATCTATCTATCTATCTATCTACCTATCTATAAGGTGGTTCACCAGCCCCTTATTTTTTCGGAGGTATGTAACCAAACTAACGCGTATATCAGTCATCCGAAAAACATTAATATCTGCTCCTTTATGGCTTTAGTACAATACCGTTTATATAATGCTCGCGAATATGATAGAAATAATTAACGGCAATGTTATTTCTATTATTTAAACTACCCCGAATGTGTAAAACGATCATAGCTGCGAATAACACTATCTTACGTTTGGACAGGAAGTGTCTATAAGGACTACAACGTGCTAGCTGTGCACCATGGCTCGCGGTAACTAAGGTGGCTGAATATCACTGCTGTTGTGTCAGTCAAGCCGTTTGGTAGTAGATTCGATTCATAGGATGGCACACTTTCTTCTTTCGATTAATGCTGTCTACAGTGACTGTAGTATGGCCACATGTCAACCTATTCCAAAGAGTGAATTTTTATTTGGTCCTGAAGAGGACAGTTTTAATCCGATGTTACGTAGCAAGGTTGGACTACGACTTTATGGTCTGTAGGTATGAAGTAGGGTACCCTGCATGTTAAGTGTAATACGTGTTCGAAATATTGACCACCTTGGTTTATGCAGATTTCAGCATGATGTTTTAAAGACATTCTTGCACGTTGTAATATATCAGATGTAACAGCTTGGCATGCCTCGGTGGTCAGTTGCCGAAGGTCACCAGAATCTTAAGGCTCGTGTGCATACACTACCTGCTTTAGTGATCCCACAGGAAGAAACCAAGTGGCGTTAGATCGGGTGATCTGGCGGACCAGTGAACGGTTCCGCCCTTTCCTATTCATTTATTTGGATACTAGCGAATGTACCCGTGCTTCGCTACGGTATTCTACACTGTATTCGAATATCGAAGTAAATAGTGTGCATGCAGTCAATAAGATTGTTTTAAAATTGCATGTCTCTTAGCGTTATCCGAGGAAGAGCATGGGGAGGTCCCCGTACGTTGTTTCCAATGTAAAGTGTTTGTTATGGATTTGTGATATAACGGCAGGCTCACTGGCCTACTGCCATTCACAATCGAGTTGGGAAGTTTACATTATAATTTCAGGCCCCATTGCCTACTATGCGGACAGAATCGATTTGGAGAGTTTTCGTTAAAATGGCAGCCCCCCTTTCCTACTTCCAGACAGATTACAGTTTTTATTATAATGGCAGGCAATTATCCTACTATCACTCGAAATTGAGTTGTGCAGTTATCATTATAATGCCAGGCCCATTTCCCTACTTCCAGCCAGCTTACTGCCAGTCACACCAAGTTGGTGAGTTTCCATCAAAATAGCAGGCCACTATGCCTAATGCCAGTCACATTTTAGATGAGGACATTTCTTTATAATGGCGGGCACCCTTGCCTACTGCCAAACACAATCGGGTAGGGGAGTTTTTTTTTTTTGCTAGTTGCTTTACGTCGCACCGACACAGATAGTTCTTATGGCGACGATGGGACAGGAAAGGGCTGGGAGTGGGAAGGAAGCGGCCGTGGCCTTAATTAAGGTACAACCCCAGCATTTGCCTGGTGTGAAAATGGGAAACCACGGAAAACCATCTTCAGGGCTGCCGACAGTGGGGTTCGAACCTACTATCTCCCGAATACTGGATACTGGCCGCACTTAAGCGACTGCAGCTATCGAGCTCGGTGATGGGGCGGGGGAGTTTTAAACAAAACTGCATGCTCACTTGCCTTCTGCAAGTCAAATCGAGAAGTGAACTATTCATTACAATTGTAGACCTTCCTTACTAATGACAGTTACACAGGAGTTGGAGAAGGAACCCTTTCATACTGCCAGTCAAAGTCGGTGTGGGGAGTACTGATTACAATAGCAGACCCACCCTTTCTCGATCGCTAAAGAAATCGACATCAGTGAATATATATAGATCGACATATGAAAGTATATGCGTGTTTACAATATTGAAGACCTTCATTTACAGATTAACTGCTACTAAACGTACGTCATATCGACAAAGGATTATACTATAAGACACGCCGGATTTAGTGGCCTAAATGGCTGGTCCTATGATATGTAATCTATTCTTGGGTCAGATTGAGTTAGAAACGTGGAACAGGGTAACGTTCTTGTAAGATTATCTCACATTACATTAATTTTCGAATAATTATGTGACGGCTACATACATAGCATTTGGCTCATATATGGCTACTGGGTGGGCCAATTTTCGTGAAGAGTTTGATGATTCTGTATTTCATAGAAGTAATCGAAGGTATGAATTATGCATGTGAAAATTCCAAATTGACTTAACATCCATTAATAGAGAAAAATCAAACGTAAAAGTGATACAGATACGGCAAAAAGTCATAAGACCAAGGTTGTAGATCATTCCAAATTGAACGGAGATTGTGCAATCTGTTATGTGATAGGAATTTCCGAAGGTCTGCACCATCATAAAAATTGCCTGCATATTTCGATATTCTTCGGGGATAAAAAGTGAAAAATGTAATGATCTTGGATGTTTTCCGTTCGTTACAGTCTAAAACGTATAATTTTGTCAAATTTCAATTATCTTCTTTTTCTTCTGGCAGATTATGCCGCAATTAGGATTTTGGGCGAGGCGGGTAAAAATTAGGACTTTCAGGAAACTAAACCAAAAATTATGCAGATGGTCATTATTACCCCTTAAACGGAAAGCTGTACGAAAATTTCGCCAAAATAGTCATTGTAGAGGCACACAGTCGTTACGATTTGATTTATGTAGATAAGGAATCTGCTCCATGTAAAACACCTTTTTGGCTATGTCCGCTGGACTTAACCTGCAAAACTGACCATTCATGATATCTCCCTTATTAATCCTCCTGACGAAAAAATGCACATGAAAAAAAGGTTTAGAGGTGGAATTCCACCACGTTTGGTCGATTTCCAGTCAGGTTGGTCTTGTTCTCTATATATTGTGGAAGAGTAAAATCACCATTTCGGTTCCCTATAAACCGCCAGTCCATTCCGGAACATGAAATGTTATTTACGTTAAAAACCTACCTTTGGACAGGTGGATGCTAAATATGAATTTTGGTTCGAATATCTTCAGTAGTTTTCAAGTTGTAAGGAATAAGCTTTACACGCACCCGCTCGTGTGTTAAGTCCGATGGGACTTGTACAAAAAAACGGTCCGTTAATGATATCTCCCTTATTAATCCTCGTATCGAAATGATGCACATGAGAAAAAAGGTTTAGAAATTAATTTCTACCGAGGCAGGTAGATTTAAATTAACGTTGGTTGTGTATATTTTGTGGAAGTGCAAAACCACACTTTCGGTTTCGTATAAACCCCCAGTCAGTTCAGGGATTTAGAAACAATATTTGCCCTAAAACCTATCAAGGACAGGTGTATTCTAAATATGAGTATTGGTGGAAATACATCCAGTAGTTTGTAGCACTCGCGTACATACGGCGTAATTAAGGAAGAAATAATACAGTTAAGAAAGTTGAAAGTAATAGAAAATGGATTATAATTGAGGGCAGCCGGAAAACGACAAATATGTAAATGCCAAGTTAATGTATTGGAAAATCAAATGCCCCTCAATAAATTATGCTAGTGTGAGTTATGGATATAATAAAGCGGTAACAGAGGAGAAATTTAGGTCCATTGATTCCTAGGTAAACAAATAATAAGAAGATGACTAATGGTGTTATTACTTAATCTATTCGAAGGCGGTTATAACATCCAACGATATTCCGCCAATATCCCGCAGATAGGCCGATTGACGCCTCTCTTGCCTTCTACCTAAGGAACAACCACGAATTTAAAACGATGATGAGGAAAATAGCAATACGTTACTTCCCTGCTGACATGCAGTCAGAGACGTTGCCATGGTAACCTGTAGGTTCGTTGTCGGTCTGTCGGTCACTCAATGCAGAGCATGGTACCAGCAGAAAATTGTAAATTTCTCCGTCATGTAAAGAGTAAGGTAAATTACGAACATAACGAAAGTTGTTTATAATTAAGAGACGTTTCACGTACGGTAAACGAAGTTTACAGAAAATCAATAGTATAAGAGAAAATGGAGGAAAACCATTCTGGTTTTCTTATAAACCCCCGTCTATTCAAAGATTTTAAAATGATATGCATATTGAAACCTTCCCCGGGATGAGTATACTCTAAATATGAAGTTTAGTTGAGATCTATCGAGCCGTTTCCACGTGATGGTGGAAAAACCATTCTGCTTTTCGTATAAACCCCCGTCTATTCAAAGATTTTAAAATGATATGCATATCGAAACCGTCCCCGGGATGAGTATACTCTAAATATGAAATTTGGTTGAGATGTATCCAGCCGTTTCGACGTGTTGGTGGAAAAACCATTCTGGTTTTCCTATAAACCCCCCGTGTATTCAAAGTTTCTAAAATGATATGCATATCGAAACCTTCCCCGGGAGGAGTATACTCTAAATATGAAGTTTGGTTGTGATCTATCCATCCGTTTCGACGTGATGGTGGAAAAAAACATTCTGGTTTTCCTATAAACCCCCCGTGTATTCAAAGATTATAAAATGATGTGCATATCGAAACCTTCCCCGGGAGGAGTATACTCTAAATATGAAGTTTAGTTGAGATCTATCGAGCCGTTTCGACGTGATGGTGGAAAAAACATTCGGGTTTTCCTATAAACCCCCGTCTATTCGAAGATTTTAAAATGATATGCATATCGAAACCTTCCCCGAAATGAGTATATTCTAAATATGAAATCTGGTTGAGATCTATCCAGCCGTTTCGACGTGATGGTGGAAAAACCATTCCGGTTTTCCTATAAACCCCCGTGTATTGAATCATTTTAAAATGATATGCATATCGAAACCTTCCCCGGGAGGAGTATACTCTAAATATGAAGTTTGGTTGAGATCTATCCAGCCGTTTCGACGTGATGGTGGAAAAACCATTCTGGTTTCCCTATAACCCCCCGTGCATTCAAAGATTTTAAAATGATATGCATATCAAAACCTTCCCCGGGAGGAGTATACTCTAAATACGAAGTTTAGTTGAGATCTATCGAGCCGTTTCGACGTGATGGTGGAAAAACCGTTCTTGTCTTCCTATAAACCCCCGTCTATTCAAAGATTTTAAAATGATATGCATATCGAAACCTTCCCCGGGACGAGTATACTCTAAATATGAAGTTTGGTTGAGATCTATCCAGCCGTTTCGACGTGATGGTGGAAAAACCATTCTGGTTTTCCTATAAACCCCCCGTGTATTCAAAGATTTTAAAATGATATGCATATCGAAAGCTTCCTCGGGAGGAGTATACTCTAAATATATAGTTTGGTTGAGATCTATCCAGCCGTTTCGACGTGATGGTGGAAAAAACCATTCTGGTTTTCCTACAAACCGCCCGTGTATTCAAAGATTTTAAAATGATATGCATATCGAAACCTTCCCCGGGGTGAGTATACTCTAAATATGAAAATTGGTTGAGATCTATCCAGCCGTTTCGACGTGATGGTGGAAAAACCATTCTGGTTTTCTTATAAACCCCCCGTGTATTCAAAGATTTTAAAATGATATGCGTATCTAAACCTTCCCCGGGATGAGTATACTCTAAATATGAAGTTTGGTTGAGATCTATCCAGCCGTTTCGACGTGATGGTGGAACAGACAAACAGATACAATTTTATTTATATAGATGAAGCATTTAGATGGTTCCGGACGACTACTGATGCGTGAGGTGGAGCCCCGTCCTGTTGGAATCACATTGGTAATTGCTCATGCGGTGGCACGTTCTCCAGCAACTGTGGGAGTTAATTTTGAAGAAAATGAATGTAGCGTGTTCCCGTTAGATGTCCATTGAAGAAATGAAATAGTCACCCAAGTTCCCACACCACGTATTTACTCCCCTCTGCACTTGAAATGGGCCCTGTCTTACCCAATGGGGATTTTCCGCGCTCCAATAGTGCAGTGTGTGCCGATTTCGACGCCATTGTTGTGAAAGTGTAATTCATCTGAAAACAGGACTCTTGACAAAAGGCTGCATTATTGGTCACCCTGCTTAATGCCCATTGATAAAATGTTACTCGAGCATCGAAATCACGTCCGTGGAGCTGCTGATGTAACTGCAGATGGTATGGGTAAGATTTATTGTTATGCAGTATACGCATGACTGATGATCGGCTGATGTTAGTCTGTTGTGCAAGTGTCCGAGTACTGATATGAGGGTTAATTTGGACAGCGTCCAAAACAGCCTCTTCATTTGGACCAGATGTTTCAGGAGCGTTCCAGTTGAGCGCAATCTTTGTTCAGTTTTCGAAACGTATTGTTAGTCGGTAGTCTTCTCTCAGGAAAACGCTCGTGATAGAGACGTTGCGACTGAACTGCGTTCTGCCTTGTTTTCCCTTAAATGAGCAACATATCAACGTACTCGTCACTGGAATACATCGTGAGGGAATGAATACGTGCTGTTTGTGACTTGGTAAGTGTGCATAAACATTGTGTATCCGTTAAAATGAGGCACCATCTGTCGGTCAAGAAAAACATGCTTAAGGTTGGTGGAATCGAACCATTGCATTACCGGTATTCAGACACCTTGTGTCACCGGCTTTTAACTGACTCAGCCACAGATACAACATACAAGGCGCTCGCTGAAGGATAATTATTTAAGTATGGCCGTTCGATATCGAAAGTTAATATCCCTGTCAATGTCTTCAATATCGCTTTACAGTATTCTTCTTCTTTATCTGTTTACCCTCCAGGATCGGTTTTTCCCTCGGACTCAGCGAGGTATCCCACCTCTACCGCCTCAAGGGCAGTGTCCTGGAGCTCCAAACTCTGGGTTGGGGGAAACAACTGGGGAGGGTGACCAATACCTCGCCCAGGCGGTCTCGCCTGCTATGCTGAACGGGAGCCTTGCGGGATGATGGGAACGTTGGAAGGGATAGACAAGGAAGAGGGAAGGAAGCAGCCGTGGCCTTAAGTTAGGTACTATCCTTGCAATTGCCTCGAGGAGTAGTGGGAAACCATGGAAAACCACTTCCAGGATGGCTGAGGTGGGAATCGAACCCACCTGTAGTCAGTTGACCTCCCGAGGCTGAGTGGACCCGGTTTCAGCCCTCGTACCACTTTTCAAATTTCGTGACAGAGCCGGAAATCGAAACCGGGCCTCTGGGTGTGGCAGCTAATCACACTAACCACTACACCTCAGCGGCGGACGCTTTACAGTGTTCATTAAACTTTTTATCGTCACGGAGCTCGTGGCCTACATATTAATTCGACCGTACTTCCTCCAACAATTCAACGTAATCTTCATAGGAATATATCGTGAGGAAAATAATAAGGGATGTGATGTGACCCCGTAGGTGGGGATTATTACTTGATCGCGTTGGACTCGGGAGGTTGTGGATTCGAATCCCATGCTGGACGTCCTGAAAATGGTTTCCCTCGGTTTCCCGCTTTTTTCACCACCGGGTATAGTCCTGACGATCAACCCGTACCCAGCGGCATTCAAAGAGTTCGGCAAACGTTTGATCACCCTGGCCACTTAAGGGCCTAGGAGGGGGTGATTTATGACGGCAGTGGGCTTTAAAACGGAAGTTCGCATTCCCCTTCAGAAATCCTCACAGCTCTGTTGCCAATGCACCTCTTGTTAAATAGACGTCAGTCTCTCTTTTCAGCTCAGACAATTTACACTTGCTTTGTTCGCTGTTTGAAAGTTTTGGATTATTTCTTTGCTTCGTTAATTAATATTTGTGAAGTGTGTTGTTTTTCACTTCGCTTCACGCAGTAATGTGGAGGCCGTGGGAATTACACCTGGAAATTATCGCATCAGAAAATCTTGAATTAAATCTGCCAGTGCAGGCAAACGATCCTCAACCGAGCACCGGTAACAGTGATACTCGACTGAGTAGTACTGGTTCCGTGTCCGCGAGTGATACTCAGCCGGGTAGTAGTCGTTCCGCGGAGAAAAGAAAGGCGACTAAAACTTTAAGTAAGCAAAGTCAACGGCTGGTATGTAACGCATACGAATACGTTATGAAGAACAACGTTCGCACGGGTTATATTTCTGAGACAGCTAAAATGTTGAAACTTAACAGGAAAACTGTAAGTAAAATAGTAAAGAGGGGACCTACAACTCCGAAAAAGTGTGGTAATAATAGGGTTATCTTTAATAAAATTGATGAACTACATACTCCGATATTTATTATTATTATTATTATTATTATTATTATTATTATTATTATTATTATTAATCTGCTTACCCTCCAAGGTTGGTTTTTCCCTCTGACTCAGAGGGATCCTACCTCTACCGCCTCAAGGGCAGTGTCCTGGGGCGTGAGAAATTTGGTCGGGGGATACTACCGGGGAGAATGACCAGTACCTCGCCCAGGCGGTCTCACCTGCTATGTTGAACAGGGGCCTTGGTGGGGGATGGGAAGATTGGAAGGGATAGGCAAGGAAGAGGGAAGGAAGTAGCCGTGGCCTTAAGTTAGGTACCATCCCGGCATTTGCCTGGAGGAGAAGAGGGAAAACACGGAAAACCACTTCCAGGATGGCTGAAGTGGGAATCGAACCCACCTCTACTCAGTTGACCTCCCGAGGGCTGAGTGAACCCCGTTTCAGCCCTCGTACCACTTTTCAAATTTCGTGGCAGAGCCGCGAATCGAACCCGGGCCTCCGGGGGGTGGCAGCTAATCACACTAAACAACTACACCACAGAGGCGGAAAATTATTATTATTATTATTATTATTATTATTATTATTATTATTATTATTATTCCAGTCCCTAGTTCGTGATTTTACTTTTCCTTTGCCAGGCGAGTTGGCCGTGCGGTTAGGGGCGCGTAGCTGTGAGCTTGCATCGGGGAGATAATGGGTTCAAGCTAAACTGTCGGGAGCTCTGAAGATGGTTCACCGTGGTTTCCCATTTTCACACCAGGCAAATGCTGGGGAAGTACCTTAATTAAGGCCACGGGCACTTCCTTCCCACTCCTAGACCTTTCCTAGCCCATAGTCGCCATAACACCTATCTGTGTCGGTGCGACATAAAAAAAATTGTAAATTTTTTTGCACTTTTCATTTTTTACTGAAAGCGAGACACTAATATTAGCAGCATAAAATTAATATTTTAATGGGCCTACTTTGGTATCAATTTACGTTTAGTCTTTGTCGAGTTTATTTGCCAATGCCTTCTTCCTGTTTCTTTCTTTCTTTCTTTCTTTCTTTCTTTCTTTCTTTCTTTCTTTCTTTCAACATCTGCGACCACCGCATGGGTTAAGCACGAAACAAATTATTCTGCGATATTGGTTTGTGCTGTGGTTCATTATCAAGTTTTTATATTTATATTTTGACTTTAGAATAAATTAAATCTTAACATGTTTAAATAATCGACGCAAAATATGACAACCTTGCTTTTGATAGAGCTCACTTGCCTTTTAAACGACACGCGCCTCTTGTGTCCAGAGGAAAGGAGCCGACTGTCAACCCTCATTATTACCAGGGTGGGCCAAGTTTTGAGATCAGAAGATACCGCTTGGGTATACGTTGAGCGTCAGGACTATAAATGCCGGGAGGTACCTTAGTAAAGTACCAAGGCCGATTTCCTTCCCAATCCTCCCCGCCCTCATCCTTAAGGGAAAGACGCCAAATCAGAGCGAATCCCTTAAAATCAATCTTTCTTCTTTTTTAATATTTTCCTAATGCTTTTACCACACCTGTGGGGTCGCGGGTAAAACTGCGTCTCACATGTGGATTTGGCTCTGTTTTACGACCGAATGCTCTTCCTGAAGCCAACCCTATCTGGAGGGATGTAATCACTATTGCGTGTTTCTGTGGTGGTTGGTAGTGTAGTATGCAGTCTGAATATGAAGAGGAAAGTTATTGGGACTTACACAAACACCCAGTCCTCGAGCCGGAAAAATTAATCTGAAGTGGTTAAAATACCCGATTCCGTCAAATCCGGGACCTTATGAACCTAAGAATAGTACCCTGAGCATTCAGCCAACGAGTCGAATAATCCCTCAAAATCAATAGGAAAATAATATGTATTATTAATGTATCCCCGCTAAAATGGAGCACCTGTGTCGTTCAAAAAATTTGCCTTGAAAAAATGAAATTGCGTATGGCTTTTAGTGCTGGGAATATCCAAGGACAATTTTGGCTCGCCAGGTGCAGGTCTTTTGAATTGACCCCGTAGGCGACCTGCGCGTCGTGATGAGGATGAAATTATGAAGACGACAAATATACCCAGCCCCCGTGCCAGCGAAATTAACCAATTAAGGTTAAAATTCCCGAACCTGCCGGGAATCGAACCCGGGACCCCTGTGATCAAAGGCCAGCACGCTAAACATTTAGCCATGGAGCCGGACAAAACACCTATTACTTCGATCGTATTACGGATACCTGTGTTATTTCAAGGCGCAATAAATCACATGTTTGCAGAATGGTCCTTAGTATTTGGCGCGGAATTGTGATAATAGGTTTTCCTTTGCTGGGTCAATGGATCAATTTACAGTGGTGGCACACAGGTAGCAGAGAGCCATATCGACCATAAGGAGAAATATCAAGTTATTTGGTATTAATAAAACTAAATAAGAAGGATCTTTAGTTTATACACGTTATTTGGGTTGCCTGTCTCCGGAAAAGGGAAGGTGGTGGTGAACCACCCGGTATAAATGAATGTTTCTTTATTTGTTACGAGAGGATATTTTGGTTCCGAAATACAGGTGAATTTTTGAGAGTTTACACGAACCACGAAAACTATCGGCTTCCGAACATCATTGGTCGTTTCTGTGAGGAGAAAACAGTGATAGTGAAGTTTTCTTCTGACGGATTATTGAAATGGGTAAAGCACTAGCCTCACGTCATCACCTTTAGCCTCAACACGACGGATCAGTACAAACGTCAACCTCTTTCTTAATGGAATATAATATTTACTGGTATGCAAGTAGGGCTTGGCTCCTCTATGCGTTTAGTGCTATGAATGCCTGAACGTATCATTTAATTTCGAAGGAATCGTTTTGTAATAGAGAAGATACTACAAATCCACGTTGGTCATCTTGACTAGTGCTGCCATCTATCACTTCTCTAGGAACTAAAAATATAACTGAGGGAAAATACGTCATTTCCACTCCAAATTACGTACTAGCGAGAATCCAGCATCAACATGACTGAAATTGCAGGGTATCTTACACAATTGAAACGTTAAGGCGAAGCTTTGGACAACTTACTCGCCTTAGATGACTCTGTTCAAGATCTGCTCGACGACGTAGAATACAATGCACATACAATAGCATGTGAAGAGTACACAGACAAAAAGCAAACGAACTATTAGTGGTCTGGAGCAGAGTAAAGTTGGAAATATCATGGAAGTCGCCACCTAACGTTCTACAAATCCAACAGCTCACAACACTGTCCCAAAAGTCAGGTTACCAACGATAAAACTACAATCTTTCGCGGCAAAAACTGAAGAATGGTCTCGATTTTGGGGACAGTTTGAGGCGTCTGTAGTTTGAAATAAATCAGTCTCTGCCATAAATGAACACGTCTTCCTGCACGGATATTTGGAAGGGGAACGAAAGCGGCTAGTCGATGAATGCCCGTTATAAGTGACGCATACGAACAAACTAAGCAAATTATGATCTAGCTACGGGGATAAAAATAAAAGTATCTATTCACATCTAGATGTCTTATAAAATCTTTAGGTCGCAGCTTCATATAGCCCGGAAGCACAAAACAATACGTGCATCGAATACCACAGGCGAATTCAAGCCTTGCGATCATTAGGAGAGGACGTGGTCTTATACGGAAGGATACTCGCCCCTACGCTACCGCGTGCCTTTCCGGAAGACATCTGTCGCAGTTGGCTCATTTACGCCAAAAGACATAACATGCAAGAAGTGAACCTCTCGAGATTAATGGAATTCCTTAATGAAGAGGTCGAATGGGCTGTCAATGCACAAAAGAATGCTAGGAAATATTTCTCCTACATCACCTCACATACCTACGGCCGCCGCTTTTCAGTGAACACAAAAGCAAACAATAACGCGAGAAGAAGCAAGTGAGAAACAGCACCGTTTTGTGTATATTGTGAAAAGGAAGGGCACTGGTGTCAAGACCGTCAACAAATACAAGACCCCAAGGTTAGAACTGATAAACTCAGGACGCCAAAACGTTGTTTCCTGTATCTCAGGAAAGGTCAGAATAAAGATTGGAATTTCAAACGAGGAAAGACATCCTGAAACCAGTGTAAGGGCCTCCATCATGTATCTGTCTCCAGTAAGGCACACCTCCTCTCTACTTACGTTGGCAAAATAGGAACCGCCACCTCGAACTTCACATTCCTGCAGACTATTCGCTTATGGATCAAAGCACCGACAGGATAACTGAAACTTACCCGTTGTATCCTAGACACCGGTAGTCAGTCTAGCTTTATTCATAATTCTCTGATAGATTTACTGGAATTGAATATTAATCATAGCCGGATATTGGAATTACCCACCTTTGAATCACCTTCGATGACTTTAACTTCAAGAAGGAACTTCTCACTTGAAATGATGAGATTTTCGACTAGTGCTCGCATTTCAGTTGGTGATTTCGAAACTCACAACACCTACACGTCACAACCGATGCCACCGAACGATATAACGGTCCTGGCTTCACTCAACAAACTCAAACCAGCAGATCTGCAAGAAGAAATAGAACTTCCGACACAGGTTCTCAAAGGCGCAGACCACTACTGGAAGATTGTGACTATGAAACAGCCAATGGGAGTATCTCATTCTCTTGTTCTATTGCTTACCACATTTGGATACGTCGTCAGTGAAAGCAGATCCGGCGTTACAGTCAACCTGATAATGGTCCATCATATTTCATTTGCTTTAGATGAAATATCCGATGACATTGTACGTCGGTTTTGGGAGTTGGAAGCTATCGGCATTAAGGAACATCAAGGGCGAACACTGTCGCCCAAGGATCACGCCATTCTCCTACAGTAAGGAAACTGGGAGGAGAGTTGTCTCGTTGTATAGGATAGAGGGCGATCTCTTTTCTCCAATTTCACCACAGCATAAAGGCGATTTTCATAATTACAAAATGGACTGGAAGGGAATGATGAGCTGAAGTCAATTTACCATAAACAAATGTTAGATTATATACGGAGAGATCAAGTAGATGCCTTTCCTCACAACAACTGTTCTGGAGATGTGTTTTACCTACCCCACACATTGTGAAGAAATACAACGCGAGTAGCACAAAATGCAGAATTGTTTTCGACGCATCATCCCACGAAATAGACTCTCCATCACTGAACGACGCGCTAGAAATGGGTCCCAAACTCTTACCCGAAATTCTAGGGACTTTGTTAAGATTTATAAAACACTCCAAGGCAATTTTAAGCGACGGCCAACAAGTATTCCTACAATTAACACTCAGTGATGATGATAGAGATCTTACAATATTTCTATGGTATCGTGTCGAACAGAGTGAGGCCGGAACCTAAGACACATCAAGCGAGCTGATATCCAATCGCTTTAAACGCCTGACGTTTGGATTGACATCTAGTCCATTCCTCCTGTCAGCCACTGTAAGGGAAACGGCCACATATAATCGGGACAGATAAACAGTTGCCACAGAGCTAGCTGACAAATTTATGTTTAAGGATGGCTTCGCTGCAAATGTTAATGGTGATACTAAGGTATTCGCTATATATCAGGAACTCACCGCACTCTTGGGAACAGATTAAACTCCCACTCTCCAAGTGGGTGACTAACTCGGAACCGTTAAAATCGTTATAGCGCAAGGAGAAGCTGTAGGAAAGAAGAGTAACGAGCGTTCTGGGAAGATTGTCTCTTCGCTTACAAGGAGAAGATTGCTAGCGATCTCATGTACAAATCAGCAACCAAGGGAAATATTTTTCGTGCCACCGTCCAGTTCCACGATCCTCTTGGACTTTTCGCACCAGTAGGAATTGTTGCTATAGTAATACTTCAGGACACCTGTCTCAGAGTTTTGATCCGGATACATTAAACTGGCATTCTTGGATTTGAAAACTTCACTTCCCGTCATCTATACACATCCCCAGATGGATCGGGATGGGGCAGACAAATCGAGAATCACATGTGCACCTATTCTGTGATGCCACTGAGAGGGCATACGGAGAAGTTATGTATGTGAGGTCAACACGGGTATATACCACCCCCGCTCGCATAGTTTGATTAAAAAGCCTACTAGCACCAGTGAATAAGGTTAAGCTTCCAAGATTAGAGCTGCTCGCAGCGCTTACAGCCAGATGCCTCCTGCACTACTTTTGTGAGGAAACAGGTTTTCGACCTCTGCAGGGTCACTCTGGGGAGCGACTCTACTGTGACGTTGGGATGGACAATAAAAGATCCAAACAAATGGAAGACCTTCGTTGCCCGTCGCGTAACAGAGATAATAGCCATACAACTTCCAGCCAGTGGCGACATTGTTCCGGAGACCAAAATCGTGCAGATTATCTCACGCGAAGGATAGACGCAGACCAGCTACCATCCTCGGACATGTGGTTGTGAGATCCCTGCTGGCTTACTCATGGCGACGTTTGACTACCTGACATAACAACGGAACACTTGCCACTACCAGAGATCAGAAATTTGCCAAATGTGTTCGTGATCACAAGTGGACCCGTCCTAGATGTATTAAGGTTCAGCGCCTACTGGAAGCTACTACACGTCACAGCGTGGGTATTTCGATTCATTCAAGCTCTCAAAGATAAAACAACCCATTCTAACGCAATGACAGCTGCAGAATTGCAAACTACCGGAATATATTTGATCAAAAACGTCCACGAAGAAAGATATCTTGTCGAGGTAAGTGCACTGCAGCGAGGTGCACAGCTACCCAATGCATTTAAACTTTCACGCTTCAACCCCTTCATGGGCCAAGGTGTAATCCGACTAGGCGGAAGACTCCAATGTGTTGAGTTGACCACCGAACAGAAACATTCAATTATACTGCATGGGGAACATCCCTACACAAAACTGCTAATTAGACACATACGTATACGATTCAATCACTTAGAATTTCACATCGTATTAGGAGATCTGGATTCTCCAAGCGTGGCGAACAATTAAGAAAGTACTGCAGTCATACCTACCATGCAAGGTAGCTTCAAACATTCGCTTTAGCGAGACAGGCTCCCCTACCAGTTCATTGTGTACGACCTACACAGCCATTTTCTGTAGCCCACTTCGCTGTCCCCCTTTATGTTAAATAGGGTAGATAAGTCAAGAAATCGTACATAGTTCTGTTCATTTGTGCCTCCGCTCGCGCACTTCACTTAGAACTATCCACCGATATGCAACACATACATTTCTGATGGCTTTGAAAAGATTCACCAGCCGACGGGGCACCCCAAACCATATACTCGGACAACGAACGCACTTTATCTAGAGCAAGAAAGAACTCATGGCCCTCGAAGACATGTTAGTAAACCCCAGTATGCATCAATATTGTGTTCACTAAGATGTTCAATGGAAATTCATCGCGCCACGGGCGGCTTGGTGGGGAGAATCCTGGGAGAGGATGGTCGGTTCTACTAACCGATGCCTTCAGAAGGTTCTACGACGCTCTCAGCAGGATGAGAAGGGCCTGTACACAACACTTGTCATCATAGAAGCCACCCTTAACAGCATATCGTTCACCGAGGACAAAGATACTGGCGATGTTCCGACCCCATCTAACTTTCTAGCCGGAAAAAGGTCAGTAGCCGTCCCGTTTGAAGTGAAACCCAAAAAAGAGAAAATTTTGACATCGGAATTTCAAACGAGACAGTAAGTTCCTCAAGATTTCTGGAAACGTTGGAAAGCAGAGTATCTTCTCCAGCTGCGAAGCTACCACGAATTGAAAGGACTGCACATGGTTCACAATTAATCGGAGACGTTGCCCTCCTCCAGGAGGACTCTAGATCACGACACGTATGAAAACGAGCGAGAACAAAGGAGATACTCCCAGGGAGATACGGAAAGATCCGAACAATCAGCCAGTCAGACAGCTCCAGAATCAGCCGACCGATGGAGCTGGTCGTTCCTCTGGAAATTGACCAGGGTGCGGAGGAGATGTGACGGACTCAAGGAGATACCGCATGCTATCTAGCTGTGGTTGTAACGATATGTGTATGTGTTTATGTAGAGTCCAGGGATTGTTAATAAAAGGATTAGGTTTTATTAAATATGGTATTGTTACTCCACACTAACAACACAACTCCAACTGAGATTTTCATAGTACGGACGCAGCTGATTACATGATTAAATCGGGGACAAAGTTAAAATGTATTTTCTCTAATTTAATTCACTTAACATGTCTCGCGCATGGACTCCATCATATAGCAATGTATTCCTTATGGTAACGGACGAAGCTAGCTGATTGAATCGGGGACAAAGTTAAAATGTTTTTCCCTAGTTGAATTCATTTAACATGCCTCGCACATGGACGCCATCACATAGCAGAGACTATTCATTCGTACTATCCTTTAGTGGACAAGTTAGTGTCATATGTTAAGAAAATATTTGTAAAAGCTCCATTACAGGTTCAAATAATCAGAACAAAAGCACCTGATACTCCCATTCCACCATAACCTATTTTAATGCACTGGAGATCATGGCTTGAGGCTGTGCTATTTTATTCTGAACATCTACCGAAAATTAGAGAAGTTGTACAAGCATTGGATCCCGATGAAGCATCATCTATTGAGATGGTTCAGCAAACATTGGCAAGCAAAGTATATGAAAGTAACCTTTTGTTTATAACACTTAATTTTCATTATAATCCTAAAGCTATAACGTTATTGGAAGCAGTTGGGATTCCTTTACATCAGTCATGTACAAAATTTGACAAAATCTTGTCCAGTTGAAGAACTGCTCCATAGGTTGTATTAGAAACAGTGAAACAGAAAGTAACAAGCGTTCTCTCTAAACATCCTGGGTAAAATGTGCTACTTGAAATTGTAGATGTTCTAGAAGGCAAAACACTCACAAGACCAACAGGAAAATCATTATCTACAGAACAGTTAGTAGTATTTGTAAATGCTCCTGTCACTTCGTGTGCTGTAGAACAGACATTTTTGCACTGCAAAGCTTTGCTGAGAGGCTACAGTCGAAGATGGACCATGGAAAGCATTCGTCACTCCCTAGATGTTAACTGCAAGAGTGAAGAATTCACCGATGATGAGGTTGGCATTTCAAAATCCATGGAATAACGACGTAAGTAACAGATAATTAATTATTTTATGGAAAGAAGCACAAATTGATGATGCATACTTTGTTGCACATTTAGGTATATTTTAGGGCATAAATGAATACATATTTATAAAGATTTTAAGGCATGAACTTCCGATCCCTAATAATAATGACATAAATTTTATTATATGGTTTCGGCTACCGCACATATCTATTTTCATTTATCACTATTTAGGCTGCCTCCACGTCCATTCCGATACTGCATTTTGCGCTACCAGATGACGGAGAAACAAGAACACACATAGGCCACCTGTTGCTCAGTTTTATTTAATGTTGTTGGATAAACATTAAATGTGTCATTAGAGAACTTTTACAGCCGGTAATCGTACGCCATGGAGTGCCAAATTATCTTCTTTCTGCCCTTTAGAGATCCGATTACTCTTGCCAGTTTGTAGGTTGACTCTATGCCTCTGATCCACCCTAGTTATATGCTTGAACTTGGAATATATGATGATAAGGATGGTGCACCCAATGGGCATAGGAGTACATTGCAACTTATTCTAAACCAGGCCTTTCCAACTCGAGCACTTAGTGCTGGGGCGCACCAGCGCTGCACTCAGCAGCACCGTTCCCCTTCTTCCCCACCTATTCCACGCAGTGGTCGGTGCATGTGTGCGTAAGAGACAGTGCATTCATTCTCATTCCCTCTTTGTGGGTGTCATTCTCAGTGGAATCTATTCGATAGAACAGATAGCGGAGCAGTTGGTTTCACCTTCGTTAAAAATGTCGTTTGATCCTTCATTGGTGGATTCATATTTTGTTCTCAATACCGAAGGAAAATCTCAATGTTTAATTTGTCACGTAATTTTACGCGTTAAATCTTCAACCGTTAGACTACACTACCACAATAAACATGTTTCAGCCTATGATGACATTGTTGGCGCAGCAAGAACCGAACGAAATGCTAAGTTAAAATCGGAATTACCAGGTTATTCAGAGATAAGTAGTAACTTACTCATTAGGAATTGTTTTACATCCAATTTAGAGGATTTGTTTTCGTTTTTGGGGTTGTATTATTGAGAACTGTTTAGAATTAGACTTAGATGTGCTGCTAAGAAAACACAAAGATAACTATTTTATCTCCCTGTCCCACAGATACTTGAACCCAACACTTCAGAAGGCGCAGTTCGAGCAAGTTATGGCTATTGTTGCTCTGAAACTTGCAAAAAGTGGGCGACCCTTTACTGATGGTGAATTTGTAAAAGAATGTTTAATAGAGTGTTCGGAGGTATTGTGTCCACGTGCTGTGGCCCACTTTGAGGCGATAAGCTTGACAAAAAACTACCTGTCGTCGTGTACAGGAACTTGGTGCAGACTAGGAATAGCAATTGCGGAACAAATGCGGCACTTTTCAGAAGTACTCGATTGCTCTCGATGAGACTACTGACAAAAGTGACACGGCACAGCTATCTATTTTCGTCAAGGGAGTCGAAAAAGATTTCGCTAGATATGGGGAACTACTGGGCATCATTCCCCTCAAAGATACTACCACCGGCGCAGATATATTTGCAGCTATTGGAGATGCAATGAACGATATGGGCTTATCACTCGGAAAATCTGTCTAGTGTCGCTGTCGGAGCACCAGCGAAGTCGTCGGGTGGGCAAGGTTTTACAGGCCTCATCAAAACGAAGGTGCGCGATACTGGGTTACCTCCAATATTATCAGTACCGGTACATTATGTTTTACATCAAAAACAATTATGCGCAAAGAACTTTGGCAACTTTAAATCTGTTATGGATGCTGTGTCAAAATGTGTAAATTTCTGCAGAAAGCAATGTTTGCACCATCGCCAGTTCAAAGAAATTTTAAAAGATATCGAGGCAGAATGTAGCGACATTCCCTTTTATTGTATCGTGCGCTTGTTAATTGAAGACATTGCTCTGTTCATGGTGATGAAAGGTTCTCCACTACCAACTTTGCGGAATAAGCACTGGTAGCTGACTTCGTTTTCTTGGCAGACATAACGTCTTATTTGAATGATTTAAATATTTCATTGCAAGGGAGAAACAAATTGATTAGCACCGTGTGTGATAAAATGAAGGCTTTCAATGTGCAGAGTTTGTTATTGAAGAGTCAGCTTGAAGCCGGAAATTCTGACAATTTTCCTTCATAAAAATCATTACATTTGTCTACTTATGAAAATCTTGGAGACCATCAAACGTTGTTACAGACTTTGCACTCTGAATTCAGTGCCCGATTCAAAGAAATGAATGATATGGCACCTCAATTTGAAATATTTATGACCCCATTTTCAGCACGTTTTGTAAAATTACCATCATATTTCCATAAAAAAGCTGATAAAACTACAGTGTGACGCAATCATAAAGGACAGGTACTACCACTACAGCGGTGATTTAATTTCCTTTTACAAAGGTGTTCATCCACAAGAATTTTCTAGACTTCAAGCACTTGCCTTAAAATTTACGTCAATGTTCGGTACAACGTATGCATGCGAACAGATGTTTTTAGTTCTGAATTTAAATAAATGGAGAACTAGGATTTCTTTGTCTGATGCTGAGTTAGAGACTGTAATTAGAATTTCTACTGCCAAATCGATTGTACCCAATATTGGTAAATTAGCTGCCGCAAAACGATGTCGACAATCGACTTAAACGCTAAATGTACATTAAGACAAACGCAATGTACGTACAGAATAAATTGTGTGTTTATGTGTTCACAGAATTTTCATAAATAATATTGTTTTCATAAGCTGCGCGTTGACTTGACGACCTGTGGTTCTGCCTCTGCCATTTCCCCTCCTTCCCCCACATCCTCGCGGCGCTACAGCACTGCGCCGGGGCTGCTGCCGGGGCCAGCCGGGGTCGTGTGAGCATCTCAGTTGGAATCGCTTGTTCTAAACAGAATTGTGTCAGTGATGCTGTTCTGTAGATACATTTCATTAGTGATATTTTTCACACCTTTTTCCGCACAAACTGCAAAGACACTCGTCCGTTGCCTCGTGGAACGACTTTAGACTGCAAATTCGGTGGTGGAAACCATGCGTTGCCAAACGTGTCACTAAGTACCTCAGCTCGTATTCTGCTTCCATCCAGTCTTTGCTTTTCATAGCCGTGGAGGTGTAGAATTCTTCGTTATTCCTTTCCGTTTGCAAATTTTGTAGGAGCTCTGTGTATGCAGCTGTAGCTGACAAGAGCAATTGTATCCTCAGGTCCTCTACTAGAAATATTTCCCTCACCAGTATATACGTGTAGCGAGACCGCGTGTAATTTGAGAGACCTAGCACCGTTTCCAAGTATCTCGCTTTTAGGTTTTCAGCCTCCCTTAATTGCCTCTTCGATAGGTGTTACCATATTAATTCCAGTCCATAAGTAAGCACGAGAATCACTTTTGCTTGAAATAATTTCATTGCCGTGGCTACGGACATTCTCGATATATTATGTCTGATGTCGCTTATGCTTTTTATAGCAGCAGCTATTCTTTCCCTTATATGGATTGTAAATGCTGATGCGGTTAATTGGATGGTGATACTCAGGTACTTAAAGTGATTCCTTGGAGTAAGAAGTTGTCCTTTGCATGTTATAGCTTCCCTTATGTGTAGCCCACCTCCTTTCCTAAAAGCTACAAATTCTGCCTTTCCATCGCATTCTGTAGATGTTTTGTGTTTTCTAATGTGAGAGCCATATCATCTGCATAAATGTAGATACTTGTGTTTGGTGCGCCTTCCTTGAATCTGGTGACTACTTCGCTCGTGTAGATGTTAAACGATACTGGACTGAGTGGATCACCCTGTAGCTCACCAACCGTTTGACTTATCCAATTTGATTTTGATAGCCCATCCCACACCTTTATTTGATTTTCAGCCAGTATATTTGTAATTAGATTTGTCAGCTCTGACTGCCCTGCTAGGTTCTCCAGTTTAACTTGAAATGTACTTGGGTGACTCGATCTCCAACCATGGTGAAGAATTATTTCGTATTTCTGGTTTATGCATTCCTTCTAAAAAACGTCCAAGAACACTGCCTCATTTTACATTCCACGATAACAATATACTCGTATATCATCATTACAAGTAAAATCTGCGTTCACTCTAAAATAATACAATACGTTGTGTCCGTTCCCACATATCAAAGACGTATCATACCTACTGTATGGTCGAAGTGGCATCGACAATTAGAAAACTTACCACTAGTAGCATATACTTCTACCTCGCCCATAAATCAAATCTGCTGTATTGCCTTTATGTACAAAATGAATTTCACACACTTTGAAGCTCTGTAAGTCTTTTCGATATGACTTACTCTTTGAACGTTCAAACAAGCGGGGAGAATTCAGTATACAAGCCATCTGTCTGCCATACATGAGATAATACATTTCCACATTTAACAACTCGAGCTCATAAATGGAATTTGTGGTGCTCAAAAGTTTCCTTCTTCGCTTCCTTCTTTTTACTTGGTCGTAAGTCAGAATCAGAATTTATATAAATTTACTGTTCACACGTAAATGTTTTATTATTTGTTTACGAAGTTCTTTAGTTGTAATACTCTCACACAGTGTAACAGCAATTTTTCTTTCTTGCAGGTAAGACTATTGGATGCGATCCTGATGAAGATCTAATTCTCTATAGGTAAGATGAATACTTGATTGCTTAATACTATGATCACTGATCAGTAAATTTATTTTCATGGAACATGTCTCTCTTAGATGTCCTGCAGTCTCTTTAAGAATGTGTATCTCCTTTCTTCATCCTAATCTATTGCAGTTTTCAGTTACATTTATTTCATTTTCGAATCCAAATATTTCTTAACATGAGCATTACAAAACGAACATAAAATGTTAGTCGTCTTGTTTATTTGCGTTTGTTCCACCTTGTGAACCTGATATATGACTGGCTGCCTCCATTTCATTCGCTAATTAATTACACTTAACTTCTCGATGAATTTCTGAGTGTGTAAGTTGATTTCTCAGCCCAAAGACTGGTTGATTCCCCAGCAGTCCCACTTTCAGCTGTCATAAATAGCGAAAACGTCACTGAAGTGAAGTGGCATACTAGGGAAGTTTTTTAAAATTTCGTGTGGCTATTTCTAGCCGAGTGCAGCCCTTGTAAGGCAGACCCTCCGATGAGGGTGGGCGGCATCTGTCATTTGTAGGTAACCGCGTGTTATTGTGGTGGAGGATAGTGTTATGTGTGGTGTGTGAGTTGCAGGGATGTTGGAGACAGCACAAACACCCAGCCCCCGGGCCAATGGAATTAACCAATTAAGGTTAAAATCCCCGACGCGGCCGGGAATCGAACCCGGGACCCTCTGAACCGAAGGCCAGTACGCTGACCATTCAGCCAACGAGTCGGACACTAGGGAAGTGAGGAACGAGATAGTTTCCCTTCGCTTTTCTCGCTGTGCTATAAAGTGCTGTAGCATATATAACCAGTCTGCCAAATCCGCTGACATGCTCACACCAGCCGACCCTCGTACCTTTCATAACAAGAACTGGCTACATAAGGAATGGCATTGCTCATACCTCAACCACTTTCACATTGTCCATGAGACAGGTCAGCGAAAGTAATAAATAGGGGGCGGATTTATATGACCTAAAAATGTATGAAATATGTATGCACTTATGACCTAAAAACATAAAAATATGACCTATAAAATTCAAAATATGACTTAATGAATAGCATCTACGTTACATAGAAGCACTTTTATTACGATTGCTACAGGCTGCAATTAATTTACAGTTTAAAAAACGTTTAATTCTTCGAAATCTCTAACCCAAAATCAACTAAAATGATGAATATTTCATGAACTTGTTAAGATTACACTGCATACTCCTAGGCAAGGACGGACTCTGTGGAAGACATAAACACTACAGTCAATTTTACTGTTCAATATTCAATGTTTTAATTTATACACAAAACATATGTTATTTGAATGAAACTTTCATACCTGATCTAATCTACATTATCAGAATTGTTGCAATTTATGACCACATGCATCTTAAGATTGTTGAATGAGAATCCCCTCCTGTTGTCGCTGAGTAAGGTCATGTAGCGAGAAAAACTTCTTTCGACATCACATGATGTAACGGGAGCGTACTTGAATAGAGTTAAATCACTTGGAGAAAATTTCTGGAAATCTGCAGATGAAGGGTTTCCACAAAGAATGTCACTTATTCCACGCAGGTACACAAGTCCACTATTTTTTTCCAGTACATTTTCTAATTTTCTACACACCCTAGATGCTTTTGTCCCTTCCGCAAGCTTTAATTCCTGTTCAATGCACTTTACAACATCCAGTGCATCGCTTAGTTCTGCATCTGAAACTTCCAGTTGCGTGATTGTTCCAGATAAAGAATTAAAATCGGACTTTATGTAAGCCAGGTCCGCTTTTAATGTAGTGCTTGAAAATAAATATTGAGTGGTTTTTATGGAGGACGATTCTGCAGGATCAAAAGTCTTCACGATCTTCTCCACGACATCTAGTTTGTTGCAATAATACACTGCGGCATCAAGCCAAGTCCCCCATCGCGTTATAACTGTAGTGTTGGCTACTGAATGTATGATTCGAAGCAGTGTATCGATTCATTCAAGTGTCCGAGTGAATCGATTCACAGGAACGGCGAGCTCACGGCACATGATTCAGCTTACTCCCAGCGGACAGTGCTGAGTGGCGCACTGACTGGACGTTGAAGGGGAGCCGAGCTTCCGCTGCAGCGAGACACTGAATCAGTGAATCATGGCTCATCGAAAGAATCGTGAACGAGCGCGGCTCAGTGAGACACATGATACACACGGCTCCTTATCGGCTCACTGGACACGCGGAGAGCCGAGCTTCCGCTGCAGCGAGACATACAGTGAGCCATGGCACATCGAAAGAATCGTGAACGAGCGCGGCTCAGTGAGACACAAGATACACACGGCTCCTTATCGGCTCACTGTAGCGAGACATACAGTGAGCCATGCTACACTGAAAGAATCGTATGCTGTAATGGACTCTCGAGCTCAGCTCATTTGAAAATAATACCCATTTGCATTCACTGTCCTCTTCTTACAGGGAGGTTTAAATAATAGATAGATTTATTTGCAGTGTTAAAAAGGTAGTCACAACATAATTCTGAAGTAGCTAGTAAGTAGGTAGGCTATTAGGTTATACTATTTATTAGTTTAATGAATCTTAGTATTATAACTTAGTTGACATTTGACAATTAAACTCGACTCTAGCCTGCCCTATGACTATGAGTCATGCTCATGACCACGCAAAAGTACGTGTTTTATATTTCATATGTCACATCGTTGCACAAGACTTCAATCATATGTGGACAGACGCAATAACAGTATGTTGAATCAGAAAACCAGCGGGCTACTGTACATCTCGGGTAGCCTATACAAAATATGACTATTAAAAAATCCTCAGCTGATAGAAAACCTTTTTTTTAATGACTGAGCGAGTTGTCGTGCGGTTAATATCGCGTGGCTATGCGCTTGCATTCGGGGGATGGTGGGTTCGAATCCCAACGTCGGCAGCCGTTAAGATGGTTTTTCCGTAGTTTCCCCATTTTCACACCAGGAAATGCTGGGACTGTACCTTAATTCATGTCATGGCTGCTACCTTCCTAATCCTAACCTTTCCCACCCTGCGTCACCGGAAACCTTCGATGTATTACAGTAACTAGCATTTTTTCTAAGAAAGGAGTTCATAGTATGAAGACCAGATGGCAGCTGCGAGCACTGAATGCTGTTGCCGCTGTCTTACCAGTACATACTACACAGATGCAGTAGGAGCGGTGACCAATGAGCCGTGAATCGGATCACTGTATCGATTCAGTAACGTGAACGGAATCAAATGAATCGATTCAGTAAAATGAATCGAATGTCCCATCACTATATAACTGGCTTGGGAGGTAGGGGTAGTGAAGGTGCTTCTTCTTGAAATTTCTGAACGCGAAGTAGAGCTTTGACAAACACTTTCTTACAGTTCGATATTAATTTATCAACTTCAGGGTAGCTACTTCTGACTTCTTCAGCTGCCCTATGCAAGGCATGTGCAAGACATGTCACATGTATCATTTTCGGGTATAGCATTTTAAGTCCCTTGGCTGCCTTCACCATATACGGAGCAGCGTCAGTTACAAGTAGAAAAATGTGCTCTCTCTTTGCCCCGTTTGGCCACAACAGATTCATTGAATTGTCGAAGAAAACTGCAATGGTGGAATGGTTTGTCTTCTCTAGCACTTCACATGTCAGGAGGAACGTATCTCCAGGCCGGTCTTCCTTCAGCGTGCCAACGATCACATTTGCTACATATCTTCCATCCACATCTGTGGTCTCGTCTATTGAAACCCATATCTTACTCTCTCCCACGCCACGCCTTATTATATCCAACATCTCTTCATAACAAGGGGTCAGATAGTCCTTCCTGAGAGTAGATTCGTCGGGAACAGAATGCTTTGTATATGTTTCAAGAAACTGTCTGAAGCTTCGGCTGATAAGTTTCTTTAAAGGGATATTAGACGGAACCATCATCTTGCAGAGATCTTGTGAAAATTGTGAACACTGTGAACTTGATGTCGGGTTTCGAATAGCAGACGTTGCCTATTTTCGAGTGCAGAATATCTAGTTACACAGTTCTTATGTTTTACAGTATTACAGTGTTGTTGCACAGAGAAGCGTTTTTCGGCAGTAACTTTTACCTCACACAATTTGCAGAACAATTTCACTCCATCCGTACTGAATATGTTTTCACCGAAATCGCGAACAAAACTTCGCGTATTGAAAGGAACCGAATGACTGAAGCTCCCTAATGACCAAGGTCATTCAGTGTGTTGAAGGTGGAAGAGGGAAGGGGAAGGGGAGAGATAAGAACAACGACAAATAACTGCAGAATTACCTCTGCTTCCGTGTAAACAATAGCCCGGCTTCCAGGAATTGACTCAGCTAGCAAACAATAGCTCCTACCTGTTAGAAACATTCCATACACTACTTTATAATGGTTCTTCAGTAGTATATTCCAGTCTATCCTGAAAAATAATTTCTAGAGCTTATTCTGATTTTTATAATACGAAATTAAAATGAAAATTACCAAAATATGCCGTTATAATGATTTTTGTTGAAAATATGCCATAAAACTTAAGAAAGCCAAAATATGCATTTATATGCCCAATGAAACCTGTTTAATTTTGATTATCATGCTTGGAAACGTGTTAAAAATACAAGACTATAAGATATAATGTTAAGGGAAAAAATATGACTGGTCATAGAAATCCGCCCCCTAGAATAAATATATTTTAGCCCATACCAGATGATACAATGCACTGTACTCATTATCTTATCAGAAATGGATCTAGGCTTATGTTATGTTCTGAATTATGTTAATAATATCAGTGTTTATAACGATAATATTTACATTATTATTCAGTACAGTTCATTACCAAACTGTTTCTTCTGTAAAATATGAACACTTGAGGGTCTAACATACAAAGAAAACCAAACAAATGCAAGAGCCCCGAATGGTCATGTCGTACCAAGCGACCGTTACTCATCCCGAAGGCCTGCAGATTACGAGGTCTCGTGTGTCGGCATTAAGAATTCTCCATCTGTCATTATTCTTGGCTTTCTAGACCGCGGCCTCTGTATATCACCATCAGATAACTCCTCAATTGTAATCACGTGGGCGGAATGGAACTCTAACCAGCCCTCAGATCCCGGTAAAATCCCTGATCTGGCCGTGAATAGAACCCAGGGCCTCCGGGTAAAAAGGCAAGCACGCTACCCCTACACCGCTTAGTGTAACCTTCTCAAATAATATTTTACACGTTTAATTTACGTATTGTCTTCAATTAAACGTAAGGATTCAAAATAATAAATAATATGTTGATCAGTGTCACTTTTCTTCCCATAATTCAGCGGCAAACGATAGCGAACTTGATGACTTAATTTACCTCTACATTTTTCGTTACTAATTATTTCATAGGAATGTTCTATAAAGTTTTATGAACAATTGTGATTATGACTTACCCAACAAGTTCTACTAAAGATTTATTTATTTATTTATTTATTTATTTATTTATTTATTTATTTATTTATTTATTTACAAAGAGCACTAGGAAAGTTTTGCATTGTGAGTGCACCACACTCAATACACTTCTCCATACATCGAAACCAGTCACTGAACCAACTCTGCCACTTTTCTTCGGTTACATTTTCACATTCTTGATACCATGCTGCCAGAAGCTGCAAAACGCCGCCCTTTCAGCTTCATCTTCACTTCTGGGAAGAGTGCGAAGTCACATGAGGCAAGATCAGGATATATGGAGGGTGATCAAGCACAGTCAACCCTGATCTGGAAATAAAATCCATTGTTACTTTAGCACGATGTGCTGGAGCATTGTTGTGATGCAAGAGCCAAGTGTCGAGCCGTGACCTTGGACGGAGCTGCTTTAGAGCCTCGATGACCTGAGTCAGGCAAGTCTCACTGTACCACTTTGCAGTAACCGTCCCTTGTGTTTCTAGCACAACCCGAGTCAGGATGCCCCGTTTAGTGAAGAATACTGCAATCATCCTTTTCTTCACTGACCTTGACTTTCGCACAGTCACAGGAGTACCCTCATCTTCAAACAGCCACGCCTTGTTCTGGGATTTTGTTGGGACATCGTAGACTAATAATAAAGCCAAGTTTCGTCACCTATAACGATGCTATTGACGTTACGTGAAGTCCCATTTTCAAACGGTTTTAGCATTTTTCGACACCATTTCACTCGATGTGCCCTTTGTTTCTCTGAAAGTGAATGGGGAACCCAAAGTGGACAAACCTTTCTAACATGGAGATGGTCGTGTAGAATTAAATTAATAGCTGGTGCAGGGATGTGGAGGGTCTCTTCTACCTGCCGATATGTCAACCGCCTCTCTTGCTGCAACATTTTCCTCACAGCTTCAATGTTTTCCTCAGTCACTGCTTCAGACGGTCACCCAGAACGATGATCGTTTTCAACCCCAAAACTTCCCCACTGGAACTCTTTGTACCACCGGAAAATTGTTGTCCGATGTGGACAGTCTTTCCCCAACACAGGAGTCATTTCCTCCAGGCACTGGTCAACAGTTAATCCACGAGCAAAATTGTAGCGGACAATTGCGCGATGTTCACCTTTAGAACACATTGACATCTTAACTTGCTTTCAGTCCCACTGCGTGGTAACAACTGGTGTGAATATCGCGCCTTGCTGTCTTCTAGATCGGTTTTCACCGCTCTTTTCATCCCTCACCATAACTGGGGTGTCCAGCCAACTGTTTTTGCGTATTGCAAAACTGTCCTAGTGCCCTTTGTATTATTTATTTATTTATTTATTTATTTATTTATTTAGCAGTGGCTATGTTAGGGCTCGTGGCCCTCTCTTACACTTAAGCACGTTAATAAGAAAAATATACTATTCCATTATAAGACAAAATAACCAAAATGAAAGATTTGGAGAACATACAGCGAAAAAAAAGGAAAGAAATGCTCAAGAAATAAACGAAAATAAATTCGAAGCAAAAAAGTAACAGGAAAGGGAGAAACAATACTTCATAACGAAAAATAAGTGAAATACAAACTGAAAACGTAGCCAATACATAAACAAAACACAATGTATGATAATGTAAAGGAAAGGAAAAGTATGGCAATAAACAGTGACATTACTTACTCTCTGTGTAGACCTACGTGAGGTAAAAGTTTAACTTTCGAACATTTACACTCTTACAATAAAATTAAAACAACCCAATATTATAAGAATGAAAAGTATGCTTCAGCTGTACAGCAAAAATGACAATGTTACTAACCTACCTATCACAATCACACAATATATATATGTCGTCTGTCACACGAAACAGCCAGCGGTGTTTAGCAGGTAATTTCTGCATGCAATTTTAAAATGTGAAATTGTTTTAGAGTTCCTGAACGCAGCTGGGAGTGATTTCCAGAGTCGTGACCCAGACACAACAGAGTGGGTGGAGGAAAAACCGAGGGAAGTGCCAGATCTAGTGTTATAGTTATGGAATGAGGACAAGAAGTGTATTTGGGAAGATTTTCATTCAGAGTAAGTATATGAAGCTTCCGCCGCTTGTAAGGTTTCGGCGAGGAAAGAACTGTGATGTGAGCATCGTAATTCACATTAAAACCATATCGAAGACCAGAGTTCAATGCTCGTTGCAGTTTCATAGCGTGTTCGCAAGTCGCATCAATGACGACAACGTTACAAAAGTCACGTATTGGTAGTATCAAGGTTCGGACAAGTTTTATCTTAATGTCTTGTGGCAACATGTCGTTATGACGTTTGAGTGGGCGTAGCGTCGCATACATCGTTCAATATGTATTTCTTGTGTGCGCAGACCAGTCAAGAGTTTGTTAGGGTCATAATCGTTTGTATTGAGGTGGAAGTATATGAATATTTTAAATTTAAGAAGAAACTGTCGAAGAGAAAATAATGTATGAGTTTCTGTTATTGGTTAATACAGGCAGAGTAAGTTCACAAGTGACGACATTTTTTTTTTTTAACACTTAATTTTGTTGTTTAACTAGTTCCGGTTGTGCTCCATCTTTGCTCTCCCTGCCAGAGTTGGCTGGGATCTGACAGTTTCTAAATCGTGGAAAGCCTCGCCCTTTATGACTAAGCCCCAACGTAATGAGAATGGAAAACAAATTGTTTACGATAGCTAATTGATAAAGCAGTGGCCGAGGCCAGCATCATAACATTTTCACTCGGTCGGTTCCAGAATGACGGACAGCTAGCTCAGAGATAATAACGAAGGTAATTTACCTCCTTCCTTTCCCGAAGTCGTCACAGTCGTTGTGCCTCAAAACACAGGAATACGAAAACACTTGAATTCCAAGAAGAGATCCAATAGGGGTTGTGTTGTTTACCTGAACCGGTTTCAAAACGCACGAGCCGAGCCAGCATCCTCTTGAATGAATAACTGTTCTCACTCGGCACATGATTTGAAATTTGAATGTAAGGTGAAGTATAGGCCTACCGTTCCCTATCCGCTGATTTAAGATTCGGGTTTAAGTTCGTATGTATTGATTAACTAAAGGAATGATTAAGATAAAAAAATAACCATAAAAACTGTGAACAAGTCCAGTCATACCTGCGTGCACATTTGTAATTGTGTGTTTTTCACGCCTCAGAACGTTTATTAAGAGACTAGTTTGTAGTCGTGTATTTCCAAACATTTTTATACGAATTTTACTTCGTGTGTTTTGAAATTCATGCGTTTTGCGAAGTAACAGTCATGTTACTGACGGTAATCTATACAAATAAAGTTGTAGGGGGTTCGTTGCCTGTAATTTCAGTTGTTTTGCCAATTTTTAAGATATTTATCCGATTTAGGTCAACTCAAGATCGTATCAGTGGATACGTGTCTGTTTGTCTCCCCGTCCGTTCCCACCATCACGGCGAAACAGCTGAATAGATCTCGACCAAACTTCAAATACAGACTATATACTCATCCACCGGAAGGTCTACATTTCCTACATAAACCGGGCGAGTTGGCTGTGCGGTTAGGAGCGCGCAGCTGTGAGCTCGCATCCGGGAGATAGTGGGTTCGAACCCCACTGTCGGCAGCCCTGAAGATAGTTTTCCGTGGTTTCCCATTTTCATACCAGGCAAATGCTGGGGGTGTACCTTAATTAAGGCCACGGCCGCTTCCTTCCCATTCCTAGACCTTTCCTCTCCCATCGTCGCCATACGACCTATCTGTGTCGGTGCAACGTAAAGCAAATAGCAAATATATATATATATATATATATATACACTGACTGACAGAGCAAATGCAACACCAAGAAAGATTGGTCAGAACTTTATGCCAATTGCAGGGTAGACTGATGTCACTGAGGTATGCTCATGATGTGAAATGCGCCGCTGTGCTGCGCACGTAGCGAACGATAAATGGGACACGGCGTTGGCGAATGGCCCACTTCGTACCGTGATTTCTCAGCCGACAGTCATTGTAGAACGTGTTGTCGTGTGCCACAGGACACGTGTTTAGCTAAGAATGCCAGGCCACCGTCAACGGAGGCATTTCCAGCAGACAGACGACTTTACGAGGGGTATGGTGATCGGGCTGAGAAGGGCAGGTTGGTCGCTTCGTCAAATCGCAGCCGATACCCATAGGGATGTGTCCACGGTGCAGCGCCTGTGGCGAAGATGGTTGGCGCAGGGACATGTGGCACGTGCGAGGGGTCCAGGCGCAGCCCGAGTGACGTCAGCACGCGAGGATCGGCGCATCCGCCGCCAAGCGGTGGCAGCCCCGCACGCCACGTCAACCGCCATTCTTCAGCATGTGCAAGAAGAATATCCAATATCGACCAGAACAATTTCCCGACGATTGGTTGAAGGAGGCCTGCACTCCCGGCGTCCGCTCAGAAGACTACCATTGACTCTACAGCATAGACGTGCACGCCTGGCATGGTGCCGGGCTAGAGCGACTTGGATGAGGGAATGGCGGAACGTCGTGTTCTCCGATGAGTCACGCTTCTGTTCTGTCAGTGATAGTCGCCGCAGACGAGTGTGGCGTCGGCGTGGAGAAAGGTCAAATCCGGCAGTAACTGTGGAGCGCCCTACCGCTAGACAACGCAGCATCATGGTTTGGGGCGCTATTGCGTATGATTCCACGTCACCTCTAGTGCGTATTCAAGGCACGTTAAATGCCCACCGCTACGTGCAGCATGTGCTGCGGCCGGTGGCACTCCCGTACCTTCAGGGGCTGCCCAATGCTCTGTTTCAGCAGGATAATGCCCGCCCACACACTGCTCGCATCTCCCAACAGGCTCTACGAGGTGTACAGATGCTTCCTTGGCCAGCGTACTCTCCGGATCTCTCACCAATCGAACACGTGTGGGATCTCATTGGACGCCGTTTGCAAACTCTGCCCCAGCCTCGTACGGACGACCAACTGTGGCAAATGGTTGACAGAGAATGGAGAACCATCCCTCAGGACACCATCCGCACTCTTATTGACTCTGTACCTCGACGTGTTTCTGCGTGCATCGCCGCTCGCGGTGGTCCTACATCCTACTGAGTCGATGCCGTGCGCATTGTGTAACCTGCATATCGGTTTGAAATAAACATCAATTATTCGTCCGTGCCATCTCTGTTTTTTCCCCAACTTTCATCCCTTTCGAACCACTCCTCCTTGGTGTTGCATTTGCTCCGTCAGTCAGTGTACATATGATGTAAAAATCACTGAATAGACTGGGGGTTTATAGGGAAACCAAAACAGTTTTCTTCCATTTTCTCTTATACTATTGATTGTTTTAAATACGTCCCTTTATTTTCAACATTTCTTTTGTGACCAAAATTTCGCTTACTCTTCAAATGACTGAGAAAATTACTACTTTCTGCGAGTTTCATGCTCTGCATTGAGTGACCGACAGACCGACAACGAACCTACCGGTTACTATGGCCTCATTTCTGCCTGCTTGCTAGCAGGGAAGTATAGCAGTACCATTTCAGTCAACATCCCTGTAAACTCGTGGTTCTTCTTTGTGAGAAGAAGGCGAGAGAGACGTCAAACTACCATTCCGCGGAATATTTGCTGAATACCGTTGGAGGTTACAATCTTCTTCGAGTAGCACCAATATTTGAACATTAGAGCGGAATGTAGCCCATTTTTCACACCGTAATGTGTTTTCTGGCATTTGCTGCAAATTTTAATTTCCCTTCCACTTCCGTTTTCCGCTTTAAATTTATCCCCTTCCTTGCCTCTTTAGGCTTAAGTAATAACACCATAAGTCATCCTATCCGTTTAACTAAGAATCCCGGCACCTAAATTTCTCCTCTGTTACCAACTTCTCATATCCGTAACTCTTATCATCACAATTCAGTGAGGGACATTTCATTTTCTAATACATCCACTTTATATTTATTTGTTATATCAGGCTGTCCTCAGTTACAACCGTATTTTCTACTAGAAAATGTACCCGTGCTTCGCTACGTTATTCTACCTTGTATACGAATTTCTACATAAATTATTTTCCCCCAAGTTAGTAAGATTATATTAAATTGCATATCTCTTAGCCCCATACAAGAAACAAAACTGGGGGGGACCCCATACGTTGTTTTCGATGCGTTGGGGAAGTTTTGATGATAATGGCACGCCACATTTCCTACACTCGAGTTCGGGAGTTTCTACTATAACGGCAGGCTCACTACACAGCTGCCATTCAATTAGAGATGGAGAGTTTTCATTATAATGAGAATCACCATCTCCTAATGCCAGTAAATATCAATTTCGAGAGATTTGATTATAATAGGGAAATGCAGCGCTATCTAACGTATAAATAATCGAGATACGACAATAAGTCATGGAAAAAAAAGTTGTTCTCCCCAGATTTAGCGGCGATAGTGTCATCTTCTTTGAGAAATGACAGTTTAGGAAGCAGTCACCTAGAAACGAAAGGCTGCAACGACATTGAAATTACAGCCATATTACGATATGTTCCGGGGCCAAAAAGTTACACATTTGAACAGCTTGGAAGTTTCCCTCAAAGGAAAGAGTATCCAGTTACCAAACTAAATTATGTAGATCGCAAAAGTTGTTTAATATGAATGGATATTTCACACATAGTCCACGGATTTTACAGAAAAGCAATAGTTTGAGAGAAATTGGAAGAATACTGTTCTGGTTTACCAACAAACCACCAGACTGTTCAATAATTCTTAACTCATATGCATACCTATACCTTCCTCTGGATGATTATACTCTAAATACGAAGCTTGGAAGAGATCTATCAAGCTGTTTCGCCGTGATGGTGGAATAGACGGACAAACAGGCATGAAAGCTAAAAACCACTTATAAGGTCTTGAGTTGACCTAAATTGGGTAAATATATGAAAAATTGGCAAAACAAACGAAATTATAGACAGCGGACTCCCTACAACTGTATTTATATAGATAAGCATAGGCACGTTTATACGTGCAGACCTTCATTTCGAGATGTACTGCTTTTAAACGGTGCGTCATATCAAGAAACGAATTCCACCAACAGACGACCATTTTAGTGCTCTACACGGATGGATCTACGACGTTTAATCTCCTATATATTATGGTTTAGATAGTTAGAAACACTGAATAGGGTGAAATTTGGGTCCAGTCTTCGCACATTACTTCATTTTTCAGTTATTTATGCGGCAGCTGGAATCATTAAAATTTGGTTAACACCGGTCGTGTCAATGTACGTGCCGAATTTGATGATTCTATATTTTATATAAGTGTGTCAAACGATAGAATATAGGTTAAAAAGAACAAAATCAACTTAAAATTGAGAAATGCAGCTCTATCTAACATATATGGGATCGAGATACATCAAAATGTCATAGGACCAAAGTTGTAGATCTCTCCAAATTGAACTGCGATTGTGCTATCTGTTTTTGATACAACTTACCGTTTAGCCACCAATTACCCAGAAACGAAGGTCTGCACCGTCATTGAAATTGCCTCTACATTTCGATAATTTCCGGGGCCAAAATGTTATACATTTGAAGAGCTTGGAATTTTTCATCAAAGGAAAGGGTGCCCAGGTTTCTGAATTAGCACTCGTATATTTACGGAGTAACTCAGGAAGAAAGTAATACAGTTATTAATGTTGAAATCAATAGAAAATAGGATTATAACAGAGGAAAACTAGTAGGACAAATAAGTAAATACCAAGTGGATGTACTGGAAAATGAAATGTCGAAGGTGATAACAGAGGAGAAATATAGCCGCAGGGATTCTTAGGTAAACAGAAAAGAAGATGACTTATGGTTTTATTTATGATTATGTCATGTATTCAGTCGAATCCGATCATCGGTAATGTTACGAGTTAGCGCTCTCCAAGTCGTCCTGTTCCACACTGCCTCGTTTAGTTGTACAGTGTTATTACTAAAGCCTGAAGAGGTAAAGCAGGGGCAAGAAAGTAAAGCGGAAAACAGAAGTAGAAGAGAAATACAGCAAAAAATATAGTAAATGCCAAACAGACAAATGTCAAACAACACGAAAGAGACATATGCAAGCTTTACCAGCCTGATAGATTTATTATTCTGGCAGAACCGAAAATAAATCTTGTTGAAGTACCGAAATATTAATAATTGCCTCTCAATATAGAAGATATTCCTAGCATATAGGTTGTTGTGAATGATGTTATAGTGCCAGAAGGGTTATAGAAAATTAGCTATGAAAAGCGTAGCCTGTTACATGTTTTATGACCTGCACTGCATATCTGAGTCGATATTCATGCACTTTTGCGTGGAAGTTATGATTCAAGGCGCCAGTGATTTCTGCCATGGCCATTTCCTTGGGAATGATTTAAGCACTTCTACCAGGTTTGTACTATATAGCACCCATCACTGTGATAATTACCCTTGATTTTGTATCACACGTGGTTTAGAAGATCAGTGACTGTCTATGGAATTACTTTGCGTGACTTTCCCACTTAACGATATCAGGCAAGTGATAATGTGGTACCATTGTTAAGACAGTGGCCACTTCTTTCAATATAAGCCTCTGTTAATGGAAATATACCGCAACAGCAACATAGGTCATCAGACAAAGTTCACTAAGGAGAAAAATATTTGAAATTTTTGACAACGATTTACAAAACTCCGAATGCAAACAGTTGTTTTAAAATAGTATCAGAAAATAGGTTGTAGGTTAAATCGTTACTGTAGTATATGATTATGTTTATCACGTTTTATTCGATGATCAGTAGCAAAGTAGGTAGCCGTATCTATCTACGATAGCTAATTTAGTCGCCTGAGCTCGACAATAATTTTGAACACTGAACTATGGCCGCTTCCGATTATGCGACATTGCGATTTAGTGCTCAACGGGCAACACAAAAGCAGCTAGTGTCGAATATTTTCAGAGTTACTCGGTAACACATTTGGTATTTACCCGAGAAAATTAATTATAACAGCCATAGGTGCGAAAGAGAGAGGTTTACTCTGCCATCTATTAGGCTTTGAGTTAAACGGAACGTCGAAATTGACGAGCAAGCAGCCAGATGGTGGAAAATTAATATGCTTACACACGGTAGCTGAGGCAATACGATTATTATTATTATTATTTACTGCTAGGTCCTATACTTCTATTGCTCTATCAACCCAGTTTCGTTTAATAGTGTCGAGGTAATGACAGCCACTAAAATAAACATAGTCGTGGTCGTCGGATGCAGAGTCGGCTTCTACCGTACAGGTTGCCATAGCTAGACCGTGGCTCTACTGCTCTGCACTTTGACTGACCAACCGGATAGAGTGAGCTTCGGCTTCCTAGTGGCCACGGCTCTATAGCTCTCTATTCGGGAGAAAGATGGGGATGGTCCCCACAGTCGGCTGTCCTGAGAATGGTTTTCAGTGTTTTTCCATTATCCTGCACTAAGGCGAATGCCGGAACAGTTCCTTGTATAGGGCATGACCCCCTCGCCTTCTCCGTGAAAACTACGCTCTGCTACCACTGACTCAGCCAACACACATTAAATGTCATTAGGACTACCTAGGGTCTCAGCATGTAAAACGGAAACACGTAACAGCAAGTTAAAAGGATGCCTATTGCTAATGAAATTAATTGAGAAGTAACTATGTCAAATAAATAAAAACACACACGTAAGGAGGAAAAGAAAATTTAATTCAATTTAAAAGAGAATGAAGTATGCAGAATTCGAAAACAGGCTATTACAGGACCAACAAAAATTTAAAGGGACAATAATATAATTCAATTTATATTTACCTTTAACACCAACGTTAGTTAATGATATCAATAAAATCGTCAGTTCAAATAACTCTGATTAATCAAAATTAATATAACCCAAATAAAGTTTTGGGAAAATGCGCATTTCAACTTATTCTAGTAAATAATTATTCTAATAAATATTCTAATAACAGTAGAGATGGAAGTGACTTAAATTGGAATATTTCATTTGGAGAAAATAAAATTACAATAAAATGCATGCGAAGGAAACAAAACCTCAAAGAAAATCAACCGTAGAAGCAGATAATTAGCACAAGTTCAATAAAGTACAACACTCCATTAGTTAGTTTCTAAAACAGCGAGGTTGACACTACACAGTACCATAAATATATCATTCCCCGCGGATAATTATCACCTCGTACAAGTATGGTGCACACAAAATTTAAAATAAATCACTTGGACTACATATCAACGAAAATTTAAAGTTAAGAGTACAGATCCCAATAAATACTACCATACAGGCCAAGAATCATAACAGCACTTCCAAAATCGAAGCCAAGCTACCAATAGTAATCATAGCCATCGAAAGGTGTCAACGAATGGAAATTTTTAGGTAAATAAATGTAATTATAGGAGGCACTGAGATATACTCAATAATAAACACAGGACGGATCAATGAAAATCCAGTACATTTTCCATTTCTATAGTTTTAGAATTAAAAATAAAAATATATTTACGAAATGAGAAAATCAATATTTTTAATTAGTAAAGGATTGATATTGATGACAGTCGGAACAAGTTCCCAGGCACGACCTCCCTTAAGGTTCCTAAAAATAAGACGGTTGGAGGAAAAGGGAAGATGGCAACATCGGATAGTCAATGATGACAAGAACAGCATCGGGAAACGAACCAATGCTACGGAAATGAATCAGGGCGAGACGCAAGGAACACAAGAACATTAATCAAGCAGTCAGTGCAATCAGATCATCCCCACAACCAACCAGATCACAACTCAAACAAAATAAAAGACAGGATGAACGAAAGAGAAACATGATAAACATTACACATGAACCGGGAACCGGAAAGAAGCCATGACCCTCAGAACACGTACAGAGCTCTCAACGCATCACCCAAAACTAGACAGTTTACATATTGTAATGATAAAAGGAATTAACATACTTAGCACATGCAGTAAAATTAAATTACGAATAAGCAAATGAAAGATATACAGAACGTCGAAAATATAAAGGAAATATTGACAATATCATAAATACTCTAAACTTAGGCCTACGGCCATTACCAAACTTTTAAGGATTGTGTTATTACTTTAAAAAAAAGTGATCAGTATCGATAATTACACAAATAAACCACAGAACGATGTTACAGTTTATTTTGAATGTATATTTTTGAAACCAATTTCTTTTTAAGTAAAAAAAACGTAAGTTATAACCCTACGGCACTACGAAATTCACACGTTATGTGATCGTGATTTACAAGTTGACGTAGCAGCCTGTTTCACAAATTTAAATGAATGATTGAATGCGTAGTAAACAGAATTTCACCTGTTACCTAAAGTTCACTTCACGTTATTTCCGTAGAATATATAATCTCAAAGTTTCATGACAGAAGAATTTAATGAGGTTTCGTATTGTGTACTTACGCTGCATGTTGATAACTGGAGAAGACAAACTTCCTTATTATAGAAGTGAAGCCAGTTCAGAAGATATTAATCACATTTGGAGAAGAGTAGTTACCAGAAGTATATTACATTAGAACAGAATTAGGGTCCTGCTTGATCTAGACCTTTCTCACGTTATACACAGTCCTTTAAATCTTTCTCACGTTTTTTTTTAGTTGTCTTACGTCGCACCGACACAGATAGGTCTTATGGCGACGATGGGACAGGAAATGCCTAGGAATGGGAGGGAAGCGGTCGTGGCCTTAATTAGGGTACAGCCCAAGAATTTGCCTGGTGTGAAAATGGGAAACCACGGAAAACCATTTTCAGGGCTGCCGACAGTGGGGTTCGAACCTACTATCTCCCGAATACTGGATACTGGCCGCACTTAAGCGACTGCAGCTATCGAACTCGGTCTCTCTCACGTTATTCACAGTCCTTTAAATTGCTTTGCCACACGGGGAAATCAAGGTTGCCTTCAACCGACATGTTGGCACAGATCACACACAGCGCGCTGAATTCCTTCTTCTTGGCGATTAAAGATGGTCATGCAGACTCGTAGAGCTCATGCACATACTACATGGAGTTACAAAATTTAGTTCATTACAGTGGCAGTTATGAGTATTTCAATAATGGATATTTACGACAATGTTAGACAGTTCACATTTAAGATAACGGGGTGTATTACGAAACATAGCTTCGAGATAGACCATGGAATTTGAAATAAAGTAGTACTTCACACAATTTGAATAGCTCAATGGCATTTAGTCCAAAACAAGGAATCATCCATCGAATTCATTTATCACAATGATATACGTTTACCTGAGATTTTGAGTTTTAAAGAAGGTTAGTCAGTTTTGAGTGAATTAAATGCTTGGTTTTGTAGATTTTAGATTTCAGGTTAATCCCTAAGTTTTTATGATATAAGTTGGTTTGGTCCAAGAAGGCTGAAATCATTGCACTTTTTCTGAGTAACTAATATTAAGTAATTTTGATAATAAATTGTGAATCAACTTAGTAAACAAGTGTACTGCCATACAGCTAGAAAGTAGCTTAGTACACTACAAATACGATGAAGCAAGAATTCGAGTTAGTCCACTTGCCTCTTTTCACTACCTGAATGGACAGCGAACTTCCCTTCGCTTCAAAGAACTTCGGATTCGATTCACGGCCGGCCCAGTGATTTAAATTCCTTGTGGTTAATTCATCTGGCTCGAGGACTGGTTGTTTGTGTTCGTATCAATACACTTCTATTCATCTAGATAGAGCACACCACACTACTAGTCACCGTGAAACATCCAATAGAGTGAGTACAACCCTTCACATAATGTTGATGTCAGGAAGGGAATTCAACCATAAAAACTAGACATCGTCACTATTAGTGCTGAAAAGTGACAGGAGTAATAATAAGAATAAGAAATCCATTTTGCCTCTTTAGAGTTAGTACCTATTCCAGGACTCTTAGTCCATTTTGCTAATTGCGTGCTTATTTCGGTCCACTTTGCCTGTGGGTATTACCTTACTTTAGAGGTTAGTCAAAATGAATGCGTGTTTTGTGCCAAAATGGAAATCTTGTTACGGACAAAAAAGAAAAAAACCGTACAAAACAGATAAACTTAAATCTCAGGATTTGACGGGTTATACCACTTTGTCTCTTATGACTTCATATAATGTAGTTCAATGAAATGTTAAGGCCATATCTTCTCTGTTCACTTTGAGCGTGTTGAAGTGATTATATCGAAGACAAGGTAAGCTCTTAAGAACCAGGCGCACAAATAATCCCTCTTTAAGGACACCTAATTGAGAGCGCGAGTTAATGACTGAGATTTGCACTGCATCTAATCCTGTTTAGCAAACTGAGTGTTTCGGAGATTAATCTCAATCTCTAGTCAGAATGATATAGCCGTATTTGGTCGACTGAATTTTTCAGTTGAGTAATTTCTAGTCAGAATGACATATCCCTATTTGTGTTACTGCAGCATAAATAGACCCAGATGGTGTGTTAGTTTTCGTGTTTGCTATTCTGAGTAGCTCAGACGGTAGAGCACTGGCGTTCTGAGTTCAAGTTGGCGGGTTCAAACCCGGAAGAGTTCAGTGGTATTTCATAGTGCTCAAATACGTTATACCCGTACCGGTAGACATACTGGCACGTAAAATAACTCCTGCAGGACAAAATTATGACACCTCCGAAACCCGTAAAGGAAGTTAAAGAGACGTAAACGCAATAAGAAGAAAATCTACCTTGTTTAACAATTAAAGCACGAGTTGTGGTACTAAATGAATTGAGAATTAAAGATTTGGGAAGATCTGGACGATTTCCACGTAAATCTGACGGTTTTTCTCTCCCTACATGTCACTCTATGGTAGTCAGTACTATGATTAACAATCCCAGTAACCTATCCGAGAACTCAGCGCAGACAGATTTTTAATCTTGAAAGATAGTTAATGTTGTGGTGTTTATTGTAAGGGTCAAAGCAACGTGATTATCACTCCCTCAAACACCTGAGTGAAGACTGAGGAGTTTTTACATTCCGACAGTACCGCACAAAAAGGAACGGACCTTTCTAAACTCTTGCGTATATTGTTATGTGTACCTAATATACAGTATTTGAAATCTGAACACTTTATTTCCAGTAAAACTGGTATATCATTTAAATCAGAACTCAGTGGAAAATAACAAAGAGTAAAGTTTTCAAGTACAGTATGATTTTAGGAAAGAAAAACCTTAAATATTTCGTTTAATATTTATTGAAATTAGTGCCCAAATATTTGTGAATTCAAAATAAAACACGACATTTCTAAATTAAGCTATATGAGGAAGCTTGAAACATCCTGCAGTATGTGAAATAATACAAAATGTGTATGGAGATACATTTATGTTACCAATGAGACTAAATGAGGGATGTGTTGTATATCCATAATATTTCCTTGGATTTCGTGCCGGTCGTTTACCCGACTCTGTCGTAATGTGATATGGTTTAGTAAAACCATTCGTATCAATACACCTGTGAAATTTAATTCCGTATTTAACAAACGTACTAGTTTCCATTTACCGCTTTCCGTTCGTAGTATGGTATATATCACACTTCACTCAGTTGCTAGAAAAGCTAGGAGTAATTATTTCAGCTCGAATATTCATTTGCATATCGTTTCTTGATTAAATGCGGGCCTGGCTAAACACTTCTCCGGCAGCTATCTTGCTTTGTGCGCCATCGTGCACGTCGTGGCTGGTGTTCAGGAGAGAGGAGGAGAGAAAGCAGTCTGGCAGCACGACAGCACCGCAGTTGCCTTGCCATCCTGAAAGCCGATTTATTTTCGAAGAAGTTTCAAGACTTCGAAGTACTCAAGAATGATTTCGATTTATTTATCAAACATTTCTCGCCTTTGGTTTTGCAAATTTAGCTGATAGCCTATGTTTACCGTGCAACACCCGCCTCAAGGACATACTTTTTCAATCCCGACATATGCATGATTTAAAGATTTGTCTATGTTCGGTTCCATTTGTGTATGCGAGCGCTTTTCCCTTTTCTCTTGTCTTTTATTACTCTGTTAAGAAATTGCCCAAGTCGGGGCAAACCGTGGGTTTAATGGCTTTAACCCGCGAAACTCCATACGGTTGACTATATTGCGAATCTTTTTTCCAAACATAGATCATAAATGTACAGTCCAAACGTAACCGAAAAACTTACACTAACATATGTACCATCTCAGGTCACTGTGTTCTTTGTTTAGCTGAATAGAGTTGATACACGTGCCTGTATACCAAAAATATTGTTACTACAAAATATAAATTTTGTCATCACACGAGTTTTTGGGCTACTAATTTTTTCCTCACATTTGCAGGATGCCACCATGCAGTGGTCATATGTCGCAAGAAACATGACACTCACAGTACATGGACACAGAATTAGATGATGGTGCGTTGGGCGGGTTCCACGCATAGGGTGATGGGTTTCCAGTAGTGAGTCAGGCTCCGTGCAGAAAGTACATGACGAGACATGAGCAGAGTGCACACATCAAACTGGCCATCCGCTGGGCTCACAAAGCCAGAGAATGTCATAGTGAGCTTGTGGAAGTTGTAGGGAATAATGCCCTTCCGTACTGAACCGTTGCGAGATGGGCAGCTGAATTTCAGCACGGACATGAAACAATCAGCAATGTTCAACGCTCTGGAAGACCTGTTAGTGTCCGAATTGATGTTTCACGTGCAGTAATTATCCAGTGCATAGACGTGGACAGACTACTTTACTTACAAGCTGAAACAGGCATCATCCTCCATGACAACGCCAGATCGCACGTGTGGTAGATCCCTAACCCGAATCGAACCTGGTGTCTTGGGGTAAGAGGCACTGCGGGGCTGGCGTTGGAACACAAATGATAGCAAATAATATTAATGTAAAAATAAACATAACAAAAATAAAATTGTCAAATATATGTCATTTCATCTATGGCTTTTAATTAAATGCTCTATTTCACCTGAAGATGTATCAGCATAAGCACTCTCCGTTCCATCCTTACACCACAGAGGACGCAGATCTGCTGGCTGTAAACCAGCATGAAGTTGAAAAGTACGATATATTGAGGCGTGATGATACACTCTATTTCTACTGAAATTTCACTTTTCAAATAGTTGTTGCATATATACTTATTCCGGGGAGGTCTTCAATTATTGTTTAACATCGCTTAAAATACAACCCGATGCCAACCCCCGTATGTGCACACCACGGTAGCTAAAAAGAGACGGTAGGTGTCACGCGCAGCCGGCCAGGAGCATGTGACGTCAGCGGACCGTGGACCGTCTGCCAGGCGCTGCAACTTACTGCAAATCAACGTGCCGAGCACCCCACTTATGTTCCTTATCACGATTACGTTTATGTCGTAATAAAAAAATTCTTATGAAAACCACTAAGATATTGCATATAACTATTATTTTTATTATTTTCTATGTGTGCTTTCGTAAATATTGCAGATATACTTTGAAATCCAGAATAGTGAGACCTTTTGCTAATATGTTTAAAAATCATTTTTAAATGTTCCAATATACCGGAAATGTTAGTATTTACAGTTTCCAAGCCTATACGTGTACAGATTAAATAAATCAGAGCTTAACAATCAAGAAATAATATTAACCGAAACAGGCTGTGGATTTTCAAAGTCTGAATAAAATGTTTGTCCAACCCTTGTCCCGTTTCCCTACGGGGTCGGGTATGAGGTGAGATGAATTTGTCGTGGCGTTTTTTTATGACCGGATGCCCTTCCTGACGTCAACCTCATCAGGGGAGTTAATGAGAGATGAAATGAATGACGTGATATATGATAGTAGGGAGAGGGTGAAACCCGGTGCCGGCACATAGCCTACTCCTGTCGAATAGCACCAAGGGGTCTGCTCAAGGCTTAACGTCCCCATCCGACGGACGAATCACCATCAACAGCGTCATATGCCCTCACTCCATATGAGCACTGCGGAGAGGTTTGGAATTTAATCCAGGCTTTTGGCACGCAATCTAGTGATTAGAAATTGTATACCACCACCTCCCCTACCCTGCCGGCCAACATTCTGATGGTGAAAATTTTTTCGACCAACGGGACTCGAACCGGCTAACCTCGGTGTTAGACCGTTTTAGACTTCAGCGCCTTAACGATCATGGCCTTCAGGCGGGCTAAAGTCTGAATAAAATACACAAGATGAAATACTGCATGTTGTTACTTTTCCTGAAAAAAAAATAGTAAGTACTGTACTAACATTATTGTTTTTATTGCTTACAAAATATAATAATAATAATAATAATAATAATAATAATAATAATAATAATAATAATAATGAATATCCAGTAGAGCATGAAGCCCTGTTTGACAAAAGTATATATATATATATATATATATATATTTTTTTTTTTTTTTTGCTATGGGCTTTACGTCGCACCGACACAGAAAGGTCTTATGGCGACGAAAAGTATATTAGGGCTGGGATGGTTTGTACAGCCTGTCACCACACAGCACGTCATTTTAACAGCACAAACACGACATATACACTGGAATTCACTTCATTCACGAACAATATGCAGAAGTTCACGACTTTCAAAATATTCGCAAGCCTCGAAAGTAATTAAATAATTAAAGAAACAATGTGCAGACCACAGACGAACAGAAATGCACCGAAATTCACTGCTTAGAATGAAATCACCGACACCAACGAGTATATAGACTGATACTAACGCGTCAAACAATGCGTAGTTTAATGGGAGCGACGGTCCAGTGACGTCACGATCACGGCAGACTACTGCGCATCCGTCTGGTGACACCTACCGTCTATATTCTAGTTACCGTGGTGCACACTGTTGACATTTGTCGACGTTAATATCTGATTATTGTCGATCTTATATCTGTAAACCGGAATAATATTTTTCATGTGTATTGTTTACAGTTCATTGTTTGATACTTACTGCACAGCACGAAACTAAGAAACACTCAGTTTCGCGGCTTATCGCGTGGCTGCGTATGAAATATCCTTCCGTATATAGTCAAGAGGATGACGCTTGCGTCGCAGTGAGTAATATTTTCTTACAATATTGTTACAGTTGAAAGTAAGATCGGATTGTTGTGTTAAACGTAATAACGAAACATGGCTTTAACAAATTTTGAATTTATTTCTGGCTGATTTATAGTTGCTTTTGTCTAGCAGAGCACAAAATTTCCACGTTGACATATGTCGACAGTGGGCGCGAATGGGATTTCCTCATTACTGATATAGAATTTTCATTTATTCTTCTCAGATTGACCGTCGAGCAGATCGTAAGCATCCTCGAGGAATCACAAGACATCCTAAATGTTAGTATACAGAATGAACCGAAATTCGCGCACTCGCACGTTGCACAGCGACTCCTCACATGGCAGCAATACAAAAAGTATCTCACAAAAGTTCGTCCTGCGAGTATATCCGACAGAAAAAGGATGCTGAAGAGCGGCAATATGGCAACACTGTAACCACATGTACGGTAACTACCTCTGTCAGCACGTATTAATTATGTTGTACAGTTGGTGCAGTGGATAGAGTTTTGGGTTAGCATGCAAGAGGCCGAGGGGTCGATCCTGGGTTGAGGAGTATGTTTTTTATTTCGTAAATGTAGTCCAGGTGGTATGGTATCTGGCATCTTAATCGTCAACAGCGATTGCAGCGGGTCGTCTAGAAATCATTCGCACTTACACACTACGATCCTAGAATTGGACGAACAATCGTTTTCATTGGTCAGCTTCGAAAGACGCCCTTTCCACGTCGTGGGCGTGAATTTATTTGCTGTTAACGATTAAGACTACATTTACGAAATTAAAAAAAACATACGCCTCAACCCAGACTCGACTTCCCGACCTCCTGCATGCTAACGCAAAACTCTATCCACTACACCAACTGTATAGCACGGCTAATATGTGCTGACCCTACATGTTGTTACAGTGTTGCCAGATTGCCACTCTTCAGCGTCCTTTTTCTGCCGGATATACTCGCAGGACGAACTTTTGTGAGAGACATTTTTTATTGTTGTCATGTGAGGAGTCGCGCTGAGACGCCCGAGTGCGCGGATTTCGGTTCATTCTGTACGCATAGAACCACCCGAAAATGCTTTCCATAGTGACGGAGATAGCCATGATGATGAGTCATGTGGAGATATAAACAGACTCTCTGCTAATCAACTCCGGGCTGCTGCTGAACTATTGTGTACAAAAGTAAGTGAACTTTGCCGTTTGACCCCAAAGGGCAAAGAGGAAACTTTAGACCTTCTTAGCTTCACACGGTACATCGAGAGGGCATATATCTGATCTTGTGCCGCTACGCGTCCTAACTTAGGAACCAGCCTAACAATTTCAACAGGGACACCGGCTATCAATTAAGTAATACCTGGTTGCCAGCCATAAAGAATTTATGTAGGTAGTTCCCTTCCCTGTCCCTTCTCTATTGTTATTTCGTCTCGGTGTTTTCCAAATTCCTACGTTCATCGTCGCCAGATGTTTCATTCCAGGCTTATGTCTATGTCTTACACCTGTCATATGTTACGCCATCGCCCTCTACTATGGCTGTGGCGATGGTTACGCAAACACGTTATGTGAACCGCTTAGTCTGATTGTGATGGTTCGGTCAGCTTCCGCTTCGGACGCTAGCGTTGTGCCACGTCCAGGGGTCCATCTGGTGATGAATGAACGTACCATTTCCACTTCTACTTCTATTATAAAGTTCCAAATTCAAGTGTCATTGTTTAAGAAGCCTTTCTCGTGGACATTTGAGAATTCTTCAGAGGACGCAGAGCACAGTTTTCTGCGAAACGTTAAGAATATCACCTTATTTTCTTGACACGGCACAAACCCAAAAGCCTATACAATATCATGTCTATAAGTTCGAGCCGTGAAAGCATTAATGGAAACAAGAACTACAAACATACGAATATTGTCCTTTTATTTTGAAACTGTGTGCATTCTAAATTGAGACAAAACTATTCCTCATTTATGTTTTGAATCACATATTTTGTAATATTTTGTGCTTAATCAACACTTGTGTGACTAATATTTAATCATTTAACTTAATTTAATTTAATTTAATTTAATAAGTGATTAATTATTACATTCATATCAGCTTAAGATTTACTCCAGCCGTCTATGCTCACTGTCGACTTATGCCGACACCGTAAATCTCTGCAAAAATGTTTAGGTTACAAACAACTGTACTTACAAAATATATCGCAATATTCCACAGAAAAATAATTTGGGCAAATATGGGTTAAGTTCCAGAGACAAGTTTCTCTATTTCGAATAAATCAGAACACAACTCAAGAGGGCAAAATTTCCAAATGTGATGCAAACACCCCCTTAAGGACACCACGTACTCTTGCATGATGAAAAAATCGATTTTTTTATTTTGGCACCATAACATTCTTCATTCTTTTCTGAATCCAAATATATATAGTTTGTTGGGGTTTAGACGTCTAAAAGTACCTTAAATTCGTGTTTTATTATAAGCGTCCCAAGCGTCACGCCTACTTTAAATGTCTTTGCCAGCTGTTTGCCGTTAATACTCATTTTTCATGTTTAGGTACCAATAACTAGGAAACCATTTAAGATAGAGGGCTAAATTTTTGTACATTAACTTTCCTAATGGAGTACTTGAATGTTAACCTATTTTCTATTCCTAAAAAGAGTAGGCCTGAATTGGGAAGAGAAAAATTGATACATGTTTTTGAATAAATTTGAAAAGAAAGGGTTCGGATTTTTTTCTTGCATTCTGTCCCAATAATAAAGAAACAACGTAGTTGCTCATCTGCCAACGTCTATTCCCAGTATGTGAACAAAATTTGAGAGAATTTGAATTAAAAACAACTGAGAAATGTGTACCTGAAGTCACTTATACAAATTTTTTTTTTGGAAAACGTATCTGTCCAAATTTTTATTCATTTAACACATCCTATAAAAGCAAAGTAGTACTACATGGATATAAACAGCTCAGAATATACTGCTTTTTATATGTTACAAGAATCATAGCTGTACCTTTAGCACAAAACCCAGAAAATACTTATTAAAGTGATGCCAAAAAATATACTTTTTCATCGTGTAAGAGTACGTGGTGTCCTTAAGGCCAAAGGTGTAATCCTGTTCAAAGAACATTCGATTTCCAACAAATGGATCAGCCATCAGGATGGTCTATCATGCAGTGAGTGAAGGGATGCTCTCAAAATAATCGTATACGTAGCAGCAGTTCATACTGCGCTCGGCAGGACAAAAGACAGCAACTGTTACAGGCATTGCCACAACGAGAATGAAACACGCGCATGTTCTTGGTCACTGCGCATCGCAACACATCACAAGATAAGATCTTCGACATTGATCTGCATTTAGCACTGTCTCCCAGGTGGCAGATTCCCGATCAATGTTTTACCTAGACTTTTCTGAAACGTTCACAAAGGACTTGGAAATTTATCAAACATTTTCCTTCATAACATATTCCAATCCCTTACTCCTCGTCCTATAAATTAATATTTGCCCCAATTTGTCCTCTTAAAATTTACCTTGGGCCGATGACTTTCGATGTTAGGCCCCTTAAAACAACAAGCAGCAAATTTACCTTTATCTTATTACCTTTCCTGCTTTTAAAAGCTCCGCTGAAGCTTATTCGTCTACTAAAATCATTCCATGCCATATCTCCACTGACAGCCTGAAACATACCACATATTACAAGTAATCAGCTTCATGGTCCATATCAAAATCAAAAGGGTATCAAAAAGACAGAAAGTATTATTTAATATAGAATTTTTGTGAACATACCACATAGTCGAGCATCATGTCTCCTTCCTCCCAAGTCTTCCCAGCCCAATGTTTTCAACAACTACCCCTTTGTCGGAAATCACCCAGATGAAACCGTGCTGCTTTACTTTGGATCTTGTCCAGTTCTCGTATCAAGTAGTTCTAGTGTGGGTGCCATTACTTCTAACATATTCAAATTGGAATCTTACGTATATGCTCTCTCCTTTACATCTTCACTAGAATCCCTAAATTCCCTCATAACCATGTGAAGAGATCTGAAACCTTTCTTAACCTTTAAAAAGTCGCGCAGGAATTATTGCACTGTTAGTCGCATTCAAGAAAGAGTCGTGTTTTCTTCACATAACTCATCTTATTTACATATTTCCATTTACATGTTTGGCAACCAATTTTAAAGCAAATGCACAAAATTCTTACCTGATCTCAGGCCTAGGCAGCAACAGACTTTACTGTGCATGATGACGATTTTTTTACGTCACACTGGCACAGATAGGTCCTACGGCGACAATGGGAGAGGAAAGGGCTAGGAGCTGGAAGGAACTGCGACCGTGGCCTTCATTAAGATACAGCCCCAGTATTTGCCTTGTGTGAAGATGGGAAACCACCTTCAGGGCTGCCGTCAGTGAGGTTTGAACCCACTACCTCTCGAATGCAAGCTGACAGCTACGTGACTCAAACCGCACAAACACTAGCTCGATGCATGAAGTCCATGGTCTAGTGGATAAAGGGAATACTCGTTGGATTGACATCATTGCCTGCAAGGACACCACAGGCTATATAATAGACTCAAAAATCCGCTTCGAATCCTCTACTAACGTGCCGGACGACGTTGATCAGGAAAGGAAACACATTTACCAGCCCGATAATATGCTCTAAAGAAAGTATATGGCCTGCAAAAGATCGAGGATTTGGCCTGCTAGTTGGAGGTACAATACTAAGGGAATTGTTTGCATTATCATAATTTTCAACTTGCCAACTCGCTGATGAATGAAGTGATGCAGACCGCTTTAAAGTTATGCTGATGGATTTTACGCAACCACCTTTGCTGAGACACCTTGTAGTTGTTGTATTTCTAATCTTTTGGATAGTCTTGAGTAGGCCTATTATCATTGTTTTATGATACTTTGCTTTTAGGCAACCTCAACTGGGGGAAGTGTTTGTTAAATTCCTTTAGTAAATTAAAGGACAAACTCACCTCCGTACAGGCCATGAAGGCCCTTGGAGGAGTGGAAGGTAAAGGCTTCCACTATCCGTAACCTCAGCACGTGATGGAGTAGAGTGGTTAGCTCTACGCCCAGCCGCCTTTGCCCCGAGGAATTAACCTGGTACTCATTTTTGGTGTAGACTGAGTGAACCTCAGGGCCATATGCACCTGCGGGAGTGGAAATCTTGTTTCTTAATTTTACGACTTCCTGACGGGGATTCGAACCCACGTCCTTCCGTCCTTTAGTAAATATACAGAGTGAAGCGAAATTCGCGCACTCGGGCGTCGCAGCGCGACTCCTCACATGCCAGCAATGAAAAAATGTCTCTCACAAAACTTTTGTGATACAGGAACAAAACTTTTGTGAGAGACATTTTTTCATTGCTGGCATGTGAGGAGTCGCGCTGCGACGCCCGAGTGCGCGAATTTCGCTTCACTCTGTATATACATCAATAAAGCTGTTATCACTTAGGACGAAAACTTAATTCATAAGGCGTCACCTTTCAAGTATTCCTAGGGTTCTGGCTAACACAATAGCGGGAGTTTAATGTAAAAATCAAAACCAATATCACCATTCAAATAGTTTGCTCCTGAAATTACCTCATCATAGAAAGTTTTTGGCGTACCGTAAAATATTGTGTGTAATCGGTGTTACTTTTAGTTGTCGAGGGATGGACACTAAAAGCGTCATCAAACAATTACTGGATGTATCGCAGTGTGTTCAAGATCCCGTGGGACGCCCATGTCATCAATGAGGTAACACACTGGCCTGCCGGGATATAATGGAAACTTTTAGACTTTTAAACGTTCGAAGCCAGCCCAAATAGTCACATTTTCTAAAATGACCAAAACAGTACGATACAACTGATTATAGAAGGCTAGGCAGAAGAGTAACGTGGACGCAGGCGGAAAAGATCAAACTGAGTTCGGAACCTCCGTTAGTGGTGCGGCATCCACGATATTGTATCCCTAATACAGGAAGCGTAAAATAGGAAAATTTACCTCGTGATGGCCGTCAACCTTCTGTGAGGAGACAGAAGTAGGAGAAGATTTCATCTTCAGAACACTGGTGATGATATGATCTGAGGTTCACATACTACTTAGTCGTGGCGGAACTTTTCTAATTAAAATTGCATCACACGCACCAATAACGAGGCCGACTACATTTCCGAGATTTCACTTGTCTTTAGTTATGAGAATTTTGGATCATAAATTGCCTTCATTTCAACTTTCAAATTCCGGTGCAAGTTCGATTGCAGGCCCCACATCTGGAAGTTTTAAAGTACCGTACGCAACTTTTTCCACACAACGTGAGTGTAAAATGAAAGGATGCATATGTTGTAATAATTTTTGTATGAAGACAAACTCTTACCCGTGAAGATAAGGAATAAAAGCCGTGAATGTACGGAATTCCTATTCTTTTGTGTTCCTCACTAATGACTCGGCAGAGTCATAAACCATCTCGGTGATATATGTTATGTATTATTTCCAGGCGATGCTATACAGTGGTATTCCTCTCTGTCTTCCGTCTCTCTACATCCTGCTCAGTGCACTGCTCACTGAACAGTCCTTTGCTAAAAGTCTCGTCCTTTCAAGCTCAATATTTTAATGAATAAAACTCTCCTCCTAAGATTTCATTCTCTCAGAGAAAAAATATTGTCCCAGGAAGAATTTCTTTGTTGCGCATTTTCACCTACCTCCTAGGCATGTACAACTCGCTGGTATTTTCATCGATAGAAAGTAGTGTCATTTCAGATTCTACTGAAACTCGATATAGACATCGTATACACCAAAAATCCTGTCTTATTACTTGTCTTCATTTCAATCACTACTAATCTGCATTTAGGGCAGTCGCCCAGGTGGCAGATTCCCTATCTGTTGTTTTCCTAGCCTTTTCTTAAATGATTGCAAATAAATTGGAAATTTATTGAACATCTGCATTGGTAAGTTATTCCAATCCCTAACTCCCCTTCCTATAAACGAATATTTTCCCCAATCTGTCCTCTTGAATTCCAACTTTATCTTCATATTGTGATCTTTCCTACTTTTAAAGACACCATCCAAACTTATTCGTCTACTGATGTCCTCCCACGCCATCTCTCCACTGACAGCTCGGAACATACCAATTAGTCGACCAGCTCGTCTCCTTTCTCCCAAGTCTTCCCAGCCCAAACTTTGCCACATTTTTGTAATGCTACTCTTTTGTCGGAAATCGCCCAGAACAAATCGAGCTGCTTTTCTTTGAGAACTCATTCAGAACTCGCCAAGTACAATATAGGCTACTCCAAATTATCCCGGTGAATAAAAGAAAGTGAGTACACGAAGAATGGAATAAAAAGCATTTCATCAACACTGCATCGTATAATTCACCTATTGTGAGGAATATTAGTCTATGTAGTTACATTACTCTATCACGCAAAAACGAAGCCTTGTCCATACAGGAGCAAAAGGAGAAAACTTCTACAAACCGGAACATCGGGACTAACAATAGTAGTACACAAGCTTGAAAGGGAACATGTTTAAAATGTGATTTTGCGTTTGTTCCACCACCTATTAAGCGTACAAGCTTCGCTGCTTCAGAGTTGTACAGGCAGTGCGACCTAGACTTTTGCAATGTCCGGCAGGTAAGTGCATGTGATAACGGTAGACTTTAGTTAACTAAAGCCTTTTAATTCTGTGAACGCCTATTACGTTACTGGGGGGAAATGTATGTCGAAGATACAGTTGGAGTTTGCATGCGTGTTTCGCGACAACGTAACTTAAAGATACTATGAAGACGTAACAGAAATGTATACCGACACACTGGGCAGGGACAGTAATTGTTATGGTGGAGAAGAAACTGAGTTTAGTTATGACACTTCCAACAGTTCTGACAGTGAAACTTCATTTCCAGAAAAAAGGACAGCTTTCAAGTCAACGTGATTACGAACCATCACCCCTAAAAGTATCAAGAGCGGGCGAGTTGGCCATGCGGATAGAGACGCGCGTCTGTAAGCTTACATCCGGGAATAGTGGGTTCGAATCCCACTGTCGGTAGCCCTGAAGATGGTTTTCCGTGGTTTCCCATTTTCACACCATGCTGTACTTTAATCCAGGCCACGGTCGCTTCCTTCCAACTCCTGGCCCTTTCCTATCCCATCGTCGCCGTAAGACCTACCTGTGTCGGTGCGACGTAAAGCCCCTAGCAAAAGAAAAGTATCAAGATCCAGTGTGATGCCATGTATTGATAACGTAAATCGTGAAAATATTTATGAAGATTACCGTAATCGCGGTTGCAGTTCTCACAGGAAACTAGTTACCCCATATAACTGCATTCGTTGGTAATCAAACTGCAAGTCGGTCTTAGATTTTATGACTCACAAAAGGCAATTACAAGGCACTTCAAGGGAAACAACATCAACATTCAAGGTTATAAAAGAATCGGTAATATTACAGTTTGAAAGACACTATGGATAACAAGTTCACTATTAGCATATTCAGACATGTGCCCAGAAATCTTCTATAAAAGTTGATGTAGAGAACTTTAAAACTTCTTTGTATTTCGCCAGTGACGTCAAAGATGAATGTAATATATATAAATATATTTTGCAAGTTGCTTTACGTCGCACTTACACAGATAGGTCTTACGGAGACGATGGGACATGAAAGGGCTAGGAGTGGAAAGGAAGTGGCCGTGGCCTTAATTAAGGTACTGGCCCAGCATTTTTCTGGTGTGAAAATGGGAAACCACGGAAAACCATCTTCAGGACTACCGACAGTGGGGTTCAAACCTACTATCTTCCGAATACTGGATACTGGCCGCACTTAAGCGATTGCAGCTATCGAGCTCGGTATATACAATTTCGTCCAAGCATATCACTACTTCCATTGCTATATTCTGTCCATGATATCCGGAAGTGTTTTTATGTGTAAGATGCCCAGCCAAATCCACGGCGCGCAGAGGACTGACGTTTTTTATATACGTGGGCTCAGCATTTCACCGACCATGCTTCACTGCCTTAGTCCCACGAAATATAGCTGTCAGCGTAATTAACAAGCAACAAGAATTACCCAGTGTTCTACAAATTTGCAAGTCTATCGACACGACATGTAATAGAGACGAGGCTGTCAACTATTGATAGATAGATAGATAGATAGATAGATAGATAGATAGATAGATAGACTGATCTTTTGAACAACTTGGAGTCACATGGAATATATATCTTTAAGCGGTCGATTGTGACACCGATTATCGTTTCTAGGAATGTGAATCCTCATTCCATCTGCAACACCCCCCTGTTGGTGGGGGCGGTAGAATGACACCCACGATATCCCCTGCCTGTCGTAAGAGGCGACTAAAAGGGGCCCCAGGGGCTCTGAACTTTGGAGCGTGGGTTGGCAACCATGGGGCCCTTAGCTGAGGCCTGGCACTGCTTCCACTTACTTGTGCCAGGCTCCTCACTTTCATCTATCCTATCCGACCGCTCTTGGTCAATCCTTGTTTTCTTTTCTGACCCCGAAGCTATTACGTTTCCGGGGGCTAGGGAGGCTTTTATTTTCACGCCGTTCATGGCCCTTGTGTTTCTTTGGCCGATACCTTCACTTTCGAAGTGTCGGATCCCTTCCAATTTTCTCTCTGATTAGTGTTAACAGAGGACGGCTGCCTAGTTGTACTTCCTCTTAAAACAATAATCACCACCACCTCTGCAACAGGACACGACTCTCAAGCAAGGAACTGATGCCGAATATTATTGAAGCCACCATCATGACGACATGCCGCGGGCGAAGTAGTATTCATTCCTCGGATTCAAATCATCCCTTCTGATATACCGTTTCAGTTTATGAGGGGGTGTCAATGAGAATGGTTGGAAATTTCAATTTTTTGAAAATGGTGTTTTCTGAATATTTGGTATGTTCGAAAGCGACTTTCAACCTATTAGGTCGTGTTACGTACATTTAGTACGCGTTGAAGAGATGTTAAGTACAGAACAAAAATGGCCAACCAGACACCAGTGGGATCCGAACCCACAACCTCCCGATTTCGCGTCGGTTGCTCTACCAATTGAGCTATGGTGGCCCAGGCCATCTTTGTTCTGTTGGAAAGGATCTAAGCTACAGGTCTGGTACTACTACCATCACACTGTAGAGTGCGTTTAAGTTGCCCGTTGAGGGCCAAGTCAATGAATATTGAATTTTCATTTGGTATGTTGTTTTCATCTTGTGAAATTTTCATGGTAATATCTTTCCTAGAAGTGGCTGAAAAAATTAATGTTTATGTGGGTGCGCGAATGTATCGTACCAAATTTCAACCTACTCTGTTGCTTTTGGATGCCCCAAGGATGACTGGTGTAAGTACAATATTTACAGGACTACACACAAACAAACATTCACAGCCTGAGGCGTTATGAATGAAATAAAGCCAACATTCAGAGTTCTGCCTGACCCAGAATTACTAAAAAAGTGTATTCATGGGAAGACACAAAATAATAATGGAAGTTTTGACAACCTGGTGTGGGGTCGGTGTCCAAAAACTACATTCTGTGGACTGAAAGTGTTATCTATTGCTGTTTATGATGCTCTGTTGTGGTCTAATGAGGGAGATAAAGGCAGAATTGAAGTTCTAAGGTAGGTAGGAATGGAACCAGGAGTACATACTATCCGGATATTGAATGAAATAGATCAGAAGAGGATTGCAAAAGCTGAAGCCAATCTACCAAAATTACAGCAGACTGCAAGACAACACAGAAGATCAGAGAAGAGAAGGCAAGAGGATGAAGAAGAACACTATTCTTATGGAGGACATTAATTCTCTGGCTTTAAAAAACGAGTATTTTCATACTGAATGCAAAGAAAAAACTTAAACCTTCATTTCTCACAATCACATTTTTCAAACTATTTTGTACCTTTTCTCAGCAGCTATTAGAGCCAGAGTAATGTAATTTTCAGTACTTGCTTATAGAAACACAAAATCCCTTAGGAACTAGAATAAAGAGACTAGAGTTATTAGAAACCAAATTATGGGGTTATTATGAACTGAAAAATGGGGTTGAAAAATTTTTGGAAATTAAAAATTCAATTTCTACCCTATCATTTCACTCAAATACAAAATTCTAGTTCCCAAAACTAACATATGTTTGTAAAGTATGCACAACAAATTTCATAGTGATGTGTCCATTGGTCTTGGGAGAAAGGTGCACTTTTGTTACAATGGATTTTCCAAAAATGATATCAACTTTTTGACCACACTGTGTAATATTTATAATTGTAATAAAGTATTTAGAGTCACTAATACCATTTCATTACATGTGCAAAATATGAAAATTCTATCTTGAAAAACAAGCCCACAGTGATTTTTTTTAAACAAACACTGAATTATTGTTGACATCCCCCCTTATAAGTCTGCAATTCCCCGTTTGTTTCACTTTCGCTGTGTGCAACAAGAAGGCACACATAGGTTACAGTGCATCAAAAAGGCACAGATACAATCGTTAAAGTTTTACTCGTAGGACTCAATCTTCGGAAACGGTGCTTCTCTCATGGTCAACTGTTCGTGGATTGTTCAAGAGTTGGAAAAGAAAACACATTATACATCTTAGCTCCAAAAGGAAGGGCACTTAATATATGAACCATACGAACGTAGTTTATCCGGAAGCTCTATAAGAAAAACTAGCTTGCTTTTCTTTATAATTTGGTCTTTGATATTATTAGTGCCATCCACCAACCCGGTATCTTAAGCATTAAAAGCAGTGGCGAAGCTATTAGTTAATGAATGGGTAGGTAGGAAATCTTACCTTAAAGCTCCTTGTAGAGTAGGAAATGTTACCTTAAAGTTCTTGTAGAGTAGTTTCAAACGTCGAGTTTTCTTGGTTGAAAATTGGTCAATCACACGGTCCTTCAATAGCTGATCTCTCACCAAATTCTTCACAAGCTTTTTCTCGATAGAAATGCCACTAAGACTGCTGAGCTTTTCATTGTATCCTCTTCTGAGTGTTCATACTCCTTTCAGAGGAAACCGTAGTCACAGGAAATTTTGTATTAAACGAATATATTTTGAAACTTCCACATACGTTGGTTCGAGGTCATTGAGGACAGTATAATGTAAAAGATTTTGAGGGGACAAATGTCTTTCTATATCTGAATAAATATTAATCAATTCATTTTCCAATCTATCTCTATTAAAGAAGGGATAAACGTTCATAAGATTGTTCAGTTTAATAACAGGGAAGCTGTCTTTGTGAAATATGAAGTGAGTTGGATCCAACAACTCAAGTCAAACTGAATGATTTCAAAATCGCCAAACCGTATTTCCATTTGCATAATTAAGGTGTCAAGAACTTCGTGGTGGAGATATAGCACGTGGTCCATTACCCTGTTGAGTTTCTCCACACTTTAAATCCACCAGATTTTTCACCTTACAATTTCAGTCTGGAAGTTGGAGTACCTATAATGTTGCTACGCTATTTTTATAATGGCACCAGGATGTAAATGAAGTCTTTGCATTGTAACGTGATCGAAGCAATCATCTTCACGTGATGTAGTGCGGGAAAAACAGTCTCCATTCCCCGCATTCTTTTGATTCCCTCCAGCTACCATTTCCTGTTCAAACCACTGCCATTTCCCGTTAGTATACGATTCGCAGTGACAATAAACAAAGCTCAGGGGCAGTCATTAAAAGCTGCTGGCGTGGATTTAAAGAATGATTGTCTGTTCTCGTGTAAGCTCTCCTGAGAGCCTTATGATTCTGCAGCCACAGGAACAAACGGAAAATGTAGTAAATAAAGAAGTTTTATGAAACAACCGGACTTCAGCAACAATCTTGGACAACACAAATTCAACGGCAGTAGAATTCAACTGGGACTGGGTGTAGGCACGGGAGCCAGCCATTATAGTAAAAACTCCCCAACTAGATTGTAACTGGCAGTAGGCAATGGGCCCTACCATAATCATGAAAACGCAAGGGGTTCTACCATTATAATGAAAACTCCCCAACTCGATTGTGATTGACAGCAGAAAACTGGAGCCTCTCTTTGTAATGAACACTCATCAAAAGACAAGGGGGCCTTCCAATATAATCTAAACTTCCAAACTCGACTGTGATTGGCAGTAGGAAGTGGGCCTACCTTTATAATGAAAACACCTCAAATCAATTGTGATTGGCAGTATGAAAGGGCACTTGCTGTTATTATGACTACAATTTAATTGCGACTGGCTGTAGGTAAGAGAACCTACCATTATAATGAGTACTTCCAAAGTCGAGTCTGACTGGCAGTAGGCAACGGAGCCTGTCATTATAATGAAAATTCGTCAGCTCGATTGGGACTGGCAGTAGGCAAGGGGACTGTCATTATAATGAAAACTCCTCAATTCGAATGTAGAGTCCGCCTTCGTAATGAAAACTTTCAAAATTGATTGTGACTGGTAATAGACAAGGCAGCCTGCAATGATAATCTGAACTCCCAAACTCGACTGTGAGTGGGAGTAAGAAATAGGGCCTGTCATTATAATGAAAACTCTCCAACTGAGAAACGACGTATGGTGACCTCCCTGTGGTGTTTCTCGGGTAACGCTAAGAGCAATGCAATGTAGTAAAATCTTACTTACAGCGTGTATAGTATTTTACCTAGAAATCCGTATATAATGTAGAATTCCGTAGCTAAGCAGAGGTGCATGAGCTAGTCAGATATAGACATCATATTATTATGTATGTTTCGTATTCCATCAGTGCACCATATTTAGCAGCCTAACAATTTTTCATCTGCCTTTTTCAGTTTGCAACTTTAATGTTTTCAGAATCCACTCCCCTCTGCCATTCGGTGAGTTGTAAAGCTTCTACATTAAATTAATTTAACATTACTTCTGTAGTTTTGTCGCTACTAAGGAGGCGAGCATGATAATTTACACAAAACAATGTCTTTCATGGTGCTAATTAACACTGAATTCAGCCAGGTCTCAGTAAATGAATGTTGTTTTACAAAGTTGTATATCTCACAGCTACAGGCTCTAAGTTGTCAAACTTCCTGATCACTGTATTAAGGCAGAGAACAGTAGCTCTGGTCACAAAATAATTCAAATTTAGAAGTGAAGTCGTGTGTTGGAAAGTTTCGTAAGTAATTATGGAGCATAGGAGTCGTAAACAGCTAGAGAAATCTGTTGCATGTATTGCTGTTCAACGTAAAACGTTGTCACTATTCTAGTTCTTTCATATACGTCAAAGGACCTCGGAGGGATGGTTGAGTACATCATCATTTTTTCATGAAATACTGTACGTAGGATTAGCAATCCTTCAGTAGATATCACGGGAAGGATTGTTACAGCAGTTTATTAAATTGATGGTGATGATGATTTATGATCTTGGCAGTTGCAATTGAGATGACTGCAATTAGGGACTAGAACGATTATTAACATGTTCGGTTCTCCACATCAATCATAACACCGTCCGCGTTACGGCAGTCAGCTCTACCAATGGCGAAGCCGAGAATTCTAAATATACGGATTAGAACGCTGAACATTATCGTGGGCACTGAGATTCTGTTTATGGCCTTGAAGAGTTTTGGAGTTTAGCCGTAAAGAAAAAGTAGGCAGGTTATCTCTACACGAAGTGAAATTGAAGAAAATTGCGAACTCATAATATAGTACATAACATATGGATATTTCTCGATTGGGAGAGTTGTATTCGAGATAACAACACATGTTTCATATTCGAATCTTTTTATTACAGAAATTGTTCGCTCAATCGTATTTATCGTCGATGACAATTTTAAAGATATAAAGAAATAATATAATTTGTAGTTATAAACCTAAGAATAAGAAATCATTGACAAAAAATAATCTCATTTTGAGCTCTTGATAAACAGGAAAAATAAAAGTTGAAATGGCTAACAACAATCTCATTTGATGTTTTGATAAGACGAGCGCATGTTAAGATGTGAAGAGGAAATTGTTGGAACTGTTTTAGCTACACTTAAAATGTGATTGGGCTTTTTTCTTTATATCTTTAGAATATTCGTTATACCAAGAACGTGTAATGAAATTGTTTTCTTAGGTGATCCACATTCTCTGTATACGCACAAGTTATCGTACAAATGGATGAACCTAGTTTGTAATAGGAATATATCTAATGTGCATGCTTACATACATACATACATACATACATACATACATACATACATACATACATACTGAACTCTTTAGTCGTCGTCTGCCATTTACCTCCACTGCATCTCAGGGGTTTACGGGCTCTTCTGTTACTTCGTTGACTGATCGACAGGGAAGAAGGAAGGATTAGCTACTTTAAATAAAAGGCAAGATTTATACTGACTTAAATTTATTGCATTGAATAAATTATACTGGACATTAAAGAAATGTGAACGATGAAAAATTAAGAAAAGGACTGAACAAACAAAATAATAATTAACAATTAATTCAAAACAAGTACATTACTTCGCCATTTTATTTGCATTTTTACCTTCTGGCCTGCATTGGTTAATAATAATTTTGTGTGGCTTTTTCTAAGTTGGTGCAACCCTTGTGAGGCAGACCCTCCGACGGGTGTGGGCGACATCTACCGTGTATAGGCCACTTAGGATACTGCGTGCTATTTTAGTGGAGGATAGTGTTGTATGTGGTGTGTGCATTGCATGGATGTCGGGATCAGTACAGCACCCATTCTTCGAGCCAGGCGAATTAACCATTTAAGGTTAAAATCTCCAACACGGTCGGTAATCTGTAAATCACACCTACCATGACCTCAATGTAACTAGAATCCATGACCTAACGTGTACCCCACTAACTGGGTAGTGTCTACCTGGGACCGGGACCTTTCCGTAATTTTGATTGACAGCTCATAGTTTACTTCGCTTTGGCGCTCAATCAATCCACTCAGCAGCTTCACGCACACAGATTCCAACGCACAACCACGACGCATGACGGCTGTTCGTTGGCTCAACTCCAGTGAGGTTCGTCACTCACACAATCATTTCACCAGACCGCTCCACGCAGTGAACAACGGAGCACGTACAGGGTGTGTCTAGAAAGTACGGGGAATGGACCGATATCCCAACGACAACGTGTGGTAACAGTGCGTTAATGTATTGTGGTGTTATGGGAGCGCCATGTATGGTCTAGTGTCTTCAGGAGTGATAGAGGTTACTGAAGTTGGGACACTTTAGATAATTACAGCTAGGCGAGATTGTACTTTTAGAAGGGGCATTTGTGTTGACAATAAGTGTAATACAGGTTGATTAGATCCTTAATTCGTGTTCATGCCGAGTGAAGGTTTGTCGTATTTTCGTCATTTACTATGTATAATGCAGTGGCGTTATCAACCATTATAATACGTTTTTGCCGGATCAGTCGAACACAGAGAGAGTTTATATTCACGTCGATATTCTTTTGGCATGACGAATAGAATACCTAGTGTGGCCTCTCCGTCCTCTCTTGGCGTAACTCAACCACTAACCACGGCCTTTCAATACAACAATCCTTTCCACAATAATTCCCCATAATAACTAACACGATTTACAACCCAGAAACGTATACACGTGAGCAACGATCATCTCCATAAATTTCTAATATCTACAAACCAATAGGATTAAACTTTGGATTGTTGGTTTTGCCTTAAGCACATTTAAATTTTTCAAATGTGAGTGAATAGTAAGCGACACGTCCAAACAGAACTGGAGGAAACTCCTATTCAATTAAGTGTCCACTCGGCGATTGTAAAGTACCCTGCGATGGTATTCAGTTGGTTGATAATTTTAACGAAAGTCTGTAACTCGGTTTTGCGAGAACCGAACTTTCACGAATCAAGTGGACTAAACAACGATTACACAAGGAAACGGTCTTTTTTTCGTTTTCCACTGGTGGTTTTCAAACAATGCAGCTGTTATAGCTCATTCAGGTAGTGAGGGAATTACTAGTAAACATCCAGAACCTGGATGAAGTGCTAGTCTTCAGAAAAAAGAGAATAAAGTTTCATTTTTTCTTGAAGTCTCGATGATTCTTTATCATGATGATTCTTCATCATTCGTTGTTCTGCAGTTTGTTTTATAACAGCACTGTTCTGACTAACTGAAATATATTTTACCTAGTAGAGTTAGCATGCGGTCCGCCTCTGAGGTGTAGTTGTTAGCGCGATTACCTGCCACCCCCAGAGGCCCAGGTTCGATTCCCGGCTCTGCCACGAAATTTAAAAAATGGTACGGGGTCCACTCAGCCTCGGGAGGTCAACTGAGTAGTGGTGGTTTCGATTCCCACCTCAGCTATTCTCGAAGTGGTTTTCCGTGGGTTTCCCACTTCTCCTCCAGGCAAATTACGGGATGGTACCTAACTTAAGGCCACGGCCGCTTCCTTCCCTCTTCCTTGTCTATCTCTTCCAATCTTCCCATCCCTTACAAGGCCCCTGTTCAGCATAGCAGGTGAGGCAGACTGGGCGAGGTACTGGTCCTCCTCCCCAGTTATATCCTCGACCCAGAGTCTGAAGCTCCAGGACCCTGCCCTTGAGGCGGTAGAGGTGAGATCCCTCGCTGTGTCCGAGGGAAAAACCAACCCTGGAGGGTAAACAGATTATGAAGAAGAGTCAGCATGCATATATTTCTGTATTGGTATAGTATAAATTGTTCTATTCTGAGTTTACCTTTACTTCATCTCTGATTTATTACACCGTTCTCCCCCGAGATCGTGCGCAAGAGCGACAATATTAATTTATTCAAATTCATCCGAGAAGTTTGTAAAAATTGCTAATTACTTTGAAAGAAATACATGATGCTTGGCCAGCAAACAACGGTGACATTTGACAGTTTGTTATTTTAATCGATGTCCGGCTCCATGGCTGTCCCGGCAGCGTTGGGAATTTTAACCTTAATTGGTTAATTCCCCTAGCACGGGGACTGGGTGTATGTGCCGTCTTCATCATCGTTTCATCTTCATCATGACGCGCAGGTCGCCTACGGGAGTCAACTCGAAAGACCTGCACTAGGCCTCTCCGGCGGCCACACGCTATTTCATTTTAATGATAACAGCGTTAGCAAGAAGGACCCGTCTATTATGTGTGGTTAATTCGCAGATCTAATTGATCTATTAACTGTAATTCATACTGCGTCTTTCTTTCTTCAAACCGAAGGATAAACCAGGTACCGGTTTACGCTTTACGTGACCTAGTGAGTTGCATGAACATCGGAAAATATGACAGTTAGCGTGCTGCTTAAAAGATATATCAGTAGTTCATATAAACTTTTTCAACCTAAAGAGATTTTTGTTCAATTCTTCTTCAAGAATGATTTTTTTTTAGGGGTCAAGGTCAGGAAAGAAAGAAATATTAAAACATATTTATGCGTTCTAGAAAAGTGCCTCGGTGTTATGAGCATCCAGGTGGTGACGGCCTGTAAACAGCGTCAAGTCTATATGGTCTGATACCGTGGTTAGCCGCTTCGAGTCCCGTTGGTCGAAAAAAAATATCACCATCAGAATGTCGACCACCGGGGTGGGAATGAAATCCATTAGATTGAGTGCCAAGAGCCTGGATTATATCTCAAACTTCTCTACAGTATTCATATGGAGTGACGACATATGACATTGTTGATGGTCATTCGTCCGTCGGATGGAAAATTTAAGCCTCGAGCAGACCCCTTGGTGCTATTCGACGGGAGTAGGCTATGTGTTTTCACTCTCCCTTCCGACTATCATATATCACGTCATTCATTATTTTTATCTCATTAACAACTTCTGATGAGGTATACGTCAGGAAGAGCATCCGGTCGGAAAAACTCGCTACGAAGATTCGTCTCGCATCATACCCGACCCCGTAGGGTAAACGGGACAACGGTTGGACATACATACATACATACATACATACATACATACATACATACATACATACATACATACATACATACATACATACATATTACATACATTCATGCATAGCCTACATACATACATTCATGTTGTTTACGTGTTTATTGAGGAACTTTTCTGGTTATTTGACACTAATAAAACTAAAATACATTAAATGCCTCGTAACTAACTGTTTAGGGGAAGACATACCAAATAACTGTAGACAATATTTTACATAATTTCATGAATGTATATGAAAATTTCATTTATATGTCCCATCTGTTTGTAGCAAGCCATTTCTCAACATTCACACGTATGTGGAACACTTTAAGACATTTGTTTTCGTTGGAGAGACACAGATAGACATCAAACTTTACACAGCGAGTTTTCCTTTTATTTTTTAATCGACAAATTCTATACCTACCCTTTTCATTGTATGGCCACAGAGATGGTCCATTTATTTAAGTAAGTAGAGGCTGTAGAAATTACGGAGTGACACAACGCCATATTTTGCTTTTAATTTAGGGTAACTTTAAATAATTAATTCCATCTGAAATATTGTAAGGTATGTTGTTGTTGTTGTTGTTTCAATCATCAGTCCTTAGACTGGTTTGATGCAGCTTCCATGCCACCCTATCCTGTACTAACCTTTTCATTCCTACGTAACTACTACATCCTACATTTCCTCTAATCTGCCTGTCATATTCATAACTTGGTCTACCCCTACGGTTCTTACCGCCCACACTTCCCTCAAAAACCAACTACACAAGTCCTGGATGTCTTAAGATGTGTCTTATCATTCTATCTCTTCTTCTTGTCAAATTTAACCAAATCGATCTCTTCTCACTAATTCGATTCAGTATCTCCTCATTTGAGATTTGATCTATCCATCTCGCCTTCAGCATTCTTCTGTAACACCACATTTCAAAAGCTTCTATCCTCTTCCTTTCTGAGCTAGTTATCGTCCATGTTTCATTTCCACGCTCCAGAAGAAAGTCTTCAAAAACGTCTTTCTAATTCCTATATCAATGTTCGAAGTAAGCAAATTTCTTTTCCTAAGGAAGGCTTTCCTTGCTTGTGGTAGTCTGCATTTTATGCCCTCCTTACTTCTGCCATCGCTAGTTAATTTACTACCCAGGTAACAATACTCTTCTACTTCCTCTAAGACTTCATCTCCTAATCGAATGTTTCCTGCGTCATCTGGCTTCGTTCAACTGCACTCCATTACTTTTGTTTTGGACTTATTTATTTTCATCTTGTACTCCTTACCAAAGACTCTGTTCATACCATTCAGCAATTTCTACAGATCTTCTGCAGTCTCGAATAAAATAACAATATCATCAGCAAATCTCAAGGTTTTGATTTCCTCTCCTTGGATCGTGATTCCCTTCTCATATTCGTCTTTGATTTCCTTTACTGCCTGTTCTATATCAACATTGAAAAGGAGGGGAGGGGGGGGGGGGGGAAGCTTCACCCTTACCTCACTCCTTTCTGAGCTGCTGCTTCTTTTTCAAAGTGTTCAATTTTTATCACTGCAGACTGATTTTTATACGGATTGTAAGGTATATGGAAGAATATTGTAGGCTGTATAGTTCAGAGTAGCAAATCGATGGCGCTAGGAGCTAGCAAGGTTCAATAAATATCGTTTCTGTTGTATGTTCTCGCAAAAGCTATAAAGCAAAGACATCTCTGTACTGGCCATGAAGGCCTTTGGGTATGTGCTTCCACTATCCCTACCCTCGGCACTGAGTGGCGTAGAGTGCTGAACTCTACGCATGGCCGCCCTTGCCCCAGGAATTAGCCTGGTACTCGTTTCTGGTGTAGGCTGAGTGAACTTCAGGACCATGTGTACCTCCAGGAGTGGAAATCTCGTTCTTTAAATTTTGGACTTACTAACGGAGAATCGAACCCATGTCATTCCGGGTGAACCGAGCAAGCCTTTACTGCCTCAGCCAGGCAGACTCTATATTCCCTAGTTACTAGACATAAAGTGACATTTGAATCAGCATAGTCGATTCAAATATTATTTAATTTTGAGTTTGACCGTACCGCACCGTACGAACTATGGATGTGGGCCGCATGCACAGCTGCGTTAAACAGTAAAGACTTAAATAACATCACGGTACCGAGCAAGTTGGCTGTGTAGTTCGGGTCACATAGATGTGAGCTTGCATTCGGCAGATGATGGGATCGAACCTCAGTGTCGGCAGCCTAAAGATGAATTTCCGTTGTTTCTCATTTTTACACCAAACACTTTTAATTACAGCCACGGTCGCATCCTTATTGATCCCTAGCCGTGTCGTTTGCTATAATCGCATTACAAGAGTCCGCCTCTGTGGTGTAGTGGTTAGTGTGATTAGCTGCCACCCCCAGAATCCCGGGTTCGATTCCCGGCTCTGCCACGAAATTTGAAAAGTGGTACGAGGGCTGAAATGGGGTCCACTCAGCCTCGGGAGGTCAACTGAGTAGAGGTGGGTTCGATTCCCACCTCAGCCATCCTCGAAGTGGTTTTCCGTGGTTTCCCACTTCTTCTCCAAGCAGACACCGGGATGGTACCTAACTTAAGGCCACGGCCGCTTCCTTCCCTTTTCCTTGTCTATCCCTTCCAATCACCCATCCTCCCACAAGGCCCCTGATCAGCATAGCAGGTGAGGCCGCCTTGGTGAGGTGCAGGTCATTCTCCCCAGTTGTATCCCTAGAATCAATGTCTCGCGGTCCCGGACACTGCCCTTGAGGCTGTAGAGGTGGGATCCCTTGCTGAATCCGAGGGGAAAGTCAACCCTGAAGGGTACACAGTTAAGAAAGGAAGAAGAGTTAGATAATTTCCGAAATGATGATCAAATGAACGATTAATTGATTGATTCAATATTCAATAGAATACTATATTAAAGTGGCGCTTCAAGGAGGATTGGATGTTTTCCGGAATATACACACATGTATAAAACTTAGTGTGCATAAAATTACGACAAAAATATAATATGCGAAAAATTTGAATATTGAAACTATTAAATCCAAACCAAACCCCATGGCACTACAGCCCGTGAAGGGCCTTGGCCTACCAAGCGACCGCTGCTCAGCCCGAAGGCCTGCGGATTACGAGGTGTCGTGTGGTCTGCACGACGAATCCTCTCGGTCGTTATTCTTGGCTTTCTAGACCGGGGCCGCTATCTCACCGTCAGATAGCTCCTCAATTCTAATCACGTAGGCTGAGTGGACCTCGAACCAGCCCTCAGGTCCAGGTAAAAATCCCTGACCTGGCCGGGAATCGAACCCGGGGCCTCCGGGTGAGAGGCAGGCACGCTACCCCTACACCACGGGGCCGGCTTGAAACTATTAAATGCGATAAAATTTATATTTCTTAATCTACTTGTAACTTGAGATGCCTAATACTTGTCCTGAAAGAGGACACTATAACGTGCAAATAAATATGTGTCACCGAGCTCGATAGCTGCAGTCGCTTAAGTGCGGCCAGTATCCAGTATTCGGGAGATAGTAGGTTCGAACCCCACTGTCGGCAGCCCTGAAAATGATTTTCCGTGGTTTCCCATTTTCACACCAGGCAAATGCTGGGGCTGTACCTTAATTAAGGCTACGGCCGCTTCCTTCCCACTCCTAGCTCTTTCCTGTCCCATCGTCACCGTAAGACCTATCTGTGTCGATGCGACGTAAAACAACTAGCAACATATATATATGTGTCTGCACCACATAGGCCATGAAAGCCCTGGGAGGGGTGGAATTTAAAGGCTTCCACTATCCGTAACCTCGGCACTTGATGGGGTAGACTGATCAGCTGTACGCCCGGCCGCCTTTGCCGCCCAGGAATTAACCTGGTACTCATTTTTTAGTGTAGGCGGAGTGAACTTCTGGGCCATGTGTACCTCCGGAAGTGGAAATCTCGTTTCTTAAAAGTTCCGAATTCCTGACGGGGAATCGAATCTACGTCCTTCCGGGTGAACAGAGCACGCTCTTATCGCCTTGGCCACGGAGCCCCTCAAATATATCCAGATTGATTTGCACGCACGTCAGTTCTATATTGAAAATATATTTGAATATATATTTAAAAATGTACGAATTAGGTAGTACTGTATAATTATATGGTAGCAGGCTCAGAATTATATAACAGAAACACTATTTATATAGAGGTTCTCCAATATAATTAGATCCCTTCCACTAACAGAACGAATATCTTACTGTTCTCAGTAGGCCTACCACTCGCTACGTATTTCACACCCTTCTACCATCTCTCACGTTCAGGTTAATAGTTTACTCACCAAGGATCCCGTCCTTTTACAGACAGACCGCCATAGCTATTCCAACTTTCACCCCAGTCGCGACGTAGTGTACGTGGTTCAGGTAAAAGGGAAAAGCAACCAGTCTAGTTTAAACGTATGAATCAGAATCACCCTGAACTCACACATTTCCATTATATTGGTGCTTTACATCGCACCGACACAAATAGGTCTTACAGTGACGATGGGAGAGGAAAGGGCTAGGAATGGGGAGGGGGCGGCCGTGATCTTAATTAAAGTACAGCCCCAGGATTTGTCTGGTGTGAAAATAGGAAACCACGGAAAACTTCAGGGCTGACGACAGTGGGGTTCGAACCCATTATCTCCCGAATACTGGATACTGGCCGAAGCTCTGCAGCTAGCAAGGTCCTGGAGCGTGAAACATTGGGACGGGGGATACAACTGGGGAGGATGACCACTACCTCGCCCAGGCGGCCTCACCTGCTATGCTGAACAGGGGCCTTGGTGGGGATGGGAGGATTGGAAGGGTATAGTCAAGGAAGAGGGAAGGAAGCGGCCGTGGCCTTAAGTTAGGTACCATCCCGGCATATGCTTGGAGGAGAAGTGGGAAACCACTGAGCTGAGGTGGGAATCGAACCCACCTCTACTCACTTCACCTCCCGAGGCTGAGTGAACCCCGTTCCAGCCCTCGTACAACTTCTCAAATTTCATGGCAGAGCCGGGAATCGAACCCGGGCTTCCGGGGGTGGCAGGTAATCACACTAACCACTACACCACAGAGGCGGTCAATTTTCGAACCACTATACAAAAGTTGTGCAAACTAGCACTACCTAGAAAACTTGTGATCTTCATGAATGCAACGAATAATTGATAACATACTTCACTCTTTAAAAGTACTACATTTCGATCTGTGCTCATCCGATTAGTGGAGACTACACGAGTCTGGTGGTGGAGTGCTCGTTACCTGCCTGGTGGGTGCATTCCATTAGTTTCAGTGGTTGTAATCCTCAGCTGCTGCTTTCGAGCTTGGTACTTGGTCTCATGGAGAGCGGAACACTATCATGGTAATGCTTCTTGGAAAACCTCCCAATGCGAGTAGTTATCAACAGCTTGACCCAATTCCATGTGGTGAGATAAATGCATGTTTCACTCTATAAATAACACTCTGTGCGGTGCTCTGTACTGTTAATTTACATGTAGCAAAAATAACAATAAAAAGTGTAACGAGGGTACTTCTAGTACGAATATCGAAATAAGAATTTCTATACTTAATGTGTTAACCAACTCACCTTTCCGTTAGTCTTGTAGGACTGTTCTATACAACTTAATGGTATCGAGCTCGATAGCTGCAGTCGCTTAAGTGCGGCCAGTATCCAGTATTCGGGAGATGGTGAGTTCGAACCCAACTGTCAGCAGCCCTGAACATGGTTTTCCGTGGTTTCCTATTTTGACACCAGACACATTTCGGGGCTGTACCTTAATTTAGGTCACGGCCGCTTCCTTCCCATTCCTAGCCCATTCCTCTCTCATCGTCACCATGAGACCTATTTGTGTCGGTGAGACGTAAAGCAAATTGTAAAAACAACATAATGGAAATGTGTGAGTTCAGAGTGATTCTGATTCATTCGTTCTAACTAGACTGTAGTGATACAAATATGTCGTAATGTGGATGAACCATGGGGACGACGACGACTCCATCTGACCGTACTGTTGACCACCAGTTTCAGAAATTCTGTTCACATATGATTTTAAGAAGGACTGAGGAAAACAACAGTACAAAAACAGCTATGGAGATAAATTATCATGTCCCCTTTCTGGAGTGCACAAATGAATTTCGTGCTGTTAATAATAATAATAATAATAATAATAATAATAATAATAATAATAATAATAATAATAATGTTACTGATTTTACGTCCCACTAACTAATTTAGCGATTTTTCGGAGACACCGAGGTTCTGAAAGAGTTCTTCTATGTGTGCCACTAAATCTATAAACTCGAGGCCGTCGTATTTAAGCACTTTCCAATACCATCGGACTGAGCAGGGATAGTACACACCAACTTGGGCTCAGAAGGCCAGCGCTCTACTTTGGTAATGAAATGGCGTATGGCTTTTAGTGCCGGGAGTGTCCGAGGACAAGTTCGGCTCGCCAGATGCAGGTCTTTTGATTTGACTCCCGTAGGTGACCTGCGCGTCGTGATGAGGATGAAATGATGATGAAGACGACACATACACCCAGCCCTCGTGCCAGCGAAATTAACCAATTATGGTTTAAATTCCAGACCTTGCCGGGAATCGAACCCGGGATCCCTGTGACCGAAGGCCAGCACGCTAACCATTTAGCTATGGAGCCGGACTCTACTTTGGTGATAACAGGGGACAGAATCTTAAGCCACAGTTGACTTCGCAGAAAGTGTAGATGGCTAGGTACCTTGAACTCTAATGCAAGTATTACCCTTCTCACTTCCTGTGTAGGATTGCGTCTGATATGTACGTAACTGCCATCCTTAACGAGCAGCAAATGTTTTATTTACACAAAACCGCGCATTTGGTACAAAATTCTATTGAATCCACCATACTCTGTTGCTAAACCACCGTTTGATCATCACCACTACGTGCACCTGTACAACCATATAAAGAGAAAGATATTCAGAAACAAAGAACGTACGGAAGTTGCTTTGAAAGGCAATCATTCCTGCAGATAATTCATGATCTTCCCCTCCTCTGCGAACCATGTGACCTTGCCGCGGTGGGGAGGCTTGCGTGTCCCAATGATGCAGATAGCCGAGCCGCAGGTGCAACCATATCGGATGGGTATCTGTTGAGAGACCAGACTAACGAATGGTTCATCGAAAGGGGGGTAGCAGCCTTTCGGTAGTTGCAAGGGCGGCAGTCTAGATGATTGACTGATACGGCCTTGTAATAATACTCAACATGGCTTAGCTGTGTTGATACTGCTACACGGCTGAAAGCAACGGGAAACTACAGCCGTAACTACCTCCCGAGGACATGCAGCTCTCTCTGTATGAATGATGTACTGATGATGGCTTCCTCCCGGGTAAAATATTCCGGAGGTAAACTAGTCCCCCATTCGGATCTCCGGGTGGGGACTACACGAGAGGGGGCGATCATCAGGAAGAAGGATACTGACATTCTGCGAGTCGGAGCGTGGAATGTTAGAAGTTTGAATCGTTGTGGTAGGTTAGAGAATCTGAAAAGGGAGATGGATAGACTAAAGTTAGATGTAGTTGGTATAAGTGAAGTACGTTGGCAGGAAGAACAAGATTTTTGGTCAGGCGACTACCGAATTATCAACACGAAATCAAACAGGGGAAATGCAGGAGTTGGTTTAATAATGAATAAGAGAATAGGGCAGCGGATAAGCTACTACGACCAGCATAGTGAAAGAATTATTGTTGTCAAGATAGACACCAAACCAATGCCCACCACAATAGTGCAGGTCTATATGCCTACTAGTTCAGCGGATGATGAAGAAATCGAAAGAATATATGAGGAGATAGAAGATTTAATTCAATATGTAAAAGGTGACGAGAATCTAATTGTGATGGGAGACTGGAATGCAGTGGTAGGCCAAGGAAGAGAAGGTAGTACAGTAGGAGAATTCGGATTGGGACAAAGGAACGAAAGAGGAAGTCGGCTGGTTGAATTCTGCACTGATCATAATTTAGTCCTTGCCAATACTTGGTTCAAACACCACAAACGACGGCTGTATACGTGGACGAGACCTGGAGACACTGGAAGGTATCAAATAGACTTTATTATGATTAGGCAGAGATTCAGAAACCAGGTGTTGGATTGCAAAACTTTCCCAGGAGCAGACGTGGACTCTGACCACAACTTGTTGGTCATGAAATGCCATCTGAAGTTGAAGAAATTGAAGAAAGGAAAGAATGCAAAAAGTTGGGATCTAGACAAGTTGAAAGAAAAGAGTGTGAGAGATTGTTTCAAGGAACATGTTGCACAAGGACTAAATGAAAAGGCTGAAGGAAACACAATAGAGGAAGAGTGGAGAGTCATGAAAAATGAAGTCAGTAGGGCGGCTGAAGAAATGTTAGGAAGGAAGAAAAGATCAACTAAGAATCAGTGGATAACTCAGGAGATACTAGACCTGATTGATGAACGACGAAAATACAAGAATGCTAGAAATGAAGAGGGCAGAAAAGAATACAGGCGATTAAAGAATCAAGTGGATAGAAAGTGCAAGGTAGCTAAGGAAGAATGGCTGAAGGAGAAGTGCAAGGATGTCGAAGACTGTATGGTCTTGGGAAAGGTAGATGCTGCATACAGGAAAATCAAGGAAACCTTTGGAGAAAGGAAATCTAGGTGTATGAATATTAAGAGCTCAGATGGAAAGCCACTTCTAAGGAAAGAAGACAAAGAAAAAAGATGGCAGGAACATATCCAACAGTTGTATCAAGGTAACGATGTAGATAAATTGGTTCTGGAACATGAAGAGGCTGTTGATGCTGATGAAATGGGAGACCCAGTTTTGAGGTCAGAGTTTGACAGAGCTGTGAGTGACCTAATTAGGAACAAGGCACCTGGAATTGATGATATTCCCTCTGAACTACTGACTGCCTTAGGAGAAACCAGCATGGTAAGGTTATTTCATTTAGTGTGCAGGATGTATGAGACAGGAGAAGTCCCATCCGATTTTCGGCAGAATGTTGTTATACCTATTCCCAAGAAAGCCGGTGCTGACAGGTGTGAAAACTACCGCACCAATAGTTTAGTATCTCATGCCTGCAAAATTTTAACACGTATTATTTACAGAAGAATGGAAAAACAAGTTGAAGCTGAGTTGGGAGAAGATCAATTTGGCTTCAGGAGAAATGTAGGAACACGTGAAGCAATCCTGACTTTACGTCTGATCTTAGAGGATCGAATCAAGAAGGACAAGCCCACGTACATGGCATTCGTAGATCTAGAAAAGGCATTCGATAATGTTGATTGGAACAAGCTATTTATGATTCTGAGGATGATAGGGATCAGATACCGAGAACGAAGAATTATATACAACCTGTATAAAATCAGTCTGCAGTGATAAGAATCGAGGGCTTTGAAAAAGAAGCAGCAATCCAGAAAGGAGTGAGGCAAGGCTGCAGTTTGTCCCCTCTCCTTTTCAGTGTTTACATAGAACAGGCAGTAAAGGAAATCAAAGAGAAATTTGGAAAGGGAATCACAGTCCAAGGAGACCAAATCAAAACCTTGAGATTTGCCGATGATATTGTTATTTTATCTGAGACTGCAGAAGATCTCGAGAAGTTGCTGAATGGTATGGATGAAGTCTTGGGTAAGGAGTACAAGATGAAAATAAATAAGTCCAAAACAAAAGTAATGGAGTGCAGTCGAACGAAGGCAGGTGATGTAGGAAATATTAGATTAGGAAACGAAGTCTTAAAGGAAGTAGATGAATATTGTTACTTGGGTAGTAAAGTAACTAACGATGGCAGAAGTAAGGAGGACATAAAATGCAGACTAGCACAAGCAAGGAAGAGCTTTCTTAAAAAAAGAAATTTGCTCACTTCAAACATTGATATCGGAATTAGAAAGATGTTTTTGAAGACTTTCGTGTGGAGCGTGGCATTGTATGGAAGTGAAACATGGACGATAACTAGCTCAGAAAGAAAGAGAATAGAAGCTTTTGAAATGTGGTGTTACAGAAGAATGCTGAAGGTGAGATGGATAGATCGAATCACGAATGAAGAGATACTGAATCGAATTGGTGAGAGGAGATCGATTTGGCTAAATTTGAAGAGAAGAAGAGATAGAATGATAGGATACATCTTAAAACACCCAGGACTTGTTCAGTTGGTTTTTGAAGGAAGTGTAGGTGGTAAGAACGGTAGGGGTAGACCAAGGTATGAATATGACAAACAGATTAGAGCAAATGTAGGATGCAATAGTTACGTAGAAATGAAAAGTTTAGCACAGGATAGGGTGGCATGGAGCGCTGCATCAAACCAGTCTATGGACTGATGACTCAAACACACACACTTCCGAAATGCCATTAATGCTCATGATAGTAAGCTAACTGACACATGTAGCTACCGAAAAATCTTTTATTGACTAAAGTAGTGCAGTGTTGAATATTATGTCTTTTTAACTTTGAAATAGACGTAAGTTTGCGCACAATCTGGTAGCAAAATCAACTCCAGCGGTAGATCCTATCGAAAATGGCTGGTCTGGAGTCCATTAGTTGGTACCCAACAATTTGCGATGAGCTACTCAAGTTGTTTCCCAAACTGTTGAAGGCTCAGTACAGGAGTTTGGTTCCCCCTTCCCATTTTCAACAGACTAATGACTTTCTACTCTTACTGCTGTAGCTATGGTTAAACATGTTGTTTTGCAGTATCAGAATATTCATTTTTCAGCCCAGATAAAATAAATTGTACATTAAAATGGCCTGAAGTCTAAAATTATGTTGAAGTCGTGGATGTTAAAAATTTAAGAGACACTTGTTTTAAGAATGAATATCTAGTTAGACTGAAAATTTCGAACTTCTCACTTAGCTATTGCACACGTTCTTCTTTTGCATTTGATTCTTAGACTTGGGATTATCTTCTCTCCTTAATTTCTTGTAAATGTCGCAGTAAATTCCTGAATTTTCTAAAGGACATCTGTCTATAATTCAAGTCAAAAATGTGGGGCAACCAAATCAAGTACATGTCAAGTAAAAGGCCCAATAATAATGGAAAATAACTCGAGGTCTGGAAGTTCGGCTTCGGAACCAGCTCAGGAACTGGCGACGAAAGTGCGTCTTACCGAAGACGTTACTCAGTATGTCGCAAAGTGACGCAGATCTTTGTAGCACATCACGGTATTTCCAGTTGCGTGATTACATGCACGCTGAAATGTTTAAAATGTATATGAAATAATACTCTAGCTATCTTAAGAAATGTATGAAAATTCACTTTAAAGTCCGATATATCCGAATAAGTATTCACGTCAAACATTTATGAGAATAATTAAAATTTTAAACATTCTAATATATTCATTATTTTGAGCGAGTAGAATGCGCGGTCGGAGACGTTAAAGCCTAGCTGTTAGCTTGCGTTTGGGAGATGATAGGACCGAGCTCCACCTTCGACAGTTCTGAAGATGATTTAACATGATCTCTAACTTCCTCAAAAGTAAAATAGTGGGGCTGTGCCTTAATCAAGACCATGGCCACTTCCTTACCGTCCTAGCCCTTTCTTACCTCACCGTCACCAAAAGAGCCTGTCTGAGTTGTTACGACGTGAACCAGCAGCAGAGAAAAAGTGTACAGGTAAGTGTCGCAATGAATTCCTGAATTTCCTACAGGACATCTGTCTGTCGTTGAAGTCAACAATTATCGCCTGTTTCATGAGCGTCGGTTCTACGATGTCTATTTTTGGAAACAAATGTAGAATTCAGCAGGCATGAGTGAAGTGTACCAGTTTAAAAGATAATGATCATTGGTGTGGTTCACACTCGTCTCTTTCCTAAATTCATGTGGACTTACCTCTGAGGCCTCGATTGTTTCCTAACACCAAGTGCTGTATGTTCACTAATACAAGCTACATGCCCTTTGTTGTTGTTTTCAGCTCTATCCTCATCATTAAGGATGACAGACACAATGCGATGTCACAAGATGGAATTAGGCAATGCTCTTTGCATTATGCTGATGGATGGTTCGCGTTAATCTCGGGTAGGCTACTAGTTACCTGACGCAGCACACTCCCCTATTCCCTCCCGCTAAATCTTACTTGTCACCCCCGCGGGTGCACGACGATGACGTGGGCGAGACCGCACCGTTCCCAATACCCTCCAAACTTGACGTCGACCGTCATTGCTCGTTGCGTAAAAACGCATTATTTTATGGCATTTCTCCATAGAAGTGGCATGGAAACTCACAATTCAAATGGTTTCTGATGGTCTCTCGTTTATAAAAGTAGTAGTAATAGCAGTTTACGTCCCACTAGCTACTTTTTACAGCTTTAGGGGACGGCGGGTTACCAGAAGGTAACTCAGCAATTCTCTGAAGATGAAATACAAGACGCCGGGTTTAGAAGCTGATACAGAAGAGCGCTGACTTTCTGAGGTGAGTTCGATCACTGCCCAATCCAGTAGTATTTACAGGCACATAAAAAACCTCGTATGCGACGAAATTCCAGCACCTCGGTGTCCCGGAAAATTGTAATAGTAGTTAGTGGGACGTAAAATAAATACAGTTATTATTATTCAACTATATAACCTTCAGTGTTACGACTGGAGGATCAAACCACCCTCCGGGCTGGTGGTTTTACAAACAATTTCGTTTCTTTTCCGTCCTTTTCTTTTTCAGAAATGCTTAATATCTGAAGAATATGAAACATGTTCATCTATATAATAATAAGAGTTTTGTCTGTACGTTGCTCAAAATTTAAAAATAATGCTATTTCTGTATCCGTTGTGTCCACAGTAACAAGGAAATGCCCTTTTTACTTTTCCGTAATGTCTGTCTGTCTGTATGTATGTATGTCTGTCTGTCTGTATGTATGTATGTATGTATGTATGTACTGTATGTATGTATGTATGTATGTATGTATGTATGTATGTATGTATGTACACGCATCACGAGTAAACAGCTGAAGATAAATTCATGAAAATCGGTATGTTAAGTCGGGGAATGAGCCACTAAACTCTAGGCTATAAATCATTTTTTCACGCTGAGCGAAATGGTAGTTTAGGGGAAGGCCTAAAAATTCTCAAACATTTATTATATTAGTGGCCCTATCGATAAATACTGCATAACTAAAGTTATATAGAATTAAATTTCGGACCATTTATGTCTTATACATTTTTACTGTACCGGCTGTGATAACAAAGATATTTATGAATTTGTATTTTTGTTGCAAAGTCCATATCAACGCCGAACCACGAGAAAATGGATAAACAGAATTTAATGAAAATCGGTATATAGAGTCGGGAAATCAGAAACTACAGTCTAAGCTATAAACAATTTTATTCACCCTGGATGAAATGGTAGTTTATTGGAAGGCGCCTAAAATTTAATTTTTGAATGCCTATACTATTGGTCTTATCGAAAAGTACCACATAAAAAACTCAGTAGAGAATACAATTTCCGTTCATTTATCTTTTACTCAGTTGTACAGTACCGACTGTGATAAGAGTGTTATTTCAGAGTCGGAAGAAAACTATATGTGTCTCTTATGCCGTCACTCATCTCCGATAGATGGCATTACTGCTGCATACCGAGTATAATAGCCTGCTTGAATATTGGCGGGAAATAGCAGGGAAGTAACATAACATTCTTCTCTAGCATACCATTCCTCTGGGTCATACATTTTCTGATACTGCTGGTACGTAACACACTGATTCATTATATTATTCCAGCTATTCGATCCCTACTCTGACGCGCTGATTGGACTGAACATTGTGCACCACTGATCTCTACATGGATCGCTGATGGCAGCTCTCCGCTGCAGGAGAAAGTACGCCAAGTTGAGCGCGCGGTCCGCCATGTTGGTGTACCCATCCTAGAGCTCTCCTTACGGGGAAGCAATGAAAATATAATCATTTTAAAATCGCAATTAATGGCGCATTGGAATAATTAAAAATATAGGGACATGTTCACTAAAAAGCATAAGGACATTGGAAACACCGGCATGTCATTCCGAGGTCAGTAAATCTCCGGGATAGCAATAAAAATGAGTGTAAAATAACGGCCGACAAATATTATCTTCGGTGCTGAATACATGCAATTAGCGATCGGTAATACACTACGAGTGAAAAACAGTTTCCGGAAACATTGCAGGAAATTTTATACATGTATGCCAAGAAATTATTCATTTTGAAGGGGAGGTATGACTGAATTTTTCGTATTTTGATCCAAAAACTCGGTTTTTCTTTTATATTCATACAAAAATAGCCCTATTCTTCCTCTTTCAATTTTGTTTTAAATTTTAGTAATTCTGGGTTGTTTAGAGCTTGTAGAAGCCATTTAATATGAGCCCGCAGGACATTTAAAAGCCCAGAACCACACCCACGTCTCCTGTAACGGCATAGTGATATATTCAAATATTTCGCGGCGTATTTGCTGTAGAAGTACAATTCAGCATGGTGACAGTCACTTGTTTACTACGTAATCAATACAATTACGTTATGTTAGGAAATATTGTAATTTGAACTGACGGAGAGAATGTTGCACCTCTTCCAAACAGTACTCAATTTACATCTGCCACACATGTATACTTTGATAGTTTAAATATATTATGTATTTGTATTATTTACATTTATGAATTCGTATTTGTGTTAGTCGTAGTAGTAAAAGCATGACTCCCTTGTTTGTTTATATTTTACTGACATGCAGGAGTAACATGTGGCTTCAATTCAGCGAGTGAAAAATCCAAACTAGTGATTTTTCATTGATGTATTTCATCTTATTTCCTTTATAAATGTGTGGGGTATTGCAATAACACAGCACAGAACACCCGTGGAACTACAATCAGGAGACCTGGCGTCACTGAACTAAGCATAAACAAACAAGCGCGCTCCTCGTGGTCTACTGCACCGTGCGCTCGCTGCCATCTTACTACGCCAGTCATCATCTATTCGGCTTACTGCTACCCAAGCTACCAGCCATCCATGTATAGAGATCAGTGGTGTGAACATATAACGAAATATTGGCAGAAGCTCACTTATGACCTTGTCTAAAATTACAATAACGGCCCTATTCCAAATTATAGCACAACAGTTCACTAAATAACTCAAAATTCAACCCTGAAATTAGCCGTTTTTTAAAGAAAGGCATCTTCCTCTTGTATTTCATTAAATTCTAAATTCATTTTATTCCAAATTAGCACCCAAAAGGGGATCCTCTGGCTTGGAGAGAATATTGGCCTACAAGTCAGATACATTTCCCCCCGCCAGTGTCCTGAATTGAGATTTTCCAACTCAGGAAACTGATGAGTAAAAGGGCATAGTTTTTCCTAGGATTTCCCAATCTTCGTCCCCCTCTCACCGAAAAGAAAAGAGTGTTCACACCTCACGGCCGTCTGCGGCCTGGTCATTCCAGTTCTGGAACTTTGGACTGTTAGATCGGCAGCGTACTACTGTTCGTTAAAATTTAGAAAATGTGGGTTTTTTTTCATTTGGTAGAGTATTTCATATGATAGCAATGCTATTAATCGCAACATTCCCACTGGTGTTTGTAACGACCCATGTTGACTTCAGTTGGGAAAAACACTCAGTCTTTCTGAGGATGTAAAAAGGTGGTGGAGAGTGAAAGTCTGCCATTATAATGAAAATTCCCCAACTTGATTGTGACAAGAAGACGTACCATTACAACGAAAATTCCCTAACCCAGTCTTCACATTAAAAAACGTTTGGTGACTTCCCCGTCGCGTTTCTAGCGTAGCGTTAAGTGCTGTGTAATTTAATATAATCTTACTCACGACTTGTACACTACCTAACCTAGAATTCTGTATACAATGTAGAATTCCGTAGCGAAGCATGAGTATATGAGCCAGTTTCAATATGAAATGATCGATTAAATCTATCAAGCCACGCATTTTTAATATGGTACTGGGCATGCATATGGTTGTTTGCTGAGATGTTTAACCGTACTGGAGGGATCGCGCCATCTCGCGTGGGGAGAGAGCGGCAGTCTATTTGCGTCAGCGCGACTATGCTCAGTTCGCAATAATATGTATCGCGTTGGAGTGTGATCAGGCGTACGGTGGGTTACTTGTGAACACTCTGGCTATTTTTCCGTTCGGACAGTACCATGCTGTCACCATAGCATAAGGTGTGCTCGTCACCAGTTGTTTACCTTTCCGTGCGGCCAAAATCTCAGCAATAATAATGTGCCAGTAAATATGTGTGTTATATCTGTATGTACATGAATGTTACCACATTTATGCTGCGAGGAGGGGGGAGGGAGCACTTCCCTTACCATTCCCCTCGATCTTTAAAGCAGCAGTTCGTCAGATCGTAACTTCATGTGTTTCAGTATCATATAGCGAACCTCCCTGCTGTTCACATAATTCTACCTACCGAGCACTTGTATGCCTGCTGTTTACCTTATACAACGCGTATGAAAATTAGACCGATAAATTTACAGCTTTTCTAGTGCAATTTCACCCTGCGAGGCATTTTTTTAGTGTGGATAAGAGTAGCAACTTTACTACAATACATATCATACATTTAATTTTCCTCTGAATTACAGTGTCTCAAAAGTTACATACCTCAGAGCATTTTTCAGGAGAGGTTCAATAATACCTCCATTGACCTGTGCACAAAGCTCACATCGCCGAATTATGGACTGTTGAGCACGAACAGAGGTCTCTTCAGTGTCAACAGGACTAACATTTACAAGATCTTGCATCCGACTCTATAGGGAAAGGTCTAAAAAAGTCTGCACACACCAACGCTGGACGCGAACTACTATGAGTACAGCGGGATATGAATCCACTCAGACCGGAGCGTCACTCTCCCGTCTACATGGCGGGATTGCAGCGACCCATTTTCAGTTCGCTGCATGGAGCGTTTTCCCGCGTCCCGTGTCCATTGTGAACAATGATAATGGCGACTGAACTGTTGATAGAGTTCATTAAGAAACATCCAATGCTTTACTACATGGAGAACTGAAGACCATAAGAATGTAAGGAAAAAAAGATATGTTGTGGGATAAATAGAAAAAGAACTGCATATACCGATATCATTCTTTAATTATCACTGTCTGTTTGTGACATTTTTGCATACATCTCTCCGTTCGTAGTCATTCAGATACATGTAGGATGTTTGCTAAAACTATCTATACACTGTTGTTACGCATGCCAAAGATCTCCACGCCCTTCTTGCTCTATACAGTCGATAGTTGTAATTTTCTTTGTGTTTGTCTCCTTTTGCTTGCCTGTATGGAAACGGTCTCATTAAATACCCTTTCGGTTATCGCCGATGTTTGTCTTTCGACACACCAAGAGTACCGTTGTCCCATTAGAGTTCTGGAAAATACCACCAACACTGTTCCTTCCGTACCGTCCGATATTGACACACAGGAACTTGTAATCTAGACCAACAATGGATAAAAGCACAATAGAGAATTTCTTCAGGTAACAAAAATAATTTGATCCACTGTTCCTCGGACATTTTATAGTAAAGTGCTTTACATCTATAGGCTACTACCACTACAGTTTGGGAATTATCACATCCTCTAATATACTTGAGCTGATTATATTCATGTTTTATTAGATGGTTCTGGCATATATATTCCTTGCATTCTGTCACAAATAGCTTGCCAATCATATCGCACAATACTGTCAACTGTTGTGAATCCGACCTGAAAATTATTACCAATTGTAGAATAGGAATCTCCAGTAGCCAGAAATCTGAAAGAAAAATACGTACAGTAGAGTCTCGAAAATCTAAGGTCCGTTAAATCCGAGCGTTATTTGAATTTTTCTTTCCGCAAATTTAAAATGATTTTTCTACAGCACTTTATTCCCTGCTTATTCCCGACATGTCATCGTATTGTAGCTCTCCTCTGCTGAAATCACGCGCGGTTTTTCTCGGGCCTGAAACTAACATGTTTTTGAGAAAGTAGGAGCTGCAGGCTTATTGACGGACAACCCTGGGTCACAGAAGTAACCTCAGAAGTAACTGGGATAAGCTAAATAAAGTAGTACTAATTAATAATAATATGAACCTGCGGTCATCATACTCAGCAACTGCTAGAAGCAGAAGCACATCCTCATCAGACGAACCCATTTTAGCTACTGTTTCCCACTCCAGTGTGAAGACACGGACGAACTTAACAGCGACCATGGGATTGTAGGTTTCGCTCCCGCGTTGGTGTGTGCAGACCTTAAAGCGGATAAATCCGGTGATCGGGAAGGCCATGTAACTGGACCATCTCTCCCAATCCGGCGATCGTGCAATGTTATATTTAAATGATCGCGCACTGAAATTCCAAAGCGTGCCGGTGACCCATCATGCTGGAAACACACTTGCTGCCTTGTGGCAATTAATACCAGAGAAGAGAAAATGATGTTGAACGAACTACTGACAAACATACAAACATCTAATGGAAAACTGTATCTCCCACAAAAAATGGCATTAGAAAAAGTTGTTTGTTTTCGTGTCCTATAAAACATCTCAGCCGGTTTTGAGGAGGACTGTATCCATGTACTGTAGTCGGTGGGCGTTGTTCTATTCCACTTTAAGCCTCTTCCTGTTGGTAGACACTTCTCTACGCAAATAGAGTGGCACTAATACAGCAAGCCATTAGAGATTATCTCGGAGTAGGCTTTAAGCAATCTGTAATCAATCGGAAGGTCTAATTGAGGACCACATCTACCTGTCTGACAAGAGATGAACTGTACAGACTAGGGAAGCATATTTAACAGCAGAAAAACACACTGCCATTGATGTGCGGGTTAGTAGAAGATGAGAGCCCCATTGTGACTCTACCACATTGCGAAGAAGATTGTTCCGCATGGATATTTTCATCTTATTTCTCTTACAATGAGTTTTGAACGTAAGGGTTGCCCTCAGGTATTTTAAAGTGCGAGAGGGCTGCAATAGGATACCAGACCATTCTATACGTAACTCAAGATGAACTTTACTATTCCTTACATGGAAGGCACGTACTTGCGTCTTAGAAGGATTGGTCTAAGTTGATTTTTATTGTAGTACCTTGACAGATTTCTGAGGGTAGTTGTCAGATTTCATTCCACGGATTCAAGGATTGAGCCTTGTGCACTAAGGCTAGATCATCTGCATATAAGAAGCTGCCTATTTGGAGTCAATGGCTGGTCATTGGTGTAGATGTTTACAAGAACTGGAGTCATGATGTTCCTCTGAGGTAGGCCATTTTCCTATGTTCTCCAACGACTTTGGAAGTCAACAAAAAACTACAGTTTTGAAGGAGAGTACTGATAAGTCTAGTTACATAGAAGTATTTATGTCTGATGATATCTATCAGTTCCTTCATCATTGTTGGATATGTCTTTAAACCATTTCCGTGGAACCTTTGAAAATCTTTTCGTAGTTCACAAACACTGTTGAACCACTAGCTCTAGGGGTTCAATAGGCCTCTTCTAGACAAAGCCGACATCGAGTCAGAGTTCCTAACACTAATGAACTTTCCACTTTCTTCTCTGTATTTGAAGCTAGTGGCGATTCCTTTCCTCGTAACTCTGTATGTAATATACCCTGCCAAACTTTTCAACAAGTCCTTATCCTCATGATTTAAAATATCTTCGAGATTGTGCTGCACAGTAAACTGCTCTATTATTGGTCGAGCTATACAGTTGAAACCTTCATATTCTGGATCAGAAATGTCGATGTTAGTTTCGGCTAATTCTGTAGTTTCATTAATATCAGCGCAGTCTACGTGGTCGAAGACGTATACAGTTAATGTTCCACAGTCTTCACTGTTGTATTCCGGTTTTATTATATATGTCATGTGCACTTTTGTTCAGTAACAAGGAATTAATATTTCTGTGGGTACCTCTTGTGGGCAGGGATGGTGATAAAATGAATTGAGCCTCTGATCATAGACTCTAAAATGTCCTGATTACATTTCGATGCTAGTGCATATTGATATTCATTCAAATTTTATGTTCCGAAATAATCCCTGAATACTGCGGATGGAAACTATACTGCCTAACGGGAAATTTAGTAAGTCAGTTTTTCCAGTAACTTTTGCTGATAAAAATAGGCAGGAAACTTTACTCAGGATGACATCCTGTTTCCTCTAAACTTGTTCCGTAAGCTCATTTTAATATGTTTGTTGGATGATGACTGATTTTATTCAAAACATCACATCCATCATTAACATTTTCAACAAACTGTACTGCATGTTCATTCCGGAATAAATAAACGATGTAGCCTTAGCCACTGTGCCAGACAGCAGTTCAGCCGCTTTTCTTACGCTTTGCTGTTCAATGTCAGTTACCAGCAATGATGTTGTTCTCTTATTTTGTGTGTTAAATTCTAAGTCCGCAACATTTTGGTACAGTACTAGGTCTTTTTTTTGCTAGGGGCTTTACGTCGCACCGACACAGATAGGTCTTTTGGCGACGATGGGATAGGAAAGGCCTAGGAGTTGGAAGGAAGCGGCCGTGGCCTTAATTAAGGTACAGCCCCAGCATTTGCCTGGTGTGAAAATGGGAAACCACGGAAACCATCTTCAGGGCTGCCGATAGTGGGATTCGAACCTACTATCTCCCGGATGCAAAGTACTAGGTCTATAAATACGTCTTTTGTAACAGGTTTTCCACCGCAAGCCTGTATCCTTCGTCTAACAGATGGTCTTTTATTAACTTGAAGATTTGAGATACGTCACAACAACCCCAAATCACGTGGTCGTCATTAAGTTGATGTTTTATGGAAGACTTCTTTGGACTTATTCCTAGATCTACGCTTAACTTTCGGTTGGAACCACCCGTATATTAGGTGAAAATGCCGTTTCCTCAACATGTTTTACTGTTTCACAAAATAAATCGTTACTGTCTGGTCGAACTGATAGTAAATCGGCTGTTTCAATTTACCACTTAGACTTCTTATTATAATAATCTGCACATTTATATACGGCCCTCTAAAGGCATTTTCGACACTATCGTAACATATAATCAGATTTAACTTTCATCTCGTCAAAGCTCATCACTATATATTTTTATAAATTATATTCTTAATATTTGCTTGAACCTTTAGGTTGAATCTGATATCCTGAGCAGCAGATAAAGTTTAATATTGCGACAATCGCTGTGTTTTTGTTGCTTCGCTTGGTAGATAGTATTTAAGATTTTCCTCTAACTTAAGACAAAGCATTTTGGAGATACAACGAATTGTAACACCTTCGACTACATCTTCAGGCGATCTGTTTGTACACTTCCTCTTCAGTAAATATTGATTTTGACATTAAGAAAAAAGTCCTCATAACTTTTAAACTTTCCTCTATTTTTTATTATTTTGTGTTAAGCTTTATTAAGATATTCATTAAGTAATTTGATTCTTTTATTACGTCATTTTAGACCAACAAACTCACTAGTTCACATTTCAAGGGTAAATTGTTTTCATTTTGGCTTAACTGATCGTGAATTTCTCCTTCCTCAGAAAAGTCGTTAAGCTCACTTGATTCCTCTACAGATTTATTTGTTTGTGATTACAGAACTTACTTTGTAATCTCGCCTCTCGGCATGTACCTCTCGGAATATTCTGTTGATGGAGAAAGTGCGGGATTTGTTATTGGAAGTAACTGTTCCTTCCTTCAACAAGTGCTTAGGGGGAAGTCCTAACAGTTCAGATTTTAAATGTCTTTCCAAATAAGAGAACAGAATATTTACTCAGAATTTACATGCTATTTTAAAGTTAAACATTTTTCTTTTTTCAATAATATACCCATTGTTTGTGCATAGTTGGGTCTCTTTTGGAATGTGTAAACGGCAACTTAAGTTTCTTTGCGTTGTTGGGATGGTTTCTACAGCCTTCAACCTCGGAGCACGGCATTTTAACAGCACGAACAAGAGATGTACACAGGAACGCACGACTTCACAGCTTTTAAAACATTAGAAAATCTCAAAAGTAATTAAATTCAATTTTCAAGCCACAGACGAACAGCACTGCACCGAACTTCACTGTTTCAAATGAAAACGCTGAGAGTAAGGCTGATGACACACGGACACACGGTCGGGGATTTTATTCTTTATTGGATAATTCTGATAAGACGTGACCCCTGGGTTCCATTCCCTGTTATGTGTAGCATGAATTTCTTCGGTTCTGAACGCAAAACCATTTACTAATTAAGATTAATTTGCTACACTCAACAAAGTAGAAGCGTTCTTGCTGATAACAATCGATGAGGGTGTTACTGCTGTTAAAATGTACCAACTTCAGATAACTTCTTCTGGGAGGAGGAGAAGGGCGTAGTGAAGCGGTGGAGGAGTCCATTTTCCCTTTAGCCCATTAGCCCTTTAGCCCATTAGCCCAAGGAGGAGGAGGATGACGAGGAAGAAGAGGACGTGGTCAGGAGGAGGAGGAGGAGGTGGAGGGAAAGACCTTTCATCCTTTTGCCCTTTTGATAAGACGTAACCCCTGGGTTCCATTCCCTATCATGTGTGTAGCACTATCATTTTTTCGGTTCAGCATTTTACAATCATCTTGCATAGTAGCCCTCGCCTGCACAAGCTACATTCTTGTAACCCATGCCAACAGATTGAAACAATAGGTTTCCGAACCGATATTTCATGTTACATGTTTATGCGATAACTTGTTCTACTGCTTTTCGCACAAGACAAATTATAGAAGGCAAATCACTTGAAGTTGTACTTTTGTTGTATTCATATGATCTTTTACCGAGCGAGTTGGCTACGCAGTATGTGCACTGCCTTATGCATAAGATCGCGTTGTATGTTCGATAGAGATATGCCTTAACCGAGCGGAAAGAGGAGGAGGACGTTATAACAGCCGCTATCTTGCGCAAGCTGTTCAGAATTGTAGTCTTTTATTTTTCTCAGTTCGAATCCATCTTCTTAGAACAAAGGTATCCCCTGCCATGTTCTGAACAGATGTTGTATCGTGTTCTATTTTAGTCTTGATCACTTAGTTAGTGTTCTGAACACATCAATCAATGATCAAATCACATGTTGAAGTTAACGACATCGAGTACAGTGTTCGATTCTAGTCTTGTTATGTTTCAATCACTTCTTTTGTAATGTAATCTTCTTAGAACAAAGGTATTACCTGACATGTTCTAAACACATGTTGTATCGAGTACAGTGTTCGATTCTAGTCTTGATCACTTATTTAGTGTTCTGAACACACCAATCAATGTTCTGATCACATGTTGAAGTTAATGACATCGAGTGCAGTGTTCGATTCTAGTCTTGTTATGTTTCAATCACTTCTTTTGTAATCTGATCTTCTTAAAACAGAGGTATCCCTTGACATGTTCTAAACATATGTTGTATCGAGTACAGTGTTCGATTCTAGTCTTGATCACTTATTTAGTAATCTGAACACATCAATGTTCTGAACGCATGTTGTATCGAGTACAGCGTTTGATTCTAGTCTTGTTATGTTTCAATCACTTCTTTTGTCATCTGCAAGTCTATACATGCATAATGATGTGATCGTTGCAAACTCTTGCCTTCACGATGCATGATCGATAGAGATATGCCTTGACATTGGAGGAGGAGGCGGAGGCCTATGTATAGCCGGTATTGTTTAACGATGGCCGCTGACAGGTGTCAAAAAAGCATGTAGAAATTTTCAAATTACCCGCCACCACATTTCAAAGGTAAAATGTTTAGTTCTGTTAAAATATCAGCAGCACGATGCTCTGTTGATTAAAGATGGGAGCTGTCAACAAAAGCACGTGGAATTTTTCAAATTACCCTCCACCACGATGAGGTTTAGTGCCGTAAAGATAGCAGCACGATGCTTTGTTGTTTAAAGATGACGGATGACAGCTGACAAAACCACGTAGATTTTTTTCATATTGGTTGCCAGCACATTTCAAACGTAGTAGCTAAAGATAGCAGCATGATGCTGTGATTAAAGATAGCTGCTGTCTAAAAAGCACGTGGAATTTTTCAAATACCCGCTACCACGTGCCTAAGGTAGTAGCTAAAGATGGCAGCACGGTGCTCTGTTAATTAAAGATGGGAGGTGTCAAGAAACACGTGGACATTGCCGCCACTACATTTCAAAGGTAGTAGCTAAAGATGGCAGCACGATGCTTTGTTGATTAAAGATGGCCCCTGTCAAAAAGAACGTAGCTTTGATTACAAACAAGAGCACATAGAATTTTAAATTGCCCTCCACCGCATGTATAACAGCAGCCGCCATCTTGCGCAGTAGCCTCTAAGCTAGCTTCCTTCATAATAGCCAGTGTATAGCCGCCATCTTGTGCGAGCAGCCCTAGGCCGTCTCATAAGGAGCTGTGTATAGCCGCCATCTTGTCGCTGCCATCTTGCGCAAGCATCCCTAGGGAGTCTCATAAGAGCCTATGTATAGCATCTTGTGCAAGCGCCCTTAAGCAGTATCATATGAAGCTATGTATAGCCGCCATCTTGTGACCACCATTTTGCGCAAGCATCCCTATGGAATCTCATAAGAGCCTATGTATAGCAGCCATCTTGTGCCAGCACCCTTAAGCCGTCTCATAAGAAGCTATGTATAGCCGCCATCTTGTAGCCGCCACCTTTCCCAAGCATCCCTAGGGCGTCTCATAAGAGCAGCACCCATCTTGTGCAAGCACCCTTAAGCCTTCTCATAAGAAGCTATGTATAGCCGCCATCCTGTAACCGGCATCTTGCGCAAGCATCCCTAGGGGGTCTCATAAGAGCAACAGCCATCTTGTGCAAGCACCCTTAAGCCGTCTCATAAGAGCAGCCGCTATCTTGCGCAATAACCCTTAAGGCGTCTCATAAGGAGCCATGTATAGACGCAATCTTGTGCAATTGGCATCGGAAAGGGCATCCCGGCCGTAAAACGGATGTTGGGCCTTTCCATGAGGTTAGGCTTGCTGTCTTGTGCGTCAAAATTTAGGTTAAGCCCCTCCAAGATAGCGGATGTGAGGTTAGGCTCACTCTCTTAGGCGTCAGGAAGGGCATCCGGTCGTAGAACTGAGGTTAGGTCCTTCCGTGAGGTGCGACGTAAAGCAAATAGCAACAAAAAGTACTTAATTTCCCGAAACCATTCCGAAGTCTGGTCAAGAAATTGATCTAACACGGTAACTAGAAGATGCCGGTAGGCATCACGAGACGGGTGCGCAGTAGTCTGGCGTGGTGGTGACGTCACGAGGCCCTCCACTATACTTCCTCTCCAAATTGGCCTGCGCGTTATTCTTTTATCACCATTTGCTTTACGTCGACCAGCACAGAGAGGTCTTATGGCGACGATGGGATAGAAAAGGGCTAGGAGTGGGAAGGAAGCGACCATCGCCTTAATTAAGGTAAACCCCAGCGTTTGCCTAATGTGAAAATGGAAAACCACGGTAATCCATATTCAGGGCTGCCGAAAGTGAGGCTCGAACCTACTACCTCCCAAATGCCAGCCGATAGCTACGTGACCCAAACCGCGCAGCCACTTACTCGGCACGTGAGGCTGATGACACACAGAGCGGTTTTTGCCGAGTCAGCAGCCGCGTCGGCCGCCGCCTGTGATTGATACACAGAGCGGTTTTTGCCGACTGTGACGAAACCACTGCCAGCTCGATCTGCACCTAAAATGACTGCTTATAAGCAGTCATCGGGTGCGTATCGAGCTGGCAGTGGACAAAACACATTAGCGAGCGCGACGTTAGGTGAGGAAGTTAGCTAAAAATTTATATAAAAATAAATTATTGTTCTTATTCCAACAGTCTACTTACTCTATATGTCCTTTTACGTGTATATTATTGAATTTCAAAGATACTTCATGATATCTAATACAGGAATACCTACCAATGATGCAATCGCCGCGTAAATTCAGCCACGGCCGACTGGATCTATAGCTAGAGCGACGCATCAAGTCGGCCGTGATTCAGCTGAATGTATTACATTAATGGCGCTAGAGCGCGCACAAAATCTTCAAAACGCTCGCTGCACCGCCAGCTAAATGACAGGCCGAGTCGGCAAATCTGCCGCCTGTCGGCGAGCACCGCTGTGTCTGTTTCATCCCATCTGATACAATGTGGATACAATAGAAACATGCGCCGACTCGGCGGCCGACTCGGCGTTTTTCTAACAGAAATCAGTATCTGCTTGATAGTTTAGTGTTTGGATCAAGATGGCAGCAGTGAGGTTAGCGATATTCTGTTGTTGAATTTTAATTTCCGCGCTACGACATCCATAAGCTGGCAGCCTTGAGGTTTAGAGCCGTGAAGATGGCAGCAGTGAGGTTAGCGATGCTCTATTGTCCTTAAAAGTGAGTTAGGGTCCGTCAAGATGACAGCTGTCAAAAAAAGCACGTTTAAAAGCACAAACAAGAGCAAATGGTGGTGACGTTACGGTCACGTGGTATGCTACGTCAGCACGCGAAGTGTAGTAATGAGAGAATTGTGGTATAATGTTTTATTTTCGTTGAAAGGTTATAGGAAGGGAGTTGTGGTGACGATTTCGTGTGGCAGATATTGATAAGCCATGTTAAACAAAATGAAAGCTATGAGGTTAAGTCATGTTGATGTGAATATTGAGTTGTAGAATAGCTGATTTAATGTCGATTGGTGATATGACGTGAAAGATTATGCGTGGTTATTGAGTTTTAGGATACTTAGGGACAGTAATAATTATCGCCCTACAGAACGAGAATGTCTCCCAGAATAAAATGTAGATTGAGGAATGATATTACGACGAAGTATAGGCACAGCGGTAGAAGAAATAAGAGTAGACATCGTTAATATTAGCACATATATAAATGAGTGGCACAATTTCACAGTTAATAACGATAGGCTATTTCATTAGATGCACTTCTTAATTATATATTTGATTTGAATGTCATAAACGAATTTATATAATATTGCCTACTTAGTATTTCTAATTTTGATAGTATTTTAGAGTGTGGTGTCAGTTTAAAGTCACAATGAGGAAACTTATTAATTATCTCGTATCTCGCGGAATGAATATGAAAATCCAAGTACCAAGTATCAAGCACCAAATACCAAATATTAAGTATAAAATATCAAATATGGAAAATCCTTAACATCCCACCATGAATAAAGAATATGACCTTGTATAAGAATTACCCTATGAACAGTACTTGTGCGAAATGATGGATTTAAGTAATTCAGCAAAGCATTAACGGCAAAAATGATGGATGTAGGAATACAAAAGACCCAATTCCAACTATGTTGATAAAAGGAATTAATGTGTATAAGATCGTTAATTAATGTATTTATATTTTCTTTTCTCTACAACGCACATTTTAATTTTATTTTCTTTCATACAAAATTAGCATGCTAATATACTAGTGTAAGGATTATTTATGAGTTTTATTATGAAATACAGGTAGTGATATGTAGCTGTAAGGTTATAGAACTATTAATGACTAGGATTATTGAGAAGATATGACGAATTATGGAATACATTGGTAGAGTTTAGGGGTTAAATAATGATTTTATGCACATGGTCTTACTCTTCCCGCGGTACCTACGATAATATTATCATATTTTAAGTACGAAATCAATATTTTTACCCTGAGGAGCTGGCGGGAACATAGACCCCAACCGATGCCAAGGTTTAATAAGTAATGTCAATTTTAATGAATCGGTTTTAAGAGTTCTTGTGTGTGGTGTAACCAAGCTATTGATGGCTATCTTACTGCCAGAACCATATTATTATTATTATTTTATTTGCTTACTTAATATTTTTGATTAATTTAATTTCGGTTTGAATAAATTAATTAGTAAAACTTTTAACCTGGTCCATTATCATTAGTAGTAAATACATAGTGCCTGTAGTACTTGAGTTCCTTATGTACCTGAATAATAAGAACAAGAATACCGAAGTGATCGCGCCCCAAGCAGATGAGAGTCTCTTATATTTTATCTGCAGAGCACCGTGGCAGAAGAATGACAGAGAGGAATACCGCTGATTCAACGTTCCCAAGGGTACAATAGGAAAGGTCTAAGAGTGGGAAGGAAGCGGCCGTGGCCTTAATTAAGATACAGTCCCAGCATTTATCTAGTGTGAAAATGGGAGACCACGGAAAACCATCTTCAGGGCTGCCGACAGTAGGGTTCGAACCCACTATCTCCCGAATGCAAGCTTATAGCCGCGCTCCCCTAACCAACCGGCCAACTCGCTCGGTCTTTTAATGTTTACATTTTTTTCAGTATTTTAGTGCAACCAGTTATATATATATAGACGATCAAACAGTTTGACTACACAATGTGGGTCATATAGTTGTAAATTGCATTTGGGAGATGGTGGATCCGAACCTCAGCGTCGGTAGTTCTGAGCATAGCATTCCGTGGCTTCCCATTAAACATCAGGGGAAATATGGGTCTGTACCGTAATTAAGGCTTTGCCTGCTACCTCCCTAGTCCCAATTTGAGGTATCGGACCTTCATTCAGAAATCACAGTTTAGTTCTTTTCGGCGATGTCAGTGTTGTTCACTGGAAACGGTATGTAACTAATCTTAGACCATATCATGAATAATATTTAGGTGGTTTTAATTTCCAAGGGCTACCTAGCCGAGGTGACAAAGGCGTACTTGGTTCACCGAAAAGGGCGTGGGTTCGATTCCCCGCCAGAAAGTCGAACCATTTAGGAATTGAGATTTCCACTTCTGAAGATGTGCATGGCCCTGAGGTTCATTCTGTCTACACCAAAAGTGAGTACGAGGTTATCTCGCGTGGTAAAGGTGGGGGGCATACAGCTCTATCATACTTAGTGCCGAGGTTAAGGATAGTGGAAGCCTTTACCTTCCATTTATCCAAGGACCTTCAAGGTCCGTACGGAGATAGTTTTGCTTCTCTTTATTTTTTAATTCGATGATAATTATAACCTGAAAATATTGGTAACAGAGTTGTACATGTTCACTTAGTTGCTATTAGTGATCTAAGTCAAGTAACCAACTGTGGTATCCACGAGTTTACTTTGTATAAACTTACGTGGGAAAATGTTCCACTTCTAAATCATGCGTGGATATTTACGGGATCACGAACCATAAGTGGTTCTTAACCTTCGCGTAAGTTACGAGAGGTGGCAGTGCGGGAGGTCAGTTTTCATTAGGGATGGGCTGCGAACGGAGTCGCGAAGAGTCGAGACTGCTACCTCTGGAACCGACACCCTCGACTCCAGTGTCGACTCCACTGATGCAGTAACGCCATCTATCAACTATTGTCGGAACTGCTTGGAAGTATAGTTCCACGTTCCTCCCTTGGTAACTCGTGATACGACGAATACAAGATGATTATTAGCCAGCAAACATTAAATATTGTTTCGGGATTTTATCATCGTTAGTGTTAATGTTGTAGGTCTATTTTGGCGACGATGATGATAATGATGATGATAATTGTAGTGGTAATAATAATCTGACAGTATACGTTTACATAATTGCCAATATTGTCTCCAATGAGTTCAGCTCCGCGGTGTAAGGGGTAACGCGTGCGCTTGTCACCCGGCGGTCCCGGGTTCGATTCACGGCCGGGTTAGATTTTTAATTGTAAATGATTAATACCCCTGACCTGGGGCATAAAACAGAAAAAGAAGAAGCGAGTGCTTAGAGTATTATTTTACAACAAATATTTTACCAAATATTGTGCGTAATAATAGTCGCCTCCGCAGTCTAGGGAGGCCCCGGGATCGATTCCGGCCAGGTCAGGGAGTTTTACCTGTGTCTCAGGATTCGTGATCACGTTGAAGAAGAGATCGGGTCTAGAAAGCCAAGAATAACGGTCGAGAGGATCCGTCGTGCTGAACATACGTCACCTCGTAATCTACTGGCCTTCGAGCTGGGCAGAGGTCACTTGGTAGGCCAAGGCCTACCAGGGCTGTCTCGAAAAGGGGCTTTTGTGTCTACTACTACTACTACTACTACTACTACTACTAATAATAATAACAATAATAATAATAATAATATTAATGCAACAAGACTTAACGTGGTCCTTGAATTATAATGATAACCTACAACCTGTTTTCCAGTCAGTGACCGGGTCAGGAATGGAATGAATGAAGCCTCCATCCTGCGGCGAGGATAGGAATTGCACCGGTTGCCGAGGCCTCTCGCACTCCTCTGGAGCAATGATGAATGACTGGCAGATAAAATGAAATGATGTTGGTGAGTGCTGCTAGAATGGAAGATGACAGGGAAAACCGGAGTACGCGGAGAAAAACAAATCTCACGTGGAGTAACCGGGATCTGAACCACGGAATCCAGCGGTGACATGCCAACGCGCTGCCGCCTTAGCCACGGAGGCTGTTAATGTTGTAATCTATGTTCGAATTATGTTAGAGGATTTACCCATATTAGATTTGTTTTCATCGTTCATGTGCAATTCATAATGATTTGCCATCGATATCTGTTTATCAGTTTCCTGATCACGACAAATAAAGACGTGAAATTACATTTCCGTGGTCTGCTGTGCCGATACTTTCTGACATGGCACGTTTAATTTTATTTCAACTACACCATTACGCTCGTCGTCTTCGTTAACGGTATCGTACTTCACTCTACAATACTCTTAAAACACCCAATGGGCAAATGAGCAGCAACATGTACGATATTTCATGTTATTTCCCACGCCTCGACACGCAAGTGGCCCCGCAATGAGAGTCAAGTTCACTTGGAGTCGCGAGGCTTCATGCGAAGCGACCGTGTGGCCCCGCAATGCGCATCAAGCTAACTTGGAGTCGAGAGGCTTCATGCGAACCGGGACCGGTGTTCGGAGTCGATGGAGTCGACGCTCTCGATTCCAGGCTTCAGTCGCGCCCATCCCTAGTTTTCATTCGTCCGTCACTCTTTTGTATTGGAAACCTGAATAAGTCGGTAGCGGGCAGAGGCGCATTTCGTGTTGGAAAGTCGTCATTCATGGCTCCTTGAAAGCCAACGAAATTAGCGCTCATGTTAATCGTAGTGCAATATCCAATCTTCTTTTATTTTATCTGATAGCTCTGAGGATATTTTTGGCTCGCCTGGTAGAGCAGAGCTTTTTATTTGACGCAAATGGGCGACCTACGCTTTTGAGTGTGGGATGATGGTGATGATGATGATGATGATGATGATGATGATGATGATGAAGTACGAAGTGGGTGAAACCCAGTGTCGGCACTCCTGTTGAATAGCACCGAGAGGTCTGATGAACACTTAACGTACCCATTCGACGGACGAATCGCCATCAGTAGTGTAACATATCCCTACTGGGTATGAACAACTGCGGAGAGGTTTTGAACTGAATACAAGATTTTGACAAGCAATCTAGTGAATATAAATTGTATTTCACCACCTCTCCCACTCTGCCGGCTGACATTTTGCATTTTCTTTTCCACCAACGGGACTTGAACCACTAGAACCAGCTAGCCACGGTGTCAGACTGTACAGACTGGACATCTTTACGATCATGGCCATAAAGCGGACGAAGCAATTGAAATTTTAAATATTTTCATCCAACATTTTCCGTAATCAACGTATTCCTGTTTGACAGATTATAATTCGGAAATCATTCCGCTAACAGACGTCAGGAAGTGATAATGATTATTAAGAGGAAGTAAAACTTTGCAACAACCACGATGACATTATCAGTAAATTGCGCCAGTTGAAACTCCTCTACTGGCGGAAGCCTGAACTTTAACTACAGTGTTAATTCTCAAGTTTTTCAGAAGATGTCACTACTTGTAAATTTTGAAGTGTTCTGAACTGTGTCGTTTTCGATGTATTTTTCTTTTTGCCTGTAGTAAGAAGTGTGAACATTCTCTTCTAGATGGCACTACTGAAGGACTACAATTGTGCACCCTAGTGCGAAGTGAAAGAACTGTTTTTTTTTTTGGAGAAATTTTGTGTTCATAAGTTTGTTCTTTGTTAAATTTCTTTCAGTTATGGTTTAGGTTGGCTGTATAACCCTTCTCTTTCCGCCAGTTTTGAATTCGACTAATGAGTAATTTTTGTAATTAATTTCCCACCAATCCTGGTTTTCTTGTTCAGTTTTGACATGTAATCTTTTGGCCGTCCAATAAAATGCTTGTGGGCGGGTGTTATCATTCATGAAAGGTCTCGAATGTTCCGCGAGGGTATATAAACTGCTGATTTTCGGGTCTCTGCGCCACTTCAGTAACACCTATCATTGTGTAAATTATGTAGCAGGGGGCGGGAAGCGCCTCTTTCTTCGGGCAGCAGTTCATCCATAAGGTAATGGCCTTTTAATACCTCCTTTCCTTGCCAGCTCAGCAGTTTAACTCTCGGGGCAGGTTCGATACCTTTTATCATGTAACTTTCCTCTAAACTGTAACAGACTCTTGGTATAAATTCTATCTCCTTAAACTACAAATTGGGATAGAGAGTGCCTAACCCTCTCGAGCTCCCTTTCATATTGTTTTTGAGGTGACTACGTTTTCTCAACCATTTTTCTTCGTTTCGTAATGTAATAGTTTTTCTATCGTGTCACCTCTTTAGCATGGGATTAGCCCTTGCATATGCGGCCTAGTGCCCAGTAGGTTTTAATAAAGTGTATTAGGAGTGCAGTTTCGCCTCCTCTCAAGTTGGTATTTTGGAGGCCATGTAATTGACCTGTTTCTTCACTTAATAGGCCTCAGTAGGTTGGGTATTTTTACCCCTGTTTTCATGTGTTTGGAGGTCAGCTTGAAAGTTGAGTTTGGTGTGGCCTTTGATAGGCTGGAACTTTGAGAGCGGGTTGCTCTTCCAAAAAAAAAAAAAAAAAAAAGTTTCTGTGTGCCTTGAGGAGGCTTTTACGATGTAATTGGGAGCAAGTGCTCTTGAGCACGATTGGGGTCTTCTACCCTTTGGTTGAATCTGGTATACGGGTAAAGTTGGGCTTGTAGCTCAAGAATTGTGTGTCTGGATCTCGGAGCCCAAATCCTGTAACTACTGTAATTGTACATTCTCGATTTGTTGCTAGGCTACTAAGTACCTATTATATTTGTTATTTTTTGATCTTGAAAAGAAAATATAACCTTGTTAAATTTTAAATTAACTTTAATTTCGTAGATTGAGACCTATTCATCCCAGCACCTTCTTTCACCTCTAACTACCACGGATAACTCCGTAACAATTATTATTATTATTATTATTATTATTATTATTATTATTATTATTATTATTATTATTTGCTTTACATTGCATTGACATAGATAGGTGTTAAGGCGACGATGGGATACGAAAGGGCTAGTAGTGGGAAGGGAGTGGCAGTGGTCTTAATTAGGGTACAGCCCCAGCATTTGTCTGATGTGAAAGTGGGAAACCACGGAAAACCATCTTCAGGGCTGTTGACTGTGGGGTTCGAACTCGCTATCTCCCGAATGCAAGCTCACAGCTGCGCGACCCTAACTATACGGCCAACTCACTCGGAACATTAGATTACAACATACCTGAAAATCAGTAAGACTTGGCTAGACATGCGACGGTTGTAATGTGTATGATTTTTTTATTTTTTTATTTTTTTGAAAAATCCATCGGAAAGGTAAATGACCTCCAGATACATCGAGTTAGGGCATTTTTTTGCTAGGGGCTTTACGTCGCACCGACACAGATAGGTCTTATGGCGACGATGGGATAGGAAAGGCCTAGGAGTTGGAAGGAAGCGGCCGTGGCCTTAATTAAGGTACAGCCCCAGCATTTGCCTGGTATGAAAATGGGAAACCACGGAAAACCATCTTCAGGGCTGCCGATAGTGGGATTCGAACCTACTATCTCCCGGATGCAAGCTCACAGCCGCGCGCCTCTACGCGCACGACCACTATTAGGGCATTTTATTCGATTTAAAAATGTATCTGTAATATCTACTATAACTACTCCCTCTGTTATCTGTTATCAGTTGGTAGTGGAACTAGCAGTACGAAACTCATGCCCAGTGAATATTTATCCGATATTGGTAATGTAACGTTACATCACGTGATTGCGACAGTAGGAGCGTTATTCAGTCGGTATGGTTTAAGCTGTGCTTAGAGGAGGGTTGTGATTTGCGTTTCAGTTGAAAGAGCTAAGAAATAATGAAACATCTGACCTGTCAAGCATATAGGTAACATTTACGGCCCAATTAAATGGCCGCCAACTATTCCTGTCAGATATTAACACCGAATTGTTGCTGATGGCGTAACTGCACACTAGTGCGTGGTGTATATTGTGAAAATAGACCGCACCATCTATCGTGAAGCCCACCATATCAGTAAACAACACAGATGCTAATACACAGAAACTATGTACTGAACTCCAAGTTGAGGTAGGAAGTCAGCCTCCGTAAGAGATTGGACTCTTTGTAGGATGTACGGGCGAAGCTATTGTTTCCGTAAAATATTTCACACAGTATGCGTTTCCACGCTTTCTGTTGCTGCTAAACGTCGGATGCTGTCACAAGGAAGCTATGCAATGCAGGCGAAAACACGCTTCCGCAAAGCCTCGGATCGGGCTCGGCGGGATAGGCCAGTATACCAGCTTAGTTTTATGAATAGGTTATGAGCATCTCTGAGCTTCCTCGGTTAGACAGGATATATTTGAGCAGCAACCGTAGGTAGTCAACCACTCTGGACCCATTCCAGGCTCAAAGCACATCTCTTATCTGTAGCATTAGCGGTTATGTTGCTAAATAGGTGTGTATTCCTCTTCCTTTTGCCATCTAACTATGCAGATATAGAATATTGTGTCAAAGGTCACTCCTCGAACTGAGGATGGATATTAGGATAATTATGTTTTACGGAGAATATCCCGGTATATCGCATTCAACGGCGCCGAAGTCATCAGTTCAGTTTTTCTTGCAATAAAATGACATAGAGAAGCACATCGATGAAGTAAAACTATATCGGGCTGCTTGTGAAACTATTTTAATTACTTCTGTGACCATTCAATTAGTACACTATACGAGAGTGAAAAATCACTACCCTGCAGGGATTATCATCAAGGAGCTCTATAATACACAACATGAAGCATAATTGGCAGTTAATTGCATGTTAACTGTACAAGATAATTGAATATACAGTATAGATGCATTGCTGACTTTTAGTTTAACATTGTACTAGATATATGAAATATTCTATTTATTAGGGACAATTCCATATTCCGAGATATTTTTTGTTCGTAATCATCACAGTAGTTAATTATAACTTATTACAAAAAATATTATTCCAAAGAAGTAGAAGTCACAATAAAACAATTTTCAGGTGTATCCAGTTTAAGTTCACACGTCGCCGTATTGTAAAAAACTGTAGAAGTGGGTACCGTACTGGATACACCACCCTAAACATGCATTTCACATCCGAAAACCAGAGTCTATTTCATCACGCTGCTTTGAAAATGATGATTAAATATAGAAATTGATTAATTGATTGAGTGAGTGAGTGAGTTATGTGCGGCCAGTATCCAGTAATCGGGAGATAGTGGGTTCGAACCTCACTGCGGCAGCCCTGAAGATGGTTTTCCGTGGTTTCCCATTTTCACACCAGGTAAATGCTGGGGCTGTACCTCAGTTAAGGTGACGGCCGCTTCGTTACCATTCCTAGGCCTTTCCTAACCCATCGTCGCCCTAAGACATATCTGTGTCGGTGCGACGTAAAGCAAATAGACCTAGCAAAAAAAAAAAATATGAGCGAGTGAGTGAGTGAGTGAGTGAGTGAGTCAGTCAGTGAGTCAGCGAGGGAGTCAGTCAGTATAAATCACATACGTGGGGCTATGAAGCCCCATTTAGTGTACATAAACCGCTTTCAGATCCTAAATGTAAGACAATGCATCTCTGTACAACACAGTATAACATAATATTTACCGGGATTTATTAAATCCACTATGTTCTTGTATAAGTAAGATACAAGGCATGATCACACACAATTTCTATCACCTGCCGAAGAAGCCACAGAATTCGTCTTCCTTTGATAGCTGAGTATGATACTGTTGGCAGTGTAATCCGCAAATAATGCAGGCACATTAAGCTGAAACTTGATTATATCTTCCCTGAGCACAGATTCTATAATGAAATCCAAGCGCAGCAGTCTTGCTGAACATATATCGCAATGCAAAATTAGGCCGTTTTCGTTCAGCGGTAGGCCCTATTCGTGGCAGTTATATGTAAAAGCACTCACGGTCTACTCACGCTACTTTTTGCTCTCTTCTGCTATATGAATTTTTGTTCGCTCGGGTGGCTGATAAATTGTTACTTCGAGTTGTATACCTAGAAAAGGAGTTTGTTCCATCTAGTGTAAGAATACAAGTCTAATCCGGACATTTCTTGGAAGCTTAAGAGCTTCTCTTAATTACGTAGCCTTTACAGATTCTAGTCTCCGTGAATTTGAAGCTTTTAGGTAGGTCAACATTTAGCTGATAGTATAGAAAATTGTATTGGCGCAATCTTGATAAAGAATAAACACACTGCGGTTTCTAGAAATATTTTTTCTACATTTTAATTTAAAAGTATAACATTACCTACAGTAGTGATTTTCTTTTCTACTCGCTAAGTGAACGTCTTTCCCGTTACTTGTAAGATCAGGACTAGGTATCGATACGAGGTCACAAATTTACACTGATCCTTGGGGCAGATAAGGGTATTATTATACAGTATTCTGCCTAGTGGCAGGTCCGTGTCTTCGTATGGGGAATTTCTGACGTCAATGTTCCCTGTTTTCAGTTTCTTTCTTCAGTCTGCTGTATGTCGTTCCATCTTTCACGTCATCCAGATGTTGAATTCTTCTTCTTCCTCGTCCTGAAGTTTTCATGATCTTCCCTACGATGCCGTCGTGTATGAGACCCTCGTGTCTAAGTATGTATCCAATCGAGTTGGTCTTTCTCTGAAGAATTGTATAGAGATTAGTTTTCTTCTTCCCTACTCTTCTCCATATATCGTCGTTTGTCATCCTATCTGTCCACTAGATCTTTTTTACTCTTCTCCAACACGACATTTTCAAAACTCTCTAGGTACATTTTCTCCCTCTTTCTCATGGTCCACACCTCTGATTCGTACAGTGCAATGCTCCAGATGTAGCACTTCATCAGTTTCTTTCTTAGTTCCAAGCTCAATTTGCTCGTCAAAAGTCCTCTTCTTGATGAATGCGACTTCGACCATGGCGATTCTTGCTCGAATTTCATTTGTGCAGTGGGCGTCCTTTGTAAGCAAGTTTCCCAAGTACTTGAACTGCTTTACATTTTCCAGTTCTTGACTGTCAACAGTTATTCTCAAAGGTTTCGTCATGTGTTTCAGTTGTCTTTGATTTTTGGCGAGCACTATCAGGTCATCTGTAAACTTGATGATGTTGATGAGGCGTCGTCCTATCCTGAAGTTTCCGCAGATAAGGGTAAAAGCAACTAAATTAAAAATACAGAATGTGAGAAACTATAGTAGTTTTTATGATATAACCTTAAAAATTTTACCAAATAATTTCCAGCCAAGGGGAAACTGAGGAAGGTACTGTTAGACTTAAGTCATGCCATCTGGCGTAAATCCAAAGGCGACCCCACTACATTGGAAAAAGGAAAGGCCGGGAAGGAGTGATACATAACTCAGTCTCACATAGTGTTTAACAAACAATAACATTGGTGCAATACAAGGTATTCGGTAGGATCAAAAGAAAACTATAACAAAAATTCGTACTTTGTCGCTCAGATGATTAAAAGATGCAGTGTTCTATATGTGATACCATGTATACCCATAAATTAAACATTCGAACGGGGCTACGTCGGGGTCACGGCCGTACGTTTTGTCGTATGATACATACCACGTCATAGGTATTGTCAAAATAAAGAATGGGTCTGACATTTTATTTCTTAATTCGAAACAAATTTACAGAAGCATGAAAAATATAACAACATTTAAGTCTTCACAATTTTTAAGTATTTTCTCCAGCCAATCAATAGTTGTATTAAATATGGTTGGAATCACACTTACAACTAAATTGGTCCAAGTTTGAAGCTATGTACATTTTGAACACAGATTTCCATTTCGTTTGTTCATCATATTTTAAGATTGAAGCTATGTACACTTTAAACATAGATTTCCATTGCATTCGTTAATTGTATTCTATCCTAAGATTTGTATGTATCACTCTTTTTGTATATGTGTTTCTTCTTTATGTTATGTTAGCTGATGATGACCTCTAGGCTAGGTCGACAGACCTTTTATTAGATGGCAAACGTGTATTGAACAGCTCGACTTTATACAATAGAATTATTTTATAGTTTTTCCATGTCTTAGAAATTTACAGATATTCAAGACCAATTCGATGTACAAAGGGCCTTTTAAATGACAAGTAACATACACACGATTCGAAGCATGATTCTTCGTACTAACGATAACCGCGACAAAATATATTTTGTTTAATGCGCTTGTGAATGATCGGCTGTTGAGAGTGCTCTAGCATTATCGTGGTGATAAAGTAGTTAACCTATTGAAATTGTGTAATTTTTGTGTGTGTGTTTGTGTGTGTGTGATCCATTTACAGCTATTTATTTATTGGTGTTTAGTGCTTGTTGGTGGAACTTGGGAGTAGTGATATTTATTTGCGCCAGTCCCGTAGTGTAGGGGTAGCGTGCTTGCCTCTTACCCGGAGGCCCTGGGCTCGATTCCCGGCCAGGTCAGGGATTTTTACCTGGACCTGAGGGCTGGTTCGAGGTCCACTCAGCCTACGTGATTAGAATTAAGGAGCTATCTGACGGTGAGGTAGCGTCCCCGGTGTAGAAAGCCAAAAATAACGGCCGAGAGGATTCTTCGTGCTGACCACACGACACCTCGAAATCTGCAGGCCTTCGGGCTGAGCAGCGGTCGCTTGGTAGGCCAAGGCCCTTTAAGGGCTGTAGTGCCACGGGGTTTGGTTGTTTGATATTTATTTGAATTTTAAAACAAGTAGTTCAGTTGGTGTTCAGTAGATTGCATAATATTAACTCTTATTTAAAATTATTTTAAAATATCTGTAGGTTTATTGGTATGATACTTACAAAGGCAGATTATCATAAGGAGTTGTAACTTCTGCGGCTTTTCCGGTATTTTGTATAGACTACTGTTCAAACTATCACGAAGGTAATAATTTATTCAATTAAATAACACGATACGCTTGTAAACTTCGATAAACAAGTCAAAGAAAATACACGGTACAGTCTTTGGATTGTTGACGATTGTTTGCTGCATTCCAATGAGATCAAAGAAAATATTGTTGCTGAGTAATCAATTACACGATTCAGTTGATTACTGTATTTCGATAATTTGTAGACTTTGCACCCTCGTTTCTTCATCAGGTAAAAGTTATTAACCGAATTTCTATATCCCAATAATATTTCCGTTCAAGTCGCCGGCGCAGTTTTGACGGCAATTATTGTAGACAACCTCTTATATTTCACCATTTAAGGACACACTTTTTACTCTCCGTCCCGCGTAGTAGGGAATATAATAGTAATCTATCAGCTGTAAATATCATAACCACATTTCCGTTGAGAATTGTAGTGTAAATACGGTATATTTAGATAGTATCTTGTCTGATATATTCTTGTGTATCTTTGTATGTGTAGCTTTCGGGTGTATCTATTAGAGCAGAGTAGAATAAAATAGTACTAATAATAATCTGCCTACGCATTTAGATTTGTTGGTAATCTTTGAGTAGTTCTTGCGAATTACAAACTTGAAATTATCATTTCTGTTTGTGCTTAGTAGTAACATAATGTAAATTAGGATACGACTGAACGTAGTTTAAAATTATTGTAGTGTATTGTAGTATCTTATTAGAAATTAGCGTGCTTATTTTATTGTAAAATATTTGTGTAGTATAGTAGAAGTATCTGCAGAAACTGTCTTAGTAGAATTATGTTGTAATTAAGATACGTTTAACTGCAGTTTAGAATTGGAGCCGATGATCTAGCTGTTAGGTCCCTTTAAACAACAAACATCATCATCATCAGTTTAGAACTGTGTAATTCTTGTGTATTCATTTCGGTATTCAGTAATTAAAGGCAGTTTTTACCCTGTTAGGATGCTGTAGGATAAAAATGTAGTACAACTAAGTAGTATTGTAATATATTAATTACCTTTTTTTTTGCTAGTTGCTTTACGTCGCACCGACACAGATAGGTCTTATGGCGACGATGGGATAGGAAAGGCCTAGGAGTTGGAAGGAATCGACCGTGGCCTTAATTAAGGTACAGCCCCAGCATTTGCCTGGTGTGAAAATGGGAAACCACGGAAAATCATTTTCAGGGCTGCCGACAGTGGGGCTCGAACCCACGATCTCCCGGATGCAAGCTCACAGCCGCGCGCCTCTACGCGCACGGCCAACTCGCCCGGTATTAATTACCTTATTGTCGTGTGACCTTTGCGTAATATACTCGACAATATTTCTTTTCGTTCATTTTTTGCACATAATACGTCATTTATTTTCCCTTTTCTTTTCATTTTTCCGTAAAGAATGGTCAAGGATTGCAAGTGTGGGAACTGTGGGTGTGGCCAGGCATTAAGGAGTATGATGGAGAAGTTGGAGAGTTTGAGGGAGATAATTAGAATTATGTCAGAAGACAGGTAGGAAGGTAGGCTCCCTCAAATAAGGTACAGGATACAATATGTAATAAAGAGAGATGGGGAAGGAAAGGGGGAAATTGTAGAAGACATGAAATCAAATGTTCTAAGGGGAGCGAGATTGCAGGCTAAGGTCTCCATTCAGGATCAGAATTCAGGATAAGTGTGTGTGAGAAATCGGCACGAGTCACTGCAGGTAGAACAACGGAAGGAATACGAGGAACAGGGAACTGTTGCTGAGAAGTGTGGAAGTAGGAGGAAAGGAAAAGGTAGGGAAGGAAATGTAGAGTAGAGAATAGGGATAAACAGGTGGAACAGGGTCGGGGGGAGGGGAGAAAAGGAGGAGCAACTAGATTCTGCAGCTTTCAGGAAAGACAGGGCTGACGAAGATGTGAGGGGGATCAAATGAGCTGCGTAGGGTTGTTAGACATGTGGGGAAAGTGTGTGGTGGAAAGGGAACCAGGGTAGAGTGTTATCCAGGAATGAGGTTGAGGCAGATTTTAAAGAAAATAGAAGAGAAGGAGGAGGTAAAAGAGAAGGTGGTAGTGTTTCATGTTGGTACCAACAAAACAAGGCAAGCAGGTGTAAGTACCAACATAGTTGGGGATGTGTGGGATCTAGTAAATACAGCACGAGTGAAGATAAAGGAAGCGGAGATTATCAGTGGAATACTGTGTAGGAAGGGATACTGACAGGAAGGTGACTGGTGATTTGAATAAGACTATGGAGTGGGTATATGGGGAAACTGGGAGTGAGATTTCTAGATCCTAATGGGTGGGTAGGAGATAGGGATCTGTGCTCAGATGGCCTTCACTTAAACCGCAGTGGTACGTATAAGTTAGGAAATTTGTTTAGAAGGTTTATGAGGAGGTATATTCAGGGAAACGGCGTGGTCTACGGAACGGTGGTAAGGAAAGAGGGATCTGGAAGTCAAGTAGTGATGACATAAAATGTTAGTGTTACTGTAGAAGTATTGTAAAGAAAGGGATAGAATTAATCAATTTAATATATATAGGAGTTGAATCATGGCTGAGAAATGATATAATGGATACAGACATTTTCTCACGGAACTAGAGTGTGTACGTAGAGATAGGATAGGAATGGTAGGAGGGGGAGTATTCATTCTCGTGAAAGGAGAATTTGTAACCTACGAAAAAGTTAAAGATTACAACATGAAATTCTTCGTGTGAGGCTCATTTCTAAAGATAAAAGGCAACTTGATGTCTTTGGAGTGTACAGACCGGGAAAGGGTACCGCTGGCACCGATTCAGAATTATTTGATAAGATAATCAGCTATGTGTGAAGCGACATGGAAAGGAATGTGATTGAAGAGGGAGACCTCAATTTACAACATGTCGATTAGAAGGGTCATGCGAACGACAGGAAGCATGGCCAACAAATGGCATATAAGTTTATATGGGAGGGCAGCTGATTCGGAAAGTCATGGAACCAATTAGAGGGAAGAATATACTGGACGTGGTACTGGTAAAACCAGATGAGCTATGTAGAGAGACCTAAGTAATAGATGGTATTATTAATCACGAAGCTGTTTTTGTCCTAGTTAAAAATAAATGTGATAGAAAGGAAGGTCTTAATAGTAGGACTATTAGGCAGTGCCATATGGCTGATCAAGCAGGCATGAGGGAGATTTTTAAAAGTAACTATGATCGGTGGAAATCGATAAATAAAAATAAAAATCTCTGTGATTGGTTTAAAGCAATTGTTGACGAATGTGAAAACAGGTTTGTACCTTTGAGGGTGGTAAGGAATGGTAAAGACCCACTTTATTTTAACAGAAAATTAAGAGACCAAGAAGGAGGTGCGTACTGGAAGGAAACAGAGCTAGGAATGGCTGTGGAAGGAGAAATTAAAGGAACTTTCTTGGAAACTGAATCTAGCAAAGAAGTCGACATGGTGGCAAGCATAATTGGGAACATGCATCATTTTCAAAAATATTTTTTTTGAAAAGTACACCAATGAAATAGTACGTAAACGTATTACATTGTGGTATGTTGCCTTGTTTTCTACCATTAAAAAAATATTTAATAGTGCCTTTCCGCAAGGCGAGTGAAACGGCCTCTGACGTAAGCGGCGCGCTGTGACGTCACAATCCAGTACCGCATGGAGCTCTACCAGCCGTTGTGCATCAGCCGTTGCTAAAAGCCGATTGTTTATTATTCATGATCGCGAATAACTTCGAAATGACAGAAGAAACGTTCAAAACAGCACAGTCAGACAATCTACCCTGTGTAGATGTCATCATTCTTGAAAAATGTGACTTTTGTGGCCGCAGAAATTCGCGGATAACAAGCAAGTTTGTAAGTGGCGTCTTTTATATACGTGCAATGTACTGTAACCCATAGTATTAGGATAACAACGAACCTGGATAGATATCACATCACTTTCAACATTTCCTTCTCGACTGATTCCCCTATTAAAGAATAACATTACATTTTCGGGCTTTCAGCATTAGTAAAGTAAGAAATCGGATTTCATCACTAACATAAACATATAGGTAGCATTATAGTACTAGTCCGCTTCTGTGGTGTAGTGGTTAATGTGTGTCACTCCCGGAGGCCCGGTTTCGATTCCCGGCTCTGCCACGAAAGTTGAAAATAAATAGTACAAGGGCTGGAACGGGCTCTACTCAGCCTCGGGAGGTCAACTGAGTAGAACGGTTTCGAATCCCACCTCAGCCATCCTCGAAGTGGTTTTTCGTATTTTCCTACTTCTCCTCCAGGCACCTAAGGCCACGGCCGTTTCCTTCCCTCTTCCTTGTCTATCCCTTCCGATCCTCCCATCCTCCAACAAGGCCCCTGTTGAGCCTAACAGGTGAGGCCGCCTGGGCGAGGTAATGGCCCTCCTCATCAGTTTCATCACCATACTCAAAGTCTCACGTTCCAGAACACTGTCCTTGAAGTGGTAGAGGTGAAATCCCTCGCTGAGTCCGAGAGAAAACCAACCCTGAAGGATAAACTGATTAAGAAAGAAAGAAAGAAGGAAAGAAAGAAAGAAAGATCATAGTACTATAAGGCTATAATCTATCATTCCCCCCCCCCAAAAAAAAAAAAATATTTATGGTTGGGACAACTGGCCTACCCACTTTCGGGGCCCATGAAAGAGAATTCAATATCTTTGTGGAGGGAAAAAATTAAACATGATAAAGATAAATATGACTTCATCTAGTTTTCACAAGTCGGGCAGAGTGGTTCAGACGGTTGAGGTGCTGGCCTTCTGACCCCAACTTGGCAGGTTCGATCCTGGTTCAGTTCGGTGGTAGTTGAAGGTGCTCAAATACGTCAGCCTCGTGTCGGTAGATTTACTGGCACGTAAAAGAACTCCTGCAGGACTAAATTCCTGCACATCGGCGTCTCCCAAAAATCGTAGAAGTAGTTAGCGGGGCGTGAAGACAATAACATTAATTACATTTGGCTTTTAACAAGCTGAGCATATCAGGAAAGAAATGTGTCCTGGTGACATTTTAGTCGCTCAATACAGGAATGTCTTTGGGTGCTGTGACTTTTACTTTTTTTTTTCTGTTTGCTTTACGTCACACCGTAACATATAGGTCTTATGGCGACGATGGGACAGGAAAGGCCTAGGAATGGGAACAAAGCGGCCGTGGCCTTAGGTACAGCCTCAGCATTTGCCTGGTGTGAAAATGGGAAACCACGCAAAACCATCTTCAGGGCTGCCGGCAGTGGGGTTCAAAACCCACTATCTCCCGGATGCGAGCTCACAGCTGCGCGCTCCTAACCGCACGGCCAACTCGCGCGGTATTTTTACCCTTCGGTTTATTGACTTGGCTTGTATAACCTAAAACTTTGGCTAAGTAGGATAATATTTTAAACACCTACATCACTATTTTCATCTGTGTGCAATTATGTTATTTATTTCATTAATATTATGATAATTATTATAATTGAGCATTGTTAACTTATAAGACCCCCAACAGACAAGCATTGGTTTTGTGTAGAGTTATACGTTTGTTAAATTCACGTTGTTTCCTTTCATAATGTACACGCCTATTCTTTGTTACATTATAGAGTATTTAGATATAGCCTAAATTTCTTTACCAATTAAGCTCTTCAATAAAGACATACATAACTGTCCCATGCCAAGATATATTGGTAGAATTAGAGCTGTCAAAATGGTTCATAACCCCTTTGATTTATTATCTTGACATGGATCACCCAAAACATAGGTTAGGTTTGAAGAATACTTTAATAATCAGCATCATTTAATGCACTGTTTATTACTTTCATATTCCAAGATGTAATTGAAGCATTTAAATAAAGCATAATACATTAAAATTTAAAGTTTTACCACTAGAACAGCTGACATGGAAAAATGATTTGAAAATTCAAATAAATTCATCTTACGTTAAAATCTTCAAAAAAATAAACTGTAGACTTTTCCGATATATCACCAGCATTTCTCCGGCTCACTAAAATCCATTTCTGCCTAGTTTTAGCGTCTTTGGAACATTTATAAACAATTTGTTTGGTATGGTATGCGATGTGCTATTGCACATCCGAACTCTACACCATTTATAAGTTTTCTGCCTCACTGTCTGCGCAGGATTCATTTTAAGTCTAAAATATACCACTCAGATTATTATCCAATGTATAGACCTCGAATTTAACCATATCAGACACTAACATAAAGTAGAAATACGCGAAGTGTATCCTGCTTCTCACAGCACACTATGTGTTACTTCGTCTGCTAATTCAGTCAACCTGTACGGTGACGTCAGACCAATGAGATCGCGTACTTGCGTGACGTGACATTTTCGTAGATTTTTATCATGTTTGGAGTTATTATTTGTACATTCTGATCACATTTTTTAATTCTGCATGAAATTTTGAATCAGATTAGCATATTTTTAATTAAAACCCCGGATCATGCATGTTCCCTATTGGCAGTCATACAAATTTTAGTGAAAAATGGAAGGGTACGTATAGGTACCTTAAGGCAGAAACAGGTTCCAAGAAGGACATTCCAGGAATCATTAATGAACAAGGGGGAGTGTGTATGTGAGGATCTTCAAAAGGCAAAAGTATTCAGTCAGCAGTATGTAAAGATTGTGGCTTACTGGGATAATGTCCAGATAGAGGAGGAGTATTAAAATTTAGCTAAGGTAACAATGACATTTAAAATAATATACAAAAGTTTAAAACTAAAAAAGCGGCTTGGAATTGATAAGATTTATGGGGATATACTAAAGGCAATGGGCTGGGATGTAGTACTAAAACTGAAGTACTTCTTTGATTATTGTTTTCATGAAAGATGAATGGAGAGTTGCTATAATAGCCCCTGTGTATAAAGGAAATGATGATAGACATAAAGCTGAAAATTACAGGCTAGTAGTTTGACATGCATTTCGTGTAAGCGTTGGGAAACCATTCTTTCTGATTATATTAGACATGTTTTCGAAATTAATAAATGGTTCGATAGAAGGCAGTTCGGGTTTGGGAAAGATTATTCCACTGAAGCTCATCCTGTAGGATTCCAGCAAGATATAGTAGATATCTTGGATTCAGGAGGTCAAATGGTCTCTATCGCGATTGATCTGTCTAAGGCTTTTGATAGGGTGGATCATGGGAGACTACTGGCAAAAATGAGTGGAATTGGACTAGACAAAAGAGTGATTGAATGGGTTGCTATACTTCTAGAAAATAGATCTCAGAGAGTTAGAGTAAGCGAAGCTTCATCTGACCCTGTAATAATTAAGGGGGCAAATCCGCAAAGGAATATTATTGGACCTTTAGGTTTTCTTATATATATAAATGATATGAGTAAAGAAGTGGAATCAGAGATCAGGCTTTTTACATGTGATGTTATTCTGTATAGAGTAATAAATAAGTTACAAGATTGTGAGCGACTGCAAAATGACCTCGATAATGTTGTGAGATGGACAGCAGGCAATGGTATGGTGATAAAAGGAAAAGTCAGGTTGTGTGTTTCACAAATAGGAAAAGTCTTCTCAGTTTTAATTACTGCGTTGATGGGGTGAAAGTTCCTTAAGTGGATCACTGTAAGTATCTAGGTGTGAATATTAGGAAAGATAATCATTGGGATAATCACATAAACGGGACTGTAAATACATGCTACATACCTCTGCACATGGTTATGAGGGTGTTTAGGGTTGGTAATAAGGATGTAAAAGAGGAAACATGTAAGTCTCTGGTAAGACCAAAAATAGAATATGGTTCCAATGTATGGGATCCTCACCAGGATTAATATTGATTCAAGAACTGGAAAAAATCCAAAGCAAAGCAGCTCGATTTGTTCTGGGTGATTTACGACAAAAGAGTAGCGTTACAAAAATGTTGAAAAGTTTGGGCTAGGAAGACTCGGGAGAAAGAAAACGAGCTCCTCGACTAAGTGGTATGTTCCGAGCTTGTCAGTGGAGAGATGGCGTGGAATGACATTAGTAGAGGAATACGTTTGCGTGGTGTCTTTTAAGGTTAGGAAAGATCACAATATGAAGATAAAGTTGGAATTCAAGAGGATAAATTAGGGCAAATGTTCCTTTATAGGAAGGTGAGTTAGGGATTGGAATAACTTACCAAGTTACATGTTCAATAAATTTCAAATGTCTTTGAAATCATTGAAGAAAGGCTAGGAAAAAAATAGATAGGGAATCTGCCACTTGGGCGACTACCCCAAAATGCAGATCAATAGTGATTGAAGAATAACGTATCATATTATGGCTAGTTAAGAAAATGGTAACTTTATTTTTGCGTATTAAATGATGTATATATAAGTAAAATCGTAAGGACCTAGTGTCTGTACATTGACTATAATTGGGATATTTCCGTACAGTTATCCGTTTCAGGTCTAATGAGGACCATCTGCATAATTTTTTGCTTTGGTGTCTGTTCGTTTTTCCGAGTTCTTATAACTTGAAACCTACTGGATATGTTTCTACCAAACTTGATAGGATCCACCTGTCCTTGGGTAGATTTTAGGGCCAATATTATTTCCGAATACCTAAATTTACTGGGGGTCCATCCGAAACTGATACCATGATTTTGTACTCGCATAAAATATGCCCATCCAAAATTAATGGAAATCTACCATCCTTAATGGAGATCAATTTCTAAAACTTTTTTCTCTTGTGCATTATTTCGATAGGAGGTTTTAATAAGGGAGATATCATTAACGGTCGGTTTTTCAGCACAAGTCCCAACGGACTTAAATCAAAAGTGGGTGCGTGCAAAGCGTATTTCTTATAACTTCAAACTACTGAAGATATTTCAACGAAACTTTATATTTAACATCCACTTTCCAAAGGTAGGTTTTACGGCCCATGCCTTCAAATTCCCGGAATGAACTGGGAGTTTATAGGGCACAGAAACGATTATTTTATCCTCCCGCAATATATACAAGACCAATCTGACTGGAAGTCAACCAACCTTGATGGAAATCCATTTCTAAAACATTTTTTTCATGTGCACTTTTTCTATATGAAAATTAATAAGGGCGATATCATGAAAGGTCTGTTTTGCAGGCTAAGTCCAGCGGACATAGCCCAGAAGGTGTTGTACGTTGAGCAGATTCCTTATCCATCTATATAAATAAAATCGTGACGACTGTGTGTCTGTACATTGACTTTTTTGCGAAATTTTCGCACAGCTATCCATTAAGGGGTAATAACGACCATCTGCATACTTTTTTGGTTCAGTTTCCTGAAAGTCCTAATTTTTACTCCCCCCTCGCAAAAGCAACTTTGCGGCACAATCTGCCAGACGAGCTAGGAAATTGAAGTTTGGCGAAATTATACGTTTTAACCTGTAACCGACGGAAAACTTACAAGATCTTTAATTTTTCACTTTTTATGATCGAAGAGTATCGAAATACGGAGGCAAATTTAATGACGATGCAGACCTTCGTTTTGAGGTATTTCGTGGCTAAACGGTAAGTCCTCTCGAAACACGAATGGCACAATCTCTGTACTATTTGGAGTGATCTACACCTTTGGTCGTATTTCTATTGGTCGTATTTTTGTCGCATCTCTATCCCTTATACGTTAGATTTGTCTCTATTCCTCAAATGTAAGTAAATTTTGCACTTGTTACAAGCATAGTTCATACTTTGAATCACTTATAGGAAAGATAGAATCATCAAATTCTACACGAACATTGGCCCACCCAGTAGCCAATTGTGAGCCAAATACTATGTTTGTAGCTGTCACATAATTATCCGAAAAGTGATGCATTGTGAGACAACCTCCCCCAAATTTCAACCTATTCAACGTTTCTAACTCAATCTCACCCATGAATCTGACCCATGAATAGATGATATACGAGAAAAGATCAGAGGACAACCCATTAAGACCGTGAAATACTGCGTCTTATGGTACAATCCGTTTGCCGATATAACGTACCGTTTGACAGCAGTTAATCTGTAAATGAAGGTCTGGAATATTTTAACATGCATATACTTTCGTATGTCGAACTATTTATATTCATTGATGTAGATCTGTAACGATCGAGAAATGGTATGTCTGCTGTTATAATCAGTACTCCCCACATCGAATTTGACTGGCAGTAGTTATGGATCCTTCTCCAACTCCTGTGTAACTTGCATTAGTAAGGGCGGCCTACCATTGTAATTTGATCTGCATATTTCGATTTGACTTGCAGAAGGCAAGAGAGCGTGCAATTTTGTTGAAAACTTCCGTACCCGATTGTGTTTGGTTGTAGGCAAGGGTGCCCGCCATTATAAACAAATGTACACATCTAAAATGCGACTGCCATTAGGCATATTGGCCTGCTATTCGAATGGAAACTCACCAACTCGCTGTGACTGGCAGTAGGAAAAGAGGCCTGTTATTATAATACTAGCAAACTCAACTTTGATTGGCTGTAGGGAAGTTGCCTGCCATTATAATAAAAACTCCTCAACTTTAATCTGTCTGGAAATAGGAAAGGGAGCCGGCCGTTGTAACGGTAACCATCCGTATTTTCCAAGTTGCTGAGGAAAACCTCCATTGATGCGTGTGTTAATATAATAATGTTAAAGTTTTTACGTGCCACTAACTACCTTTACGGTTTTCGGAGAGGCTGTGGTAGCGGAATTTTGTCTTCATGAGTTCATTTACTTACCAGTAAATCTACCAACACGAGGCTGACCTATTTGAGCACCTTCAAATACCACCGGTCTGACAAGGGGAGGTCACGATGTCCGCATCACCGATTTTGTTCAAACTTTGTAGTTTGGTAGTACTACACCACAAAATGACAGTGACAACGTTGTAGCGCACAACTCTCAAAAATTTCCGAAAAAAGCAATTTTGAAAATGTCGAGATGAGTTACGTGCGGTTTAGAATGCCAGGTACCATCAAGTGAGAGACTGTGGCGTGGTGGTCGAGTGGTTGAGGTTCTCCACTTCAGTTATGAAGATGGTGAGTTCGAATCACGCTCGTCTCAACTTTATTTACTAACATATCCCGATACCCTTTTTCCTCGTGTTGCGAATGAGAGCAGCAGTTATTCACTCTCTGACCGCGTTGTGTCGTTTAACGGTTGTGTGCGATGTAACCAGACGTGCTCATGATAAGTTCAATCGGTATGGAGATCTTGCATGTTGAATTATGTCTCAAGTGTTATGGTATTCACGTTGAGTGTAAATATAAGTGTAGGCAGTGATCGTTGTGTTATTATCTTTAGCTAAATTTCTGTATGGTGGAAGCCTTTACCTTCCACTCCTCCAAGGGCCTTCATGGCCTGTACGGAGGTGACTTTGCTTTGCTTTACATTTCTGTAACTATGTCAACATGTCCCCATAGGGTGCCGACAGGTTATTTGGAATTATGAATGATTTATACCATCCAACTAACGTAATTCCTTAATGATAAAAGAATGTTTCGGTATTGAGTGGAAAAAGCACAATTGTCTGGCTTTAAAAATGTTAAAACAGTCTGATATTATTGCTGGATACGTTGCTTTTGAAGATATAATTCTGAAGGAAATTCCAATCTATAAGTCGAAATTATTCATCCACTGCAAGCATTGAAATTAATGTATATGAACTGTATATAAATGCTGTATTAAATGACATGTTTGTTCCCTGTCTATCCTTTGATGCAAACATAATTATTTTAAAATAAAAACGGTTTGCCAATGACCGGAGGAGACTAATGAAAGACAGGTCCATGAGAAAAACACAAAGTTGTCTTTCTTAAAGTAAAGAATGAAGAGAAGGAAGAAACAGTAATTATAACGTAATGTGTTATGTAATTTACTAGTCTAAATTAGAAGAATAATGTAGGGATAATGAAAGATTATTAACACCGTTGCTACTAAGCTCGATAGCTGCAGTCGCTCAAGTGCGGCCAGTATCCAGTATTCGAAAGATAGTAGGTTCGAACCCCACTGTCGGCAGCCCTGAAAATGGTTTTCCGTGGTTTCCCATTTTCACACGAGGCAAATGCTGGGGTTGTACCTTAATTAAGGCCACGGCCGCTTCCTTCCCACTCCTAGCCCTTTCCTGTCCCATCGTCGCCATAAGACCTATCTGTGTCGGTGCGACGTAAAGCAACTAGCAAAAAAAAAAAAAATCGTTGCTCTCTCTCTCTCTCGCTCTGTATATACATATATATATATATATATATATATATATATATATATATATATATATAAATGATTAGCTTAGTTACGTTCGGTTTAGAGGGCCTCGGGATCGATTGCCGGCCGTGTCAGAGATTTTATTCCAAATGGTTTAAATGGCTCGGGGAATGGTTATGTTCCCAACATCCATATATATATATATATACTTCAAAAATTACACTCATGAAGCTTGTTATGAATAATTTTAGAAAATAGTCAAAGCAAAATTCAAGCGATAGAACAAATTATATTTCGCAAAATTACGCGGGAGGGTGTTTTATTTTCGCGAAATCCTACACGAATTAATGAGAACAAATCATGCCTCTACATATAATAAGAGGTCGACATCAATGTTACGAACGAAAGTTTTATTATTTTAGTATTATTTTGTACCATCCAGCGCCGTGGAAACTTCGCTGGACAGATAATTAAAATGTGTTGTCATGAGGCCTAGAGCTTTGATATTGCAATCTGCAGCTAATATGATGGACTTGCGTATAGACTATCATTTTTTCACTGAACTTGTTTGTCGTCTCACCGTACAGTAACATTTCCAATTCAGAGATGGAAACGTCGGGATGGAGGTACGACCCAGAATGGCTTTTAGTGTGCCTTGGTAATTTACTCTCAGCAAGCATGTATCACCATTTCTAATCTGACATGTATTTTGACCAATCTATCAGTGCGGGCTCATATTGCCTGTGTGCTTTCAAATTTTAATAAACCGGCACTCTACCCAGAAAAAAAAAGAACGACCCACGTATGTTGGTCACTTCTGCCGCTAAGGTCGCAGTTATGTTCTTTCCTCCACGCCTTTTCAGTGCAGATGTATTAACGTGTTTCCCCACTTGATTGTGGAATTCCGGGCATAATGTTCTATACATCAATTCATACTGTCAATTACATCAATGCTGTGTATTTATTGAGCAATCATATAAATTCCAGGAGTAAATTTCTCCAGTATATACCGCAGAATTATTTGTATTGAATGCTTGCTCCAATGCAAGTGTCCTGCATAAATGATTTTTAATGTTCAGGTCTACGTTGTACATTTTTGTGTACCTAATCGTACATCTGATAAGAGTACAACGGGGGAATATGCCATACTTTTTGGTTCTACATGAAATAAGGGCGGAAAATATTGAGATTTTCAAAATGAGATTTATCACACATGTTTAGCAAGGTTCTTTCTAACCGAAAACTAGTGTATATGTTAAAAGCACAATATATGTATCCTGTAGTATTTCTTTTTTAACAGGTTAGCGTACTAGGCATCTCATCCCGAAGACTGGGGTAAGATGGTAAAATAAAATTCATACAAAAATATGAATGTTACAATTCTAATATGTGATTTATTGATAAAATGTACAAAATATAAATAACGTATTTTAATTATCAGCTCTTCTACGGTTGATATTTACTGTTTTTCAGCACAGTCGTTACAAAGATCTGCTTCATCTGTGCATGTTTCATGAAGCCATTTCTTACAGTCAATGCACTGAATCCAGTCCACTTGTGGTCCGTTTCTTTCGTAGTAGTTTCTTTTGCACACAACACAGTCATTGTCTTCAGCAGCTGATTTTCCTTTCCTCCCTTGTTTGCTGGTTGAAGTTTCTCTCGTCCCGGTCCTTCTCTTTTGCGCTTCTTTCAAACATTTTAGATTTTCCTGGTTTGTCAATACAGTTGCAGTTTTCTTCCTCCTTTTTTCTGGTGGTTCCAAAATTGGTATCGGTGCAATATTTTCGAAAGAGGTTCCTGGTTTACCCGCATCTCTTGTACTAGATGCAATTCCCGAGCAGGCTGTTTCATGTAGGTCTACCGCGTCATTCTCTTTGAAAGATGCCGTCATTATGGCGGGAATAGCTGCAGGTATGTTTCCTGTGCTAACAGACTCATTTGGAGTGTTGGTTTCTGAGTTCGCAGATCTACCAAGAATGTTAATTTCATTAGAATGTCTCTCAGTCAAAACAGTATCAGAAATAGAAAATGCTTCCTCTGCTAGTTTCGGTTGATTCAGTGGAAAAACACTGCAGGCTTCAAATCCTCTAGTGGCATTTGATTGCGTTGCACTTTTCTACCAGGCCTCCTTCAGCAAGGGTGCAAACTGGGCTCTTGACGCTTTCCTACCCGGATGTAATACCGTCCAAATCCGCATTGCCTTGTAGAAGAACTGCTTCAGTGAAGCACCGATCTAGCGGCTGTAGAAAAAGGGTCGAATGAGGAGGCAAGGAAACTAAGATGACATCATGGCTATTTGCAAGTTCCAACATCTCAATATCAGAACTATGAGATGTATGGCCGTCTAGGAGTAACAAAACTTTACCTTGTGGTTTCCTTGGAATGAAGTGTTCTTTCAGCCACAACATGAATATTGCTGAATTCACGTATCCAGAGGTTTCGTTCCTGAAAACTCTCGAGCCATTTGGAAGAGAATCCGCCCACTCCAGTTTCTTATTCTCACCCTTCAAAATACAAGTTGGGGGCAAAAAATACCCTTCAGCATTACAACACGCCATTTCGGTAATAGTTTCCCCCTTTTCTCCACAGGTCATTTGATTTACCGTTGGGGAACTCTTTTCAGCACGTATGTTTATGTGGGAAAGAATCTCGTGGAAACATTCTTGTCATTTGCAGTGCCCAAGTTTAGCGAAATATTTAAATGTCCCGACTGCGATCATGCTCGGTTAACTTACGTGATACTTCTCAAGATTTTTCAACTTATTCTCGACAATTATTATTCGTATTCTACCACTCGTCTCACATATGTGGGGTCGTGGAAGCTAACTGTGTCGCACATGGATTTGGCCTTGTTTTACGGCCGGATCTCCTTCCTGACACCAACCTTATGTGGAAAGTTTTAATCATTATTCCGTGTTTTTGTGATGGTCGGTAGTGTAGTGTGTTGTCTGGATATGAAGAGAAAGATGTTGCTGTGAAGGAGCTTAGCGGTAAAGCACTCAGTCGAAAAATACTCAAATTATGAAAACTACATTGTCGAAGGATAAATATAGTGCCACAATTTTATTTTCGAGTTTTCAAGGTTGTCGGAAGTCGATGAAGTGCATGACTTGAAATTAAGTTTTTTCACGCATTCTCTAATAAGTATTGTGTGTTTAACAGGTGAATATACATGTTTGTGTGTATTTTCGGTGTACTCGCATAGGGAGAAATCGAAGATCACTGAACATAGCTGCGATCTTTGCGAACAGTTGGTGAACTACCATTTTCTTCCCTGAATCACACAGAGTCAAGGCCTTTGGATAGTGAGTAGGTTATGCCGGGACACAAGTGTATCTTCGTCATGTTACCGCAACTAACATGTGCGCGAATGTTTTAAGAATGAGACAAGGAAAGAATCGTCGGTTTTTCTTACAACAGAGAAACAAGATGCATAAACGCAAGAGTCGAGCTTTGTCTGTCGGATACATTCAGCAAAAATGTAATAAAACCGCATTCAGGTTCGGCCGTACGGTTGTTTGGACAAGTCACATGTAATCGAGCATAGTCGGTCATAGGAGCGAACGTGTTAAACTGACCACCTGTCGAGTTAATCTGTAAATTTGTCACGCGTTGATCGACTGAAATACGCAATGTTAAGACCATGATATTTAGTGGAATGCAGCTGTACACCAGCCAATGTCCGTACGTTTACTGCTTCTGAACACCATTTTAGGATCAACACATTTGAACGAAAATTGTTTTGTTTTTAAGAATGCGACAGCAGGTCAAAATATCTGTAAAAATAAAGCAAGTAGCAAAGACTGTAACCAATTCCAGAAGGACAAATATATCCAAAGTTTTTGCTTTCACAGTTACGCAGTTCGACACTGACAGCGGAATCGATTACGTGATAATTTGTGCCTGGAGGGAGAATCACCCAATATCTTCCATCTCATCATTAGGTCCCTCGTTTACTTTCCATTCCCGGCAAGTTTGTCCTTCTGGCCACGGACAATAAGAACTCGGAAGCACTCAATCAAAGTACAAAACGTCAACAGTTTTGTGATTGAATTGTGCTCGAGACTAAGCTGCAATTAGGTCTAGATTTATTATTACACAAGCTGTTGCGTACCCGTCGTTGACAGGTTAATTTTGCTGTTGCACCACTAATACCATCCTGCTGAGATAAGTGGCAACCGAAGAGAAAGAGCGGACCTGAACTAACAACAATATAATCAGTTAATATTGATTAGTTTTAGGACTTTAGGGCATCGTTGGCCATCACGTTCTTTCTTCTTCCGGCTTGGAAATACTAAAGACTATCATGTGCCCACGCCTTCGCCCGTGTTTATAAATTCGTTATTAACTGCGTTAGATGCCTCTTAACCATTTATTTAAAAACGAAAGAATTTTTTAACACGCATCGTTTCACATAAATTGCAATAAATACATTATTATATATTATTATGTAATATTAAATTATATTGTTACTTTCAATGCTTAAGGTAACGGGTTGGTGGGTGGTACCAGTAATATTAAAAATATAAAAGGTCATATTATTAAAAAAACAAGTTTTTCCTTATACACTGAAGAAAATGGAAATTGCAACACCCAGACTGAGTGCTGCTACATTGCAGCAATTGAATATGCAGGACGAGTGTTCGGTGTGTTCGGTTGTGATTCGATGATTACACTATCAGGTCACTCTGACCGCAAGTTTGGACAACAATCAATACAGGATGTGCCCACCCCGAGCTGCAATACATTGATGAATTCGTTGAAGCATGGAGTCAATAAGGCCCTGGATCGCTTCCTGAGGAATTGCGGCCCATGCTTGCTGCACTGCATGGGTCAGTTGTTCCAGAGTTGTGGATGGCTGAGGACGGTTGGCCAGTTGTCGACCCATCATGTCCCACACATGCTCAATAGGACTGAGGTCCGGGGATCTGGCGGGTCATTCTAAGGTTGTGGTGTCGTGGAGAGCTACTCTGAAGATGCGTGCAGTGTGAACCCGGGCATTGTCCTGCTGAAACATCCCATTAGCAATGTTCGCAATCATAGGAACAACCACTGGATTGAGTACCCTATCAACGTACTGTCGAGCAGTCATAGTGGCCTCAACAAGCACTAATTGTGATTTCACATTAAAGCCAATAGCTCCCCAGACCATAATGCTTGGAGTTGGCCCTGTGTACCTCTCGACAATAAGATCTGGGCGGCCCCTCTCCCCGGTACGTCGGCGCACATGATTCCGGCGATCACTGCGGGCAAGACAGAAGCGCGATTCATCACTAAAGACGACCCTATGCCATTCGTCGACCCACGTCGATTTTTCTCGACACCAGGCCAGCCTTACACTTCGCTGTTGTGGGGTCAATGGAACACCTCCTGCAGGGACACGGGCTCGAAAGCCAGCTGCACGCAGGCGATTACCAACTGTTTGTTGTGTAACGTGGGGTGCCACAGCTGCTCGAATTTGCGCTGCTGTTGCATGGGGTTCCATCCGGGCGATCCAAATCATCCGGCGATCCACTCTCACAGTTGTCTGTCGCGTTGGGCCTTTGCCAGGTCTACAAGTGTGCGTACCTTCATTTGACCACTGCTGCCATACACGTTGTGCCGTAGATGCCTGTTGGCCAATACGTGCAGCGACAGTCCTTAGCGATAATCCAGCCTCACACAGCCCAATTATCCCACCCCTCTCAAACGGCGACAGTTGTTGATAGCGTGCTCTTCTCTGTCGTCGAGGCATGTTTGACGGGGAACACTTCACTGCACAGACTGCAAGTCAACTACGCTACACCAGATTCCGTATACTGGAGTTGATTCCTCCGCGACCAATCGCGTGGGGAGACCTGTAGCAGCAATCCAATGGGTCTGAAACTTTGATCGTTTACATACCTACGTGGCATCGTTCCATATCTTGAAAATCAACACAAACGACCAACGCCTTCATGGTGTTGCAATTTCCATTTTCTTAAGTGTATTAAGCGTCCTTCCATTTGGAGCTAATGTGTTTGCCTTTCCAACTCTCGAACAATCTTCATACAGTTCACCATGGGAGAAGCACCATTTCCGAAGATACAGTCCGGCAACATTAAGCGATTGCCCTTGTGCCTTTTTGATGCACATCGCGAAACTCATACAAGCGGGGAACTGTAGACGTAGGCCTATATACTGAAACAGTATATCCGAAGGAATTATTTAAATCCAAGGAATAAATACTAAATACTCCCGCGGCGTATCTAGTCATGATGGTGGCGTCAATAATATTCGGCATCAGTTTCTTGACTGAGAGTCGTGTTTCATTGCAGAGGAGAGGAGTATTCATATACCTGAGAAGGATAATCGGTACCACAAACGTCCGCTCGAAGATGTTCGAAAATATTCCAGGTAACTTTGACTTGACTCTAAGTTGTTCATGTAGTAGACAGCCTCATCTGTACTACATGTATCGATAAACTTGTGCATTTGTAGAACATCGGGTAAATTCTTGTAAAAGTTGCTTGTTGATAACATTGACAGCTTCATTTCTTGGAGCAAGAATTGCTCTTCGACACGGCCATGCGTGATCGGTGAAATGCTGTGCCCACATATGCTAAAAATTTCAGATCTCTACGTGCCGTAGATTTGGCTGGGCACCGCACACATACACACAGACGGACAAAAAGTTCTGGATATCACGGACTGAACGAAAATGACTTCCTATGCCCTGGGCTTAAAATAGCACCTTTACTGATATATGTACAGTAGGCCTATTACAATTCCTTTTTTGACAATTAACTTTACGTCGCGCCGACGCAGATAAGTCGTATGGCTACAGTGGGGTAGGAACGAGCCAGGAGTTGCAAGAAAGTGGCTGTGGCCTTAATTAAGGTACAGCCCCAGCATTTGTCTGGCGTGAAAATGGGAAGCCACGAAAATCCATCTTCAGGGCTTCCGACAGTCGAGTTCGAACCCACTATGTCCCGAATGCAAAGTTCACTGCTGCGCGCCCCTAAGCGCACGGCCAACTCGATCGGTTTGTTATTCCTTGTTTATCTATCTTATGTATTGTATGTTTCCTCTAAATAAAATAATCAAATACAACATTGATTAGTTGAAAGAAAATATGGTTCACGTTTTATTGCTGATATATAGTGAAATCCTCTCATTCCCTAACATTTTTAGTGAATGAAATGAATATCGAGTAAATAAGAAAATAAATAAATAAAATAAATGAATAAATGACTAAATGTAATATAAGTATTTAATGAAAACAGATCTATAGAATATCTGTATAAAGATTCAAATAACAATACGCCTATATTAACAATTTCATATGTCTGCATGACACAGATTTGGCTGGCCATCACGCACAGGCATTCCTTTTATTACTGTTATAGATTTTAAGGCCTAGGCTATCAACGTTCTTTCTTTATATTCCTTCTCTTTCACCCTTCATTCTTTGAGTGGTAGTTCCTTCACGTTTCTCTTTGCAGTTCGATCCAAAATGTTTACAAATTTTCAAAGTAGAAGTTAGGTTCATATAGAAAAATGGTAATAACAGACACTGTAAATCACAATGGGCCAGTCCATTCCATATGGTGAGTAAAGAATGTAGTAACGTGCGTCCTGTGTTAATTATACAAGAGAAAATGAAATAACACTGGCTGACCGATGGCCAGTACTTTGGATAGAGGATTTCCTATATATTTTTAATAATGGGTGAATTTTCTCCAAAATTGATTTCGTTAAGGCCTTCCAATTGCAGAAGATGATAAACCAAAGAATACTATTATAACCTCTTTTGGTCTCTACAAATTTTATGTAATGAGTCTTGAAGTCAGAAATGCACCTTCTATCTTCCAGCAACTTTTTAATTACGTATTCTGAGGACTAGATTTTGTATATCCCTATTTGGAAGACATGGTAATTGCAAAGTCGTCATATGAAGAACCCGAAGAACACCTGAAATTCTTTTGAAAATGCTAGCAATTGAGCTTTGTATTAACATGCCCAGATTTGTTCCTGATTCGTGGTATGAGTTACTTAAGTCACGTCCTAGCTCGTGAAGCATGGGCAACGGTTCAGTGGCCTAGTAAGTGCTCCTCAGAGTCGGGATACCACTTGACATGAAAGAGAATTGGGAATATTCTGAGCCATGGCCCCCCTTGTGCTCAGGCGGATAGGATTATACAGTCCATCGATGGTCTCTAACCTGTTAGAGGACAGCAGATATTCTCACTAGGACTTCATGTAAGTAGGGTAGCATCCTGATTCACATAATTTATCGAGCTCAGAATAATTTAAGGAAGCCTCGACCGTATGGGAGTAACGTAATCTCACTTCCATTTTACAGGCGAGGGACTCCTTGGAAATAATTAAGCGAACAAAATGGAATTCGATTGGGGGCTTATGGGAGAAAGGAAGTAGAACTATTGAGTCAGCAAAAATGATGCGTCTCAAAGTGTTAGAAGTTAATTATAGGGTAAGGGGAGATAACAAGAAAGGTATAGGAGATTATAAAGTGTTCTTAACAGGTGTTAAAAAGGAAAGGGGGTGTGCGTTGGGACTGTTCATTAGGAATACTATTGCACGTAACATAGTTTCAGTCAGGCACGTAAATGAGCTAATGATGTGGGTAATTTATTATTTTATTACCACAACTTCCTCCATGAGGAGGTTGCCACAAGGACAAAGTATATCGACTAAAAATATTGTAAACAATGATTGCGGATTATGGTTATTGAAACTCGTATTTTGGTGAGAGCGATATTGTGAAGTCATGTCCAGTTGAAAAAAATTAGCACGAAAATAGTGTGTCATTATCCATGTGAGTGTGGAAATGAGAATGAAGCTGACAATTGTCATGAATCTCTGAGTTACATTATAGTCAGGGTCACCAGCAAGAATAGGATAGTGCTAATGGGCGATTTCAGTGCCAGAGTTGGAAAAAAATTAAGGATATGAGGTGATGGCTAAATGTGGGGAAGATTTGGAAGCTAATAGGAAATGAAGAGTTTACTGGACTTCTATGCTAGTATAGAGTTAGAAGTTACGATTACATTCTACAAGCATGCACGTGAGAGTGTAGGGGCATCAGATTATATAATAGACTCTATCATAACCGAATTTAAATTTAGGAAATCTATTTGTAATATGTAGTCGCGGATGAGGTGAATTGAAATTATGTGGCATTTTGTTACGGCCGGATGCCTTTCCTGACGCCAACCTCAGGTTGAGAAGCTAATGGAGTTGAAATGAATGATAGTAAATGAAATTGGTTAAGGACGTGTAAGGAATCGGCTCTGGCCTGTGAATAGGTACCCCCGTTCTATGCCTAGAAGTGAAAATGGGAAACCTGAGAAAACCATTCTAAGGACAGGCGATATTGGGGTTCTTCCGAATGCACGCGAAGCCACTTCAGTCGGTTAGTCATTAGACCAAAATAACTACAAGTATACTCAGTTACAGACCGATAACTTTGTCGTCATTATGAATGACACACAGAAGTATATTTTAAAACAGTTCGGCTCCAACCGTATATGCATGGATAGTACAAGAGACCTGAACCCTTACGGATTTGATCTGACGACGCTACTTGTCTTGGACAATCATAGTGAGGGCTTTGATGTTTGCTAATGGATTTGATCTTCACATGATGGAAATATATGTGCCAATGATTCATTAGGCGACTCGTTTCGTAATCAGATATATACGTGGGATATGGCGCCAACATTATTCTATAATGCACGGAAGAAAATATTGCCTCATCCAGAATTTCAGTTGGTACGTTGACAGATCGTCGAAGAGAAATCTATCGAAAAGAAAGGGACAGGAGAAACAAACAGCAACGTACGACATTACAACTTTTATGGAAACATTTTGCAAAATATTGGAAGGAGCGTTAAAGGAAATACAGGAAAATCCTAATAAAAAACAGTTTAGTCTATAATTCAAAACTAAGTAAATTATAAATCACAAGCCGCAAGGTAAAGCTGGACCTTCTGCTGTCACCTTTACGCCTACAATGAATACATGGGACTACAAAGTAAATATACATCCATGGGAAGAAACCGAAGAGACCTGATATCGCCATCTACATTATAATGTACTTTGTGAGATAAACGTTTTGAAATGTCAATTACCCTCTACAAAGGGAAGGTTCGTCCAAACTCGCTGATCCACAATATGCAAAATAATATAAGAGCGGCAGAAAATTATTGTGAAGAGTGGATTTTAAAACTAATCTGAAAATAACCGGAATTACAGAATTACAAGAGATGATAAACTTTCAGTTTGTGATTAACATTGGCTCCGCAATACGAAGCTCGAAACTGTATATAACAAAAACGTTTCAATCTGTCAAACACACTGCAATCACAATATAAATTATAACACTTTAAACCCATCTGTAAAAATACACACTATTATACAAAGATTGACATGTTTCGTTAAATTAATCAATCAATCAATACTGATGTGCATTTAGGGCAGTCGCCCAGGTGGCAGATTCCCTATTTGTTGTTTTTCTAGCCTTTTCCTAAATGATTTCAAAGAAATTGGAAATTTATTGAACATCTCTCTTGGTAAGTTATTCCAATACCTAACTCCCCTTCCTATAAATGAATATTTGCCCCAGTTTGTCCTCTTGAATTCCAACTTTATCTTCATATTGTGATCTTTCCTACTTTTATAAACGCCATTCAAACTCATTCGTCTACTAATGTCATTCCACGCCATCTCTCCGCTGACAGCCAGGAACATACCACTTAGTCGAGCAGCTCTTCTTCTTTCTCTCAATTCCTCCCAACCCAAATATTGCAACATTTTTGTAACGCTACTCTTTTGTCGGAAATCACCCAGAACAAATCGAGCTGCTTTTCTTTGGATTTTTTCCCGTTCTTGAATCAGGTAATCCTGGTGAGGGTCCCATACACTGGAACCATACTCTAGTTGGGGTCTTACCAGAGACTTATATACCCTCTCCTTTACATCCTTACTACAGCCCCTAAACACCCTCATAACCATGTGCAGAGATCTGTACCCTTTATTTACAACCCCATTTCTGTGATTAGCCCAATGAAGATCCCTCCTTATATTGACACCTAGATACTTACAATGATCCCTAAATGGAACTTTCACCCCATCAACGCAGTAATTAAAACTGAGAGGACTTTTCCTACTTGTAAAACTCACAACCTGACTTTTAACCCCGTTTATCAACATACCATTGCCTGGTGTCCATCTCACAATATTTTCGAGGTCACGTTGCAGTTGCTCACAATCTTGTAACTTACTTATCACTCTATAGAGAATAACATCATCCGCAAAAAGCCATACCTCCGATTCCACTCCTTTACTCATATCATTTATATATATAAGAAAACATAAAGGTCCGATAACACTGCCCTGAGGAACTCCCCTCTCAACTATTGCAGGGTCAGACAAAGCTTCACCTACTCTAACTCTCTGAGATCTATTTTCTAGAAATATAGCAACCCATTCAGTCACTCTTTTGTCTAGTCCAATTGCACTCATTTTTGCCAGTAGTCTCCCATGATCCACCCTATCAAATGCTTTAGACATGTCAATCGCGATACAGTCCATTTGACCTCCAGAATCCAAGATATCTGCTATATCTTGCTGGAATCCTACAAGTTGAGCTTCAGTGGAATAACCTTTCCTAAAACCGAATTGCCTTCTATCGAACCAGTTATTAATTTCACAAACATGTCTAATATAATCAGAAAGAATGCCTTCCCAAAGCTTACATACAATGCATGTCAAACTTACTGGCCTGTAATTTTCAGCTTTATGTCTATCACCCTTTCCTTTATACACAGGGGCAACTATAGCAACTCTCCATTCATCTGGTATAGCTCCTCCGACCAAACAATAATCAAATAAGTACGTCAGATATGGCACTATATCCCAACCCATTGTCTTTAGTATATCCCCAGAAATCTGATCAATTCCAGTCGCTTTTCTAGTTTTTAACTTTTGTATCTTATTGTAAATGTCATTGTTATCATATGTAAGTTTTATTACTTCTTTGGCCTTAGTCTTCTCCTCTATCTCGACATTATCCTTGTAACCAACAATCGTGACATACTGCTGACTGAATACTTCTGCCTTTTGAAGATCCTCACATACACACTCCCCTTGTTCATTAATTATTCCTGGAATGTCCTTCTTTGAACCAGTTTCTGCCTTAAAATACCTATACATACCCTTCCATTTTTCACTAAAATTCGTATGACTGCCAATGATGCTTGCCATCATATTATCCTTAGCTGCCTCCTTTGCTAGATTCAATTTTCTAGTAAGTTCCTTCAATTTCTCCTTACTTCCACAGCCATTTCTAACTCTATTTCTTTCCAGTCTGCACCTCCTTTTTAGTCTCTTTATTTCTCTATTATAATAAATACCCTTAATGGTACGAACCTGTTTTCGTATTCCTCAACAATTTCTTTAAACCCATCCCAGAGTCTGTTTACATTTATATTTACCGTTTTCGACCGATCAAAGTTACTTTTTAGAAACTGCCTCATGCCTGCTTTATCAGCCATATGGTACTGCCTAACAGTCCTACTTTTAAGACCTTCCTTTCTATCACATTTATTTTTAACTACCACGAAAACAGCTTCATGGTCACTAATACCATCTATTAGTTCAGTTTCCCTATAGAGCTCATCTGGTTTTATCAGCACCACATCCAGGATATTTTTCCCTCTGGTTGGTCCATCACTTTCTGAATCAGCTGTCCTTCCCATATTAACTTATTTGCCATTTGTTGGTCATGCTTCCTGTCGTTCGCATTTCCTTCCCAATTGACATCTGGCAAATTCAGATCTCCCGCTACAATCACATTTCTTTCCATGTCGTTTCCCACATAGCTGACTATCCTATCAAATAATTCCGAATCCGCGTCAGTGCTACCTTTTCCCGATCTGTACACTACAAATATATCAAGTTGCCTATTATCTTTAGAAGTGAGCCTTACACCTAGAATTTCATGTGTCTCATCTTTAACTTTTTCGTAGCTTACAAATTCTTCTTTCACCAGAATGAACACTCCGCCTCCCACCCTTCCTATCCTATCTCTACGATACACACTCCAGTGCCGTGAGAAAATTTCTGCAACCATTATATCATTTCTCAGCCATGATTCAACTCCTATTACAACATCTGGTGAATACATATCTATTAAATTACTAAATTCTATTCCTTTCCTTACAATACTTCTACAGTTCAACACTAACAATTTTATGTCATCCCTACTTGATTTCCAGTTCCCTGTTCCCTTATCACCGCTCCCTAGGCCATCCCGTTTCCCGGAATGTACCTCCCTATTACCCTACAAGAACACCCTCAGATTATATCAAATCACTTTAAATATGCTTATATATCTACACTATAATTTACGTTACGTAAACTTGTCAATGATAGAGAGTGTGGTGATAACATCAATCAGTAATGACAAAAAATAAGTTTACAAGTATTAATATAATGAAAAACTTACGTACTTATCTAGACTGCCGATGCTAAGTCCGTTGTCACCAAACACTATTTCAGGACTGTGGCCACGGAAGGTTTTGTGTAAAGCACACTGCTCACGGAGAGGGGAGAGGCATCTTGGGAAGGGCCTTGTGCAGCGTCGTAGATCTCTCCTATTGGATGTTAAAATCGAGTATACTGTACCATGTAGAGGGGAAGGGGAAGTAAGGCGGAGCGAGTGGGGCGCTGTGGAACCTTCTATCAACACTGGAGAGGGTAGAGAAGGTTATTAACCTACTTCATGTTAAAAAGTACTTTTATATAATATGAATGAATGCAAATTTATGATTTTAGGTGATTAAAGTAAGGAATTGAAATACAGACTAACTATTAAATGTTATTTTTATGAAAGCTAATTTAATGAGTAAGTGTTATCCAATAGTTATGAGTAGTGCGATGAGGGGGAATTTTTTTTAAGTGTGTATGGCCATTTAGGTTGGTTACATTAGGATTAAAATTTTTCGATGTAAATTTCGATTGCTTCCTTTGTATTCAAGGATTTACTTTTCGATGTGTAAAATTTTTAGATCTATGATGATGTCTGTAAAATGGTGTGAACAGTCTTATATGTGCTCCCCGAAGGCTGAATGCCGATTATGTCTCATGGCGTTTTTGAGTTCTTTGTATTACTTTTAAACCTTGTTTCTTAAAAATATTACCTACTTTGTATGTGTTCTTGTTAACGTAGTTGAGAATCACGTATTTTTCTGTTATGTGTGGTGGTGTCCTGGTGTTTTTTCTTATGTCTATTTAATAGTTTATCTACTGTGCCTGGAGAGTATTTGTTTTCTTTCGCGATTTGTTTAATGATTTGTATCTCTTCATTGAAATCCGCTGTGGTCATTGTTATGGAAATAGCTCTGTGTATCATTGTATTCAGGCCCGCTATTTTGTGTGTGCATGGGCGGTTTGACTCGTAGTTAATAGTGGGCGACGTCTGAGTGGGCTTTCTGTATACTTTTTAAGCTAGGTTGTCATTATTACTGTTGTTTGTGATGCCTAAATAGTTTATTTTCTTGCTAGTTTCTGGCTCCATTGTGAAACTGATGGACTTGTGTAAAGAATTTAGTGTGTTTAATACCTGATTTGCATTAGTGACGTCATTATCAGATATGCATATGACGTCATCTGCATATCTGCTTCAGTGTAAGATTTCTTTTGAATGATGGCCTATTAAGAAGATGTTTTCGAAGTTATTCAGAAAAATGGTTGCTATCATACTTGATAATGATGAACCCATGGCTAACCATTCGTTTTGGCAATAGATTTTGTCGTTGAATGCAAAGCAACTTTGGTGTAGTGTTGTTCTAAGAAGGCTAATAATTTCTTTGGTTTCTTGTAGGGAAGTGTTTCCTTTAAGTAAGAAAATTTTCGATAATTTTAATGGATTCATCTATTGGTATGTTGGTGTACATGTTAGTGGTGTCAAAGGATACCATACGTGTGTTCTCTGTTATTTTAAGTTTATTTAGTTCTTTAATTAGTTCTAGGCTGTTTTTAATTGATTTGTGTTCTTTAAGAAATTTTCTCTTTTAGAATTAGGTTGAGTTGTTTGCTTAAATTGTAACTAGGCGCATCCTTAAAATTTACTCTTGGTCTAATGGGACACGACTGTTTGTGTATTTTGAGGAGGGCTTTTAGTGCGTGGAGTTAGGGATTTTTGACGTGAGGCTTTCCTTTTCTTGTTTTGTGAAAATGAAGTCTGTTTCCTTGATAGCTTTTTTTTTCGTTTTGAAATTCATTTGTAGTGTCGCGTTGCATTTCTTGAATACTGTTGTTGTTGATAAATTATATTGTTTTTTTTCTAATGTACTCGTCTTTCTTCATTATGCCTGTTGTGTTACCTTTATCCGCTTTCATGGCGATAAGGTTGTCGTTTTTAATGCTAACTATTGAGCGGCACAATTCGGTTGTTTGGTGGAATTTTCTTGTGCGATTGTTTTTATGGCTTCGTTGGTGGATACGTTTTTTCATTATTTCTTTTTGTGCAGAGGGTATTTTGTCACAAACAATTTATACGTCAGCGATGAGCTGTTTTATATTGTTTTCATTATGACGTTCCTGGCAGCTGAATTCGAGACCTTTCTCTAGCAGATTTATTTCATTCTTTGAAAAGGTAGTGTCTGATCTGTTAATTAATCTAGGGTGAAAAATAGCGAGTATGTTGTAGTTATTGTTTTCTGGATTTCTCTGTTTAATCACTTGGTTAAGTATTTTATTGTCAATGACCTTCTGTTTCCGGATTGCTTCTTTCTTCATGTAATTGTGTAAAAGTGTGGAGCAGGACGTCCATTGTGTGTGTTGCCAGAAGTTGCTTAGATTTAAATGGATGCGTAGAACATATCTTACAAGGTATAGAGAAAGCCCACTCAGACATCGCCCACTATTAACAACGAGTTCAAATCACCCATACACAAACACAATAGCAGGACTGACACAGAGCACAACGGATTTCAATGAACAGATACAAATCATTAAACAGATCGTGAAAGATTACAACCATTCTCCAGGCACAGCAGATAAATTATTATACTATTGAATAAACATAAGAAAAATCGCCGGGAAACCACCACACACGCCAAAGAAAAATACGTGATTCTCAAGTACGTTAACAAGAACACATACAGAGTAGGTAATATTTTCAAGGAACAAGGTTTAAAAGTATCCATTAGAACGAACAACACACGACAGAGACACATCAGCAAGTGCAACCTAAACAAAAAAACCTTCCTCAAAGTCAGGAGTATATGAACTCAAGTGTCAAGAACCTAACTGCTGTAGCACATATATACTGTATGTCAAACGAAACGAAATTTCCACACAAGATACAAAGAACACAAAAACGCTATCAGATATAAACGGCATTCAACCTTCGGGGAGCACACATACGGTTGTTCACACCATTTCACGGACATCAACACAGATCTAAAAATTCTACACATCGAAAAGTAAATCTTTGAAAATAAAGGAAGCAATCGAAATTTACATCGAAAAATTATAATTCTAATGTAACTAACCTAAATGACCATACACACTTAAAAAATTTCCCCCCTTTCACTCTACTCACATAACATCTGGACAACACTTACTCATTAAATTAGCTTTCATAATATTAACATTTAATAGTTAGTCTATATTTCAATTCCTTACTTTATTCACCTAAAATCATAAAGTTGCATTCATTCGTATTATATAAAAGTACTTTTTAACACGAAGTAGGTTAATAACCGTCTCTCCCCTCTCCAGTGTTGATAGAAGGTTCCACAGCACTCCACTCGTTCCGCCTTAATTCCACTTCCCCTCTACATGGTACAGTATACTCGATTTTAACATCCAATAGGAGAGATCTACAACGCTGCACAAGGCCCCTCCCATGATTCCTTTCCCCTCTCCATGAGCAGTATGCTTTACCCAAAACCTTCCGTGGCCACAGTCCTGAAATAGAGTTTGGTGACAACGGACTTAGCATAGTCAGTTTGGATAAGTACGTATGTTTTTCATTATATTAATACTTGTAAATTTATTTTTGTGATTACTTGTTCATATTATCACTAAACTCTCTATCATTGGCAATTTTGCGCAACGTAAACAATACTGTAGATATATAGAGCCTAAGTATGCTTTAAGTGATTTGATAGAATCTGAGGGTGTACTTGTAGAACAAAACACGTCATTCTTTGTATAATAGTGTGTATTTTTGCAGGTATGTTTATAGTGTTATAATTTATATTGTGATTGTAGTGTTTTTGACATACTGAAAAGTTATTGTTACATTTAACTAAGACGACCCTGAAAAGTATGGCTTCGTTCTTAACACACAAAGAAACTCTAGTGAGAGATGATCAGAGCAGAAACAAGTATCTACCTTGTCTATTGTGAAAATGTCCGTTAGAACGATGCCTCAAATATCAAAATAAAGCTTTATCCATACTGGTCATGGAGATCAACGGCGGAATGGAAGGGAAAAGCCTCTATTATTCATAACCTCGGAACTCATTTCGGGCGTAGGATGCATGAATCTTAGCCTATCCAGAAACGGAGTTTACATAGTCTCAGTTGTTAAAATAGAACTGAACCCACATCATTCCTGGTGAACCGAGAACGCCGTTACCACCTCGTCTAGGAAACCCCCTAATACAATGTTCAAAAATAAATTTAATTCAATAGTTGAGGCAATACTTTTTTGTGGAGCAGAAATTCGGCGTGTAGGTAACAGAATTGTAATGTTGAATGGAATAATAGCTTAGATTATTTACAGAAGAACAAATATGACCTACAGTACGCCTCCATAGATCAATTGGTAAAAGCATTCTACGCGAAATGGAGACATTGTGGGTTCGGTTCTCGCTGGTGTACGGTTGTTCATTTTTGTTCTGTACTTAACATATCTTCGATATATACTATATGTACTGAACACGATCTAATACGTTGAAAGTTTATTTCAAGTAGAATGCGGTCGCGAAAATGAAATATTCATTGAATAGTTAATGCATTAAAGTAATGATGGAACTGAAACGTTTTTCCTGAAAATAGTGACGAGAGAATGGTTTGTAAGGAGATTAATACTCTGATGAGGTAAATAAAGTAATTATTAATTATTTGATATTGAAAATGGGAGCAAGAAATAAAATTCTGGGGGCGATATATCAGGATCAAATGATACATCAGGTAGAGTGTTATTGCAATCGGTGGACGAGATAAAAATAATATCCTACGATCCAAAAATAGGGTTATTGGGAATACGAAAGATGGAAAACGTGAAAGACATTTAATATAAACAACCATAGCCGAGAACAATAGCAAGAGAAACCAAAATCAGATTATAAAAAGAACGGAAATGTAATTAAAGGAAAATGAGGAGTATGTGTTGATAGATGAGAGTACCTATATAAGGCCATGTAAAAGTTTATGCAATAATTGCATAGAAATTACACACTTATTAACCGACTGTAGAAGACAATAATCAGAGGGAAATGAATGTTTATGAAAGAAATAAGTAGAATTTGATACGAACTGTAACTCTCTACTCTTATTATGTTCTTAAGCAGAAAATTACCAACCCAGAAAGAATGCCAATACTACTTATTCTTTAGGTAAATACATGAAATAATTTAAAGGGATGTGAAGATAGTATTGTTAGTGCAGAATACGTGCTTGGAAGAGCATCCTAGATTGTATAACTTGGTTCAAATCTAAGAAGTGGTTATTTAAATGTATATTACAAGGAAGCATTCAAAGGACGTATTCAAATACATTACGGTCTAACAAATTGTACCCTATTTGAAATCCATTTTAATTTAAAATAAACAGTTACAAATATCAGTAACGATTGCTCCAAGTAAATATCCAATCTCCCAAGTTTCTGGGTCGTTCAACCTTGGAGGAGTATTCTATTCTCATTCCACATATTCTTTTGACCGTGATTGTTACGAAATTAATACACTGAGTGGCCAAAAGTCATGAAAAAACAATGAATGTGAGGTTAATAACGAGTTGTTCCTCCGTGAGCCCTCAAAACTGCAGCAGAACGGCGAGACATCGACTCTACAAGGTATTGGAATAGTTTTGGAGGGATCTGGATCCACGCATCTTGCACTGCTACTCATAGTTGATCTTGTGTAGTTGGTGCGGGGTTTATGGAGCGTACAACAGTATCGACAGCATCCCGTAATTGCTCGATTGAATTAAGATCGGGGGATGTGGAGGGCCAATCCACGGTTGTAACTTCACTGGAGTGCTCCTCCAACTACCTGCGTGCCAACACAGAGCGGTGACATGGCGTCTTGTCCTGTTCAAACATGGCATCTCCATCAGGGTACTCTAGGGCCAGAAAGGGATGCAGATGGTCTGAAAGAAATCCACAAAACGTGCACCTGGCAGCGCTCCCTGCAGCCGGACAATGGGGCCTAATTGCGACCATGAGAACGTCGCCCAGTCTAGAACTGAGCCACCTCCAGCCTGGACACAACCTTGTACCCACGCAGGATCCATAGCTTCATGGGGCATACGCCACATTCTCACACACCCATCAGCTCAATATAACTGGAACCGGGATTCACCGGACCATACCATACGCCGCCAATGTTCCATGGTCCATTGCCGATGTTCGCGGGCCCATGCACGTCGTTGAGCTCTGTGTCGAGATATCAGAAAAGGGACACGAGTTGGTTGTCGGCTGGTGAAGCCTGTGCGGTGCAGTTGCCTCCTTACAGTCCTGCTAGAAATGGGTTCCTGACTCCCAACATTCAACTGGGCGGTGATCTGACTCACAGTAGCCCGTCGAGCACCCAGTATGGTTCTGGGGAGGCGACATGATTTCCGTTCGTTAAACACCTATGGTCTTCCCGTGCGGTGGTTGACGTGGTTGGTAACATTCTGTCTGCGATATTCAAGACCCACCCTCAACACTGTAGACCTCGGAAACCCAAATTCGCGTGCAATCTGCTCAATGCTTGGTTGCCATGTTCTAATAAAAGGATAAACTTTATATGTAGAGAATAAATCTACCGCACTATTCTGAATTAACGCTAATCTCACTTCATAAGAAATTGTTGGAGCAAGAGCTCGTAACCCTCGTAGTAACCCATGCGCAGTGCGCCGATACACCCTACGTTCAAAGTCGGTCAACTCGCGACGTGTTGCCATCTTCGCGACATTAGTATCTGTGACAGACTGCTCAGCTATGCCGCAGCTAGCGGCAACCTTCAGGGGACATACACGGCACATTTTCTGATGGGACAGACCTTCCCGTGAGTTTTGGCCACTCAATGTATACCGTACCCGTTGTAGTTTCTATATTAATGTGTTCTGTACATTGCATTTTCTATTTTCCCAGATATATACGTTCCATATATTTTACGTAAGTCTTCACACTCCATAATAATTATTCGTCATTTCCGTCGTGATTTAAGAGCTTTTAAGTAATAGGCTCTGTATTTAAATCAAACCATTCACTTGCAATTATTCCTATATTAGATCAAAATAAAGGGTTTTTGATCCATACTGATCTCTCCCTTGTTGCTCTCTAACGAGGTAATCTCAAGATAAACAGAACAAACACTGGCTCAGAAGACGCCATCATCTATTTTAAACCGACCTCTCATTTTAAGTTGTGTTCTAAAAATGCTGAAATGAGCAGACTTAGAGAGAAAAAATCTGCAGGAACTTGGAAGGCCAATGAAAGGAAAGTACACATTCATCTGGCCTACTTCAAACTGTACCTAATTAATCCCCGAGTTTAATACTGCTCGTCTTAAGGTAAATTTGTATGGAGTGGAAAAAATCTTAATCGTCGTCTTCCAAACAAATTATACTCCAGTCAAACAAATACATTCAACATCTCTTGCCTCTAAGCTTTAAATAGCGCTTTAAGGATGACGACTTTGACTGTGTTTAGGGAATAATGTAGCTTCACAAAATGTGTACCTTTGCATAAATATCCTTATTCAAATTTCTTGGAAACTGAAGAAGATATTGTACAAACATTCAATGTGATATGATGAAAGCACGAACAGAAATTCATGTTTTCTTATGAATCAATATTTGGGTAATTGTTGTTTAAGAGATAATAATAATAATAATAATAATAATAATAATAATAATAATAATAATACTTAGAGGACCGAGAAGAAGTGTTAACATCTTCAATGAATATCAATTTTAAATGACACTCGAGTGCTGGAATTTTCCCTTGCAAAGAGATTCTCTATAGCATGCCAGAATAGTAGTCAGTGGATGTATTTGTTTGCGAAACAGCTTCTATTTTAGCTTGAGTACCGTAGTTAAGTAAACTTAAAGGGACTTACATTTTTCATAAATAATATGAATTCCCTTTACTGGAATTACTTTAGTGTTCACCCTGACTCACGTTAAGCGATGCATATTTACTGAAGGAATTAATTAAGAAATTCACAATATATTTTCAGCTTCAGCATGCTAGCTGTTAAAAATATATTCTATATTGAAACCGTTAATATTATTTCTTATCTTCAAACTAAAGAATAAGGATGTTTACGAATTACAAATAAGTGTGAATATTAAAAGCAGAACTCGAATTCTTATGACAAATTTTGCTCAAAATATCTTCCGAAATGATTTCCGTGAGTGAAAGTAACTGCTTGTAAATTATTCTTTAGTTGTAAAATGAATCCATTCCGTCTGATCTTCGAACGGAATTGAATCACATTGTTTATTCTGGCAAGTTAGGGATGTTCTCCCTTCCTTATACTTAACCTGTCTTAACCTAGAACAAAAACTACTGATGACGATAATATGAAAACAATATTAACCATAATAACAGTATTAATAAAAGTAATCACACGTAAAAAACAAATCATATCATCTATATAATACACATCGCACGTAGACTACATTAAAAATATTTGAATAATAATTACTATAACTACTACTTACGAGAATGTTTAGAAAAGATATACGTTTATACAATATACCGAAATATTGCCTTCAGTTGAGCGGTGAAGAAAAGCATTAGTAGTAGTAAGGAGAAGAAGATCTGTGGAAGGAAGAGGGAAAGAATAATGAAGTGGCGGTAGGAGGAGGTGTTTTCAGATCAAAACTTGATGATTCATGCATGTTTACCTAGTATTTCGACACAGGCATGTTTAAAAGCTGAGCTGCTGGACTTGCTTCTGACGTCCAGCCATTGTCGGGGTGCGGTAATGGTGAATGATTTCGTGCAGATTGCTGTTCTGTGTACAGGAAGGGATAAACACATGGTGCTGCAGGATCGGTTTTTTTTTTGTTATGGTCTGTGGAGAGGAGCTTGATGCGATCACGGAGATAGGCTGGCTGAGAGATTTAAGAATATTGTACCGGGGGTACAACTTCTCCGTCCCGTTGAACTGCGCGCATTCTAGGAGGCCATCTGGGCTTTGAATCTTGAACTAATGCAATACAAGGTAGCCTACTTGGACCTTCAACCATTAGATATCTCTACCATCGGCCTAGGTGGCCCTCTGGCGGGATTAAGGACAATTAATTTTTATGGGAATTTCAGTTTCTTGAAGTTAGCAAACCTTAAGTTTGTGAAGATTGTTTTGTTCATGTGTCAAAGTTGTCAACACTGGTATGACTTCCTTCTTCCTTAGTTATTAACCAATCAGGAATTTCGTGTACATTTCTCTAGCCAATTATAATTGGGGGTGTGTACAGATATCCTGCCTGTCTGAAAAGAGTTCTGGAAACTTCCCGTCGGAAATGCTATAAAAGCTGGGCGTTTTAGGGCCGCATTGTCATCTTCATTGCTTCGATCTAGTGAGTGCGACGCGTTATTCGGAGGTGGAGGCTACCTCGTCAATCGGAAGAGCCAACTACTCAAGGTAATGGCAGAAATTTCCTAACATGTGATAGCTCCAGGAAGATAACTTGAGAGGAAGGTTTCAAACTTCTTTTATTAAAGTTCTCAAGTCATAGTTTAAATGTAAATTTACGGCAACTCTGAGCACTCTGTTCAAATCTCTACTGGGAAACATGTAAATTTAGGGAACAAAGAATATTCACCCTCTGTTGATTCCCATTCAACTTGGTATGAGGTGACTAAAATTTTCTAAACCACTAAATTCTTCACACTCCTTCGGCATTTAATATTTCTCGTTTAGTCACCTCTCTGTAGTATAGGCTTAGTCTCTGCAACTTCGGGCCATAAGCCCATTTAGAGTTTTAAGAGTTTTTTTTTTAAAGCAAGTACAATGTTTCGCCTTCTAGCTTTTATTCATGGCCGAGCTGTAATTGTAATTATTGATAGATGAATGTGTAAAAGACTGTTGAACAGAAGTGACTGCAAACACAGTATTTGAAGTTTATCAGGCATAATTTTGTAAGAAGCATGTACCTCTGAGAAGCTGGACTGTAGTGACTTTTGGAGTTCAGTCTCCTAGAATGTAAATGAGTGGAGCAAACATGCTCCTGTAAAGGTGTGCCTGTTAGAACCATATTGCTCATCCCTTGTCAATAATTGTGTCGATAATTTTCTCTATTGTACCTAATTTTTGGACTAGAGTCCGCTGTTGTTATCCGAGCTGACGAGCTCATTGTTATTCAGTTTAACTGTTATTTGTTGTTTCTTATTCAGATTTTCTACCTACCAAATTTTAAAATTAAAAAAAGGACGGAAAGAAATACAATTTCAAAATTTAGTGCTTTAACTTATGCACTGGTCATTGCCTTGTTCGCCCATTCACCCCGGCACCTTCGTACACCACTCTAGTTCACGATATTCCCGTTAGGGATGTTCTCCCTTCCTTATACTTAACCTGTCTTAACCTAGAACACTGTACGAAGTGGGCATCGTTCTTGCAGGCGAAGCGACCCGAACCGTGTGAAAAACGGTGGGACATGGTCAGCGTAACGAAGTCCACAGATAAATCTTACACAAGCATTCTGAGCACACTGTAATTTCCTTCCCCTTTCTACTCCTAGGTTGTTGTCCCCCTGTGGGTGGGGGCGGTAGAATAACACTCCCGGTATCCCCTGCCTGTCGTAAGAGGCGACTAAAAGGGGCCCCACCGGCTCTGAACTTTGGAGCGTGGGTTGGCGATCACGGGACTCTTAGCTGAGTCCTGGCATTGCTTCCACTTACTTGTGCCAGGCCTTTCGCTTTTAATGCGAGTACCAAAATATTGTCTTCCCTTGTCTTCATTGTAGAAATACACAACAGTTAAGTTCAACGTTTTCTTTTTCCTCTCTCTCTCTCCCTACGCTAACATTTAGTTCTTCGTTACATTTCTGGTTATTGACGCAGAAATATTTCTTGGATTTCCACATCGTCGCAGGGCATACGTTAGGTCTAATCAAGTTATGGGCATAACGAAGTCTAGCGTTTCGAATTTTAGAGGTCGTTTTATTACGCAGTGTTCGTAAGTCTGCTGGTTCACTTCCGTTGGGTAGTGTTTATATCGTCGATGAGCAGTGTCTCCTTCAGCCATTAAGTGGCGAATTTCGTCATCTATCCGCGGTTCAGAAGCTCGTGAAAACTTTCCTGTACGCACTGGGGCGTGCAGATCGTAGAGTTGTGTTACCAGGTCATTGTCCGGCTCCATGGCTACATGGTTAGCGTGCTCGCCTTTAGTCACAGGGGTCCCGGGTTCGATTCCCGGCAGGGTCTGGAATTTTAACCTTAATTGGTTAATTTTGCTGGCACGGGGGCTGGGTGTATGTGTCGTCTTCATCATCATTTCATCCTCATCACGACGCGCAGGTCACCTACGGGTGTCAAATCAAAAGACCTGCACCTGGTGAGCCGAACATGTCCTCGGACACTCCCGGCACTAAAAGCCTTACGCCATTTCATTTTTACCAGGTCATTACATGTTGACAATATTTCCTTTACATTATTGACGCCATTTATCTCCATCCACGGCATGGAAAGAGCGTCTTCTTCTTCTAATTTGTCTGCGTCAATTCGTCTGATGCCCCGTCCTTAGTTTCTGGATTTGTAATTGGTAGGACAGGCAGATTAGGTCATGTCCAGATAGTCCCGGGGCTGATGTTTGTCCATGTTGCAGAACTTTCGCTGAATTGTTTGTTAGTATTACATCAAGAAGAGCGTGACTGCAATTAGTGTGGTGGGTTGGTGCGAGGGGTAAAGTTGTCATGTTACGTGCTTCGAATGTATTACGAAACTGTCGAGTTGAAGCTGCGGTACTGTCTAAAAAATTTGTGTTGAAGTCCCCATTATAATAACGTGTTCATACTCTGGCAGAAGGTTTAGTATTTCAGTCTCAAGGTCGGTAAAATACCCGACTTTCGGAGGCTTGTAAACCACTCCTAGCATGCGTTTCGCTCTAAACAGTGTTATTTCTACAAACAAAAACTTCAGTTAATGCTCATACTGTGAAGGTGAATGGCTAATGATCTGAGGACTGAGGACTCTGACAACATAAGTAGTCAAACCCCCCTCCCCCCCGTCCCGGCTGCCTTCATCCTCGCGGTCATTTCGTAGAAGGACGTACCCGTCCATGTCAACAGCTGAGCTGGGGCATTTGCTACTCAACATTTGCTGACATAAGAATTGCGTGGAACTGGCGCGAAGAAAACAGGCCATGCATTTCATCCATGCGTGTTTGGGACAGCAAAGACTGCACATTACAGTGACAAACGTTAAGTGCTCTTGGAAATTGTTCCACAGTTTCATTCAAGATGGTTGCGGCTGCGACAGGACCTGGGTTTGCTGTATTTCTCTTAGGTTAAACAAAATCATACCTTGCTAATTAAAAATTACTGCAGTTCGCCTCCAGAAGATAATACTAAATTAATAATACAATTTTAACTTAAACGCTGACCGAAAATTGATATTTGTATATATTTTTGAAATTACATTTCCTATACTTTTAGACTAATCTGAACACTTTTATGAAGTTTTATTATTTTATCCGTTAGTTTTAATTTTAGAGTATTTTCCAACAATGGGAGTGTTGGCACGTAAATTGGATAAAATTAATGAAAAGTCACTAGCGTACAGTATTACATACGTGTATTTATTGTTTAGTCAACAATGGTGCAGCACAGGTATGCAATTTAGATAACTAATGGTTAATTTTATACAGATTATGTGATACTATATCATTGCGTAGAAACTTTGCAGATATGTTTTCCATAGATCTGTGCAGCGGTGTTCTTTAGCGTCTTTCTTCATGTGGAAATATTCGTTATAGAATTTCCTGTGCACGCTCTTTCAACATTTTGTATTTTTATGGTACACAATACATCCCCATTGTGTGGTTCATCTCAGGAAATGGTTCACTCCATCATATCTTATATGTTGAACTGTAGGTCTAAACGTTTTTGCTTTACAGCAGACTTTATCAATGTTATGGTAATCATTTTTGTATACAATAAGTTGCTTACTTTTCAGGCTAGATGAAGTTACTGAAACAATCGGAATACACCAATGACAGCAATATTTAGTCCATTTGTGAACAAATTCCACCACCATTTCATTGATCTCAAACATAGTCTATAAGATTATGCAAATCTTCCAGTAGATCCACAAATCCCATTCCTTCATTATACAGTATATCTGAATCTGGTGCGGTTATGGGACTTCCTTACGGCTTTCATTTTTTAACTCGTGCAGTGCCTTTGTGGACTAGACTTACAGCTAAATGGTTGTCACAAATAGTAACAACTGAATTATCATTCCATCTGGCACAAAATATTTATCACTCAGACTTACAAACGTTTCTCCTTCCATTTGCAGACATACGGGGCATTTGTTGGTTGTACATTCTCTTGTTATTCCACAAGTGTGGAAACCCTTCTCTTTTAGTACAACCAGGTGAGAATAATTAGTGAAAAATTTGTCTAAGAAAAATGTGTTCAGATGGATTTTCTGCGATTAAAAGCTATTGTTTTATAACACTTCCCAAAGGTGAATTATCATTGCCACATTTCATATTATATGGTAACCATTTGACCAACATAACATCCAGATCTTGACACCGAAGCGAATGAGTTTAACTTTTATAAAAATCTTGGGCAGAACGGTGGTCATGTTTGGCACCTATGATTCATCCATGCTTAGGTATTTATGAACTACTCCAAACTATTGGAGCTGTTTATCCAGACCTTTCTAACGTTTGTATTTTCAAGGGCTATTTTTGGCAGTTAAGTGTAAGTAGACTTTTATTGATCTAAACCTGTCCCTATTCATTGTTTCTTAAAAAATAGAGCTGAGAGGTCCTCTGTTGTAGACAAGCAATCATTCACACCTTGAGGGGAATGATATCCACTGATCAATAGTAATCTGAGGAAATGACCTATTTCTTGAAAATAATTTCAAATGAATGATCGATCGTCTATTTTCCTTATTGACATAAACGTTTGTCTACTGTCATATTTTCGGTCATATTAGAAATACGATACAACGCAAAACTCTCAAATTCTGATGTTCACTCAATAATCTATCCAAATCGAGAGGATTTTTCTTCTCCACAAATCCCTCAATACTTTCTTTGTTGGTGGGGCCGCAGTTGCAAGTGCATAGTCACTGTCACCGTCACTGGAAAAATTATCACGTAATTCCACCTCACGAGCACATCGGGGGATGTGCAGGGCCAATCCATGGCCGTAACTTCACTGGAGTGCTCCTCCAACCACCTGCGTACTACCGTAGAGCGGTGACATGGCGCCTTGTCCTGTTCAAACATGGCATGTCAATCAAGGTACTCTAGAGCCAGAAAGGGATGCAGATGATCTGAAAGAATATCCACATAACGTGCACCTGGCAGCGCTCCCTGCAGCTGGACAATGGGGCCTAATTGCGACCATGAGAACGTTGCCCAGTCCAGAACTGAGCCACCTCCAGCCTGGACACAACCTTGTACCCACGCAGGATCCATAGCTTCATGGGGCATACGCCATACTCTCACGCGCCCATCAGCTCAATATAACTGGAACTGGGATTCAACGGACCATACCACATGCCGCCACTGATCCATGGTCCATTGCCGATGTTCGCGGGCTCATGCACGTAGTTGAGCTCTGTGTCGAGATATCAGAAAAGGGGCACGAGTTGGTTGTCGGCTGGTGAAGCCTATGCGGTGCAGTTGCCTCCTTACAGTCCTGGTAGAAGTGGGTTCCTGACTCCCAACATTCAACTGGGCGGTGATCTGACTCACAGTAGTCCGTCGAGCGCCCAGTATAGTTCTGCGCACGCGACATGATTTCCGTTCTTTAAACACCTATGGTCTTCCCGTGCGGTGGTTGACGTGGGTGGTAACATTCTTTCTGCGATATTGAAGATCCACCCTGAACACTGTAGACCTCGGAATCCCAAATTCGCGTGTTCTGCGCAATGCTAGGTTGCCATGTTCTAATAAAAGGATAAACTTTATATGTAGAGCATAAATCTACCGCACTATTCTGAATTAACGCTAATCTCACTTCATAAGAAATTGTTTGAGCAAGAGCTCGTAACCCTCGTAGTAACCCATGCGCAGTGCGCCGATACACCCTACGTTCAAAGTCGGTCAACTCGCGACGTGTTGCCATCTTCGCGACATTAGTATCTGTGACAGACTGCTCAGCTATGCCGCAGCTAGCGGCAACCTTCAGGGGACATACACGGCACATTTTCTGATGGGACAGCCCTTCCCGTGTGTTTTGGCCACTCAATGTATACCGTACCCGTTGTAGTTTCTATATTAATGTGTTCTGTACATTGCATTTTCTATTTTCCCAGATATATACGTTCCATATATTTTACGTAAGTCTTCACACTCCATAATAATTATTCGTCATTTCCGTCGTGATTTAAGAGCTTTTAAGTAATAGGCTCTGTATTTAAATCAAACCATTCACTTGCAATTATTCCTATATTAGATCAAAATAAAGGGTTTTTGATCCATACTGATCTCTCCCTTGTTGCTCTCTAACGAGGTAATCTCAAGATAAACAGAACAAACACTGGCTCAGAAGACGCCATCATCTATTTTAAACCGACCTCTCATTTTAAGTTGTGTTCTAAAAATGCTGAAATGAGCAGACTTAGAGAGAAAAATTGGAAGGCCAATGAAAGGAAAGTACACATTCATCTGGCCTACTTCAAACTGTACCTAATTAATCCCCGAGTTTAATACTGCTCGTCTTAAAGTAAATTTGTATGCAGTGGAAAAAATCTTAATCGTCGTCTTCCAAACAAATTATACTCCAGTCAAACAAATACATTCAACATCTCTTGCCTCTAAGCTTTAAATAGCGCTTTAAGGATGACGACTTTGACTGTGTTTAGGGAATAATGTAGCTTCACAAAATGTGTACCTTTGCATAAATATCCTTATTCAAATTTCTTGGAAACTGAAGAAGATATTGTACAAACATTCAATGTGATATGATGAAAGCACGAACAGAAATTCATGTTTTCTTATGAATCAATATTTGGGTAATTGTTGTTTAAGAGATGATAATAATAATAATAATAATAATAATAATAATAATAATAATAATAATAATAATAATAATAATAATACTTAGAGGACCGAGAAGAAGTGTTAACATCTTCAATGAATATCAATTTTAAATGACACTCGAGTGCTGGAATTTTCCCTTGCAAAGAGATTCTCTATAGCATGCCAGAATAGTAGTCAGTGGATGTATTTGTTTGCGAAACAGCTTCTATTTTAGCTTGAGTACCGTAGTTAAGTAAACTTAAAGGGACTTACATTTTTCATAAATAATATGAATTCCCTTTACTGGAATTACTTTAGTGTTCACCCTGACTCACGTTAAGCGATGCATATTTACTGAAGGAATTAATTAAGAAATTCACAATATATTTTCAGCTTCAGCATGCTAGCTGTTAAAAATATATTCTATATTGAAACCGTTAATATTATTTCTTATCTTCAAACTAGTCCGTCTCTGTGGTGTAGTGGTTAGCGTGATTAGCTGCCACCCCCGGAGGCCCGGGTTCGATTCCCGGCTCTGCCACGAAATTTGAAAAGTGGTACGAGGGCTGGAACGGGGTCCACTCAGCCTCGGGAGGTCAACTGAGTAGAGGTGGGTTCGATTCCCACCTCAGCCATCCTCGAAGTGGTTTTCCGTGGTTTCCCACTTCTCCTCCAGGCGAATGCCGGGATGGTACCTAACTTAAGGCCACGGCCGCTTCCTTCCCTCTTCCTTTCCTATCCCTTCCAATCTCCCCATCCCTCCACAAGGCCCCTGTTCAGCATAGCAGGTGAGGCCGCCTGGGCGAGGTACTGGTCATACTCCCCAGTTGTATCCCCCGACCAAGAGTCTGAAGCTCCAGGACACTGCCCTTGAGGCGGTAGAGGTGGGATCCCTCGCTCAGTCCGAGGGAAAAACCGAACCTGGAGGGTAAACAGATGATGATGATGATGATGATCTTCAAACTAAAGAATAAGGATGTTTACGCATTACAAATAAGTGTGAATATTAAAAGCAGAACTCGAATTCTTATGACAAATTTTGCTCCAAATATCTTCTGAAATGATTTCCGTGAGTGCAAGTAACTGCTTGTAAATTATTCTTTAGTTGTAAAATGAATCCATTCCGGCTGATCTTCGAACGGAATTGAATCACATTGTTTATTCTGGCAAGTTAGGGATGTTCTCCCTTCCTTATACTTAACCTGTCTTAACCTAGAACACTGTTAAAACTACTGATGACGATAATATGAAAACAATATTAACCATAATAACAGTATTAATAAAAGTAATCACACGTAAAAAACAAATCATATCATCTATATAATACACATCGCACGTAGACTACATTAAAAATATTTGAATAATAAGTAGTATAACTACTACTTACGAGAATGTTTAGAAAAGATATACGTTTATACAATATACCGAAATATTGCCTTCAGTTGAGCGGTGAAGAAAAGCATTAGTAGTAGTAGTAAGAAGAAGATCTGTGAAAGGAAGAGGGAAAGAATAATGAAGTGGCGGTAGGAGAAGGTGTTTTCAGATCAAAACTTGATGATTCATGCATGTTTACCTAGTATTTCGACACAGGCATGTTTAAAAGCTGAGCTTCTGGACTTGCTTCTGACGTCCAGCCATTGTCGGGGTGCGGTAATGGTGAATGATTTCGTGCAGATTGCTGTTCTGTGTACAGGAAGGGATAAACACATGGTGCTGCAGGATCGGTTTTTTTTGTTATGGTCTGTGGAGAGGAGCTTGATGCGATCACGGAGATAGGCTGGCTGAGAGATTTAAGAATATTGTACCGGGGGTACAACTTCTCCGTCCCATTGAACTGTGCGCATTCTAGGAGGCCATCTGGGCTTTGAATCTTGAACTAATGTAATACAAGGTAGCCTACTTAGACCTTCAACCATTAGATATCTCTACCATCGGCCTAGGTGGCCCTCTGGCGGGATTAAGGACAATTAATTCTTATGGGAATTTCAGTTTCTTGAAGTTAGCAAACCTTAAGTTTGTGAAGATTGTTTTGTTCATGTGTCAAAGTTGTCAACACTGGTATGACTTCCTTCTTCCTTAGTTATTAACCAATCAGGAATTTCGTGTACATTTCTCTAGCCAATTATAATTTGGGGTGTGTACAGGTATCCTGCCTGTCTGAAAAGAGTTCTGGAAACTTCCCGTCGGAAATGCTATAAAAGCTGGGCGTTTTAGGGCCGCATTGTCATCTTCATTGCTTCGATCTAGTGAGTGCGACGCGTTATTCGGAGGTGGAGGCTACCTCGTCAATCGGAAGAGCCAACTACTCAAGGTAATGGCAAAAATTTCCTAACATGTGATAGCTCCAGGAAGATAACTTGAGAGGAAGGTTTCAAACTTCTTTTATTAAAGTTCTCAAGTCATAGTTTAAATGTAAATTTACGGCAAGTCTGAGCACTCTGTTCAAATCCCTGCTGGGAAACATGTAAATTTAGGGAACAAAGAATATTCACCCTCTGTTGATTCCCATTCAACTTGGTATGAGGTGACTAACATTTTCTAAACCACTAAATTCTTCACACTCCTTCGGCATTTAATATTTCTCGTTTAGTCACCTCTCTGTAGTATAGGCTTGGTCTCTGCAACTTCGGGCCATAAGCCCATTTAGAGTTTTAAGAGTTTTTTTTAAAGCAAGTACAATGTTTCGCCTTCTAGCTTTTATTCATGGCCGAGCTGTAATTGTAATTATTGATAGATGAATGTGTAAAAGACTGTTGAACAGAAGTGACTGCAAACACAGTATTTGAAGTTTATCGGGCATAATTTTGTAAGAAGCATGTACCTCTGAGAAGCTGGACTGTAGTGACTTTTGGAGTTCAGTCTCCTAGAATGTAAATGAGTGGAGCAAACATGCTCCTGTAAAGGTGTACCTGTTTAGAACCATATTGCTCATCCCTTGTCAATAATTGTGTCGATAATTTTCTCTATTGTACCTAATTTTTGGACTAGAGTCCGTTGTTGTTATCCGAGCTGACGAGCTCATTGTTATTCAGTTTAACTGTTATTTGTTGTTTCTTATTCAGATTTTCTACCTACCAAATTTTAAAATTAAAAAAAGGACGGAAAGAAATACAATTTCAAAATTTAGTGCTTTAACTTATGCTCTGGTCATTGCCTTGTTCGCCCATTCACCCCGGCACCTTCGTACACCACTCTAGTTCACGATATTCCCGTAAAGTATGAAGTGGGCATCGTTCTTGCAGGTGTGACATGGTCAGCGTAACGAAGTCCACAGATAAATCTTACACAAGCATTCTGAGCACACTGTAATTTCCTTCCCCTTTCTACTCCTAGGTTGTTGTCCCCCTGTGGGTGGGGGCGGTAGAATAACACTCCCGGTATCCCCTGCCTGTCGTAAGAGGCGACTAAAAGGGGCCCCACCGGCTCTGAACTTTGGAGCGTGGGTTGGCGATCACGGGGCTCTTAGCTGAGTCCTGGCATTGCTTCCACTTACTTGTGCCAGGCCTTTCGCTTTTAATGCGAGTACCAAAATATTGTCTTCCCTTGTCTTCATTGTAGAAATACACAACAGTTAAGTTCAACGTTTTCTTTTTCCTCTCTCTCTCTCCCTACGCTAACATTTAGTTCTTCGTTACATTTCTGGTTATTGACGCAGAAATATTTCTTGGATTTCCACATCGTCGCAGGGCATACGTTAGGTCTAATCAAGTTATGGGCGTAACGAAGTCTAGCGTTTCGAATTTTAGAGGTCGTTTTATTACGCAGTGTTTGTAAGTCTGCTGGTTCACTTGCGTTGGGTAGTGTTTATATCGTCGATGAGCAGTGTCTCCTTCAGCCATTAAGTGGCGAATTTCGTCATCTATCCGCGGTTCAGAAGCTCGTGAAAACTTTCCTGTACGCACTGGGGCGTGCAGATCATAGAGTTGTGTTACCAGGTCATTGTCCGGCTCCATGGCTACATGGTTAGCGTGCTGGCCTTTGGTCACAGGGGTCCCGGGTTCGATTCCCGGCAGGGTCGGGAATTTTAACCTTAATTGGTTAATTTTGCTGGCACGGGGGCTGGGTGTATGTGTCGTTTTCATCATCATTTCATACTCATCACGACGCGCAGGTCACCTACGGGTGTCAAATCAAAAGACCTGCACCTGGTGAGCCGAACATGTCCTCGGACACTCCCGGCACTAAAAGCCATACGCCATTTCATTTTTACCAGGTCATTACATGTTGACAATATTTCCTTTACATTATTGACGCCATTTATCTCCATCCACGGCATGGAAAGGGCGTCTTCTTCTTCTAATTTGTCTGCGTCAATTCGTCTGAGGTCCCGAAAGGATAATACTTTCGTCCTTAGTTTCTGGATTTGTAATTGGTAGGACAGGCAGATTAGGTCATGTCCAGATAGTCCCGGGGCTGATGTTTGTCCATGCTGCAGAACTTTCGCTGAATTGTTTGTTATTTTTAGATCAAGAAGAGTGTGACTGCAATTAGTGTGGTGGGTTGGTGCGAGGGGTAAAGTTGTCATGTTATATGCTTCGAAAGTATTACGAAACTGTCGAGTTGAAGCTGCGGTTCTGTCTAAAAAATTTGTGTTGAAGTCCCCCATTATAATAACGTGTTCATACTCTGGCAGAAGGTTTAGTATTTCAGTCTCAAGGTCGGTAAAATACCCGACTTTCGGAGACTTGTAAACCACTCCTAGCATGCGTTTCGCTCTAAACAGTGTTATTTCTACAAAAAAAAAAAAAAAAAAACTTCAGTTAATGCTCATACTGTGAAGGTGAATGGCTAATGATCTGAGGACTGAGGACTCTGACAACATAAGCAGTCAAATTTTAGACTAATCTGAACACTTTTATGAAGTTTGATTGTTTTATCCGTTAGTTTTAATTTTAGAGTATTTTCCAACAATGGGAGTGTTGGCACGTAAATTGGATAAAATTAATGAAAAGTCACTAGCGTACAGTATTACATACGTGTATTTATTGTTTAGTCAACAATGGTGCAGCACAGATATGCAATTTAGATAACTAATGGTTAATTTTATACAGATTATGTGATACTATATCATTGCGTAGAAACTTTGCAGATATGTTTTCCATAGATCTGTGCAGCGGTGTTCTTTAGCGTCTTTCTTCATGTGGAAATATTCGTCATAGAATTTCCTGTGCACGCTCTTTCAACATTTTGTATTTTTATGGTACACAATACATCCCCATTGTGTGGTTCATCTCAGGAAATGGTTCACTCCATCATATCTTATATGTTGAACTGTAGGTCTAAACGTTTTTGCTTTACAGCAGACTTTATCAATGTTATGGTAATCATTTTTGTATACAATAAGTTGCTTACTTTTCAGGCTAGATGAAGTTACTGAAACAATCGGAATACACCAATGACAGCAATATTTAGTCCATTTGTGAACAAATTCCACCACCATTTCATTGATCTCAAACATAGTCTATAAGATTATGCAAATCTTCCAGTAGATCCACAAATCCCATTCCTTCATTATACAGTATATCTGAATCTGGTGCGGTTATGGGACTTCCTTACGGCTTTCATTTTTTAACTCGTGCAGTGCCTTTATTGACTAGACTTACAGCTAAATGGTTCTCACAAATAGTAACAACTGAACTATCATCCCATATGACACAAACTATTTGTCACTCGGACTTACAAACGTTTTTCCTTCCATTTGCAGACATACGGGGCATTTGTTGGTTGTACATTCTCTTGTTATTCCACAAGTGTGGAAACCCTTCTCTTTTAGTACAACCAGGTGAGAATAATTAGTGAAAAATTTGTCTAAGAAAAATGTGTTCAGATGGATTTTCTGCGATTAAAGCAATTGTTTTAAAACACTTCCCAAAGGTGAATCATCATTGCCACATTTCATATTATACGGTAACCATTTGACCAACATAACATCCAGATCTTGAAACCGAAGCGAATGAGTTTAACTTTTATAAAAATCTTGGCAGAACGGTGGTCATGTTTGGCACCTATGATTCATCCATGCTTAGGTATTTATGAACTACTCCAAACTATTGGAGCTGTTTATCCAGACCTTTATAACCTTTGTATTTTCAAGGGCTATTTTTGGCAGTTAAGTGTAAGTAGACTTTTATTGATCTAAACCTGTCCCTATTCATTGTTTCTCAAACAATAGAGCTGAGAGGTCCTCTGTTGTGGACAAGCAATCATTCACACCTTGAGGGGAATGATATCCACTAATCAATAGTAATCTGAGGAAATTACCTATTTCTTGAAAATAATTTCAAATGAATGATCGATCGTCTATTTTCCTTATTGACATAAACGTTTGTCTACTGTCATATTTTCGGTCATATCAGAAATACGATACAACGCAAAAATCTCAAATTCTGATGTTCACTCCATAATCTATCCAAATCGAGAGGATTTTTCTTCTCCACAAATCCCTCAATACTTTCTTTGTTGGTGGGGCCGCAGTTGCAAGTGCATAGTCACTGTCACCGTCACTGGAAAAATGATCATGTAATTCCACCTCACGAGCAATTTAATTTGGAATTTCACTTAAACCAGATGATCTTCTCGTACTTGTTCAATCACTTTCAACACACTGATTTCCGAATTCTTGTGGAAGTACAACAATGTCCACCTCTGTGGAGTTCGAAAACTTTCCATCACCACCTACTGCATCCCGTAAGGAGTGGTATCCTGATAGAATACGCCTAAATAAAGGAATTCCCATATTATGAAACATTGGGAATAAATGGACAGTATATACAATAATTCAATTCGAAAGTCGCGTATTTGCAAAAGAAAAAATGCCTGGATAAATTTAAACGCAGACGCAGTTTGGTACAATAAATTTTATATTTTAGTTAGTGAATGCGTACTAGAAATCATACTTACCAGAGAAACAAGTTAGGATCCATTCTGCTCAAATAGACCTTTATTATTTCCTAGCATGTACCCGCGGCTTCACCCGCGTTTATTAATTCGACAGCTAGATGTTTTAAACCATTTTAAAAGAAAAATGAAAATATTTATTAGCACACATACATACATAAATGTCATTAATTTCAGTGTTTTATAAAGTTTTTGTTACTTTCAATGCTTAAGATCTACCGCGTTTCTGGATGGTACTAATACAGTAATATTAAAACAATATAATAGAGCTTCCGGATAAACGATATTAATTGTCCTTCCACTTAGAGCTAAGATGTATAGTGTGTTTGCCTTTACAACTCTTTAACAACTCACGTACCATGAGAGAAGCACCGTTTCCGAAGATCGAGTACAACAACTTTAAGCGAAAGATTTCCTTTGTGCCTTGTGGATGCACACAGCGAAATTCAGACTGCAGACGTCTAAATTGAAATGTTATATCCCAAGGGATGATTTAAATCGGAGGAATTAATGCTACGCCCGCGGCATGTCCATTCATGGTGGTGACTTCAATAATATTCGGCATCAGTCTCTTGACTGAGAGTCATATTCCGTTGCAGAGGGAAGGGGGATTGATATTCCTGAGAAGGATACTCGGTGCCACAACTGTCCACTCCAAGATGTTCGAGGGTAATCCAGGTAATTCCAATTGGCGTGTAGTTAACAGCCTCATCTGTATTACATTTTGTGTCCATAGAATTGTATATTTATAGAACACCGGGCAATTCTTGTAAAAGTTATTTGTTGATGACGTTGGAAACTTAATTTCTTGGAGCAAGAATTGCTCTTTGACGCAGACATGCTGTACACACCTATGACAAACATTTAATATCTCTGCGTGCCGTACGTTTGTCTGGGCATCGCACATATGTACACCGACAAACACGTCCAGATATTACGGGATGAATTCGGCTCCTCGCGTCGGGGACCGAAAATGGCTTCCTACGCCATGGACTTAAAATGGCTCCTTGACTTGTATTACCTACCTTATCTACGTTGCCTAGCGACCGCGAATCTATGCATTTAATCCTAGTGACAGCTCGTTGGACTGTCTTATCCTAACGCGCGTCTTCCGCCTGTTTTTCCTTCATAGCTCATCAACGAAAGCGAAAATTAAAAATTAGACTTCGGGGTGCACTTGGGCCTCCTTCCATCTACCTATGTTAAAATTGTCAGATCTCTGCGTGTCATAGATTTGTCTGGGCAGCGTGCGCGTGTACACGCACACACACAGACAAACATTTCCTGTTATTATTGTTATACATAAACTTCGACGGCAGCAAACAGCTCTAGCAAAGAAAAAACTCTGACTTGTAGAGGCCAGTAACGAACACCACAACAACACTTAATGATTCGGTGTAATCTCAGTGCTGAAAAGTGCACAGAAAGGAAGACATTTGATGGAGATAATTAAGCTTTTAATGGAGGACATGCATGAAGTTAGGTCCTCCTCAGTCGATGCACTTAGGCACGTGAGAGGGAGGGAGGAAGGGAAGGAAGGAGAGAATTTGTGGAAGAGAGGTGGGCTAATGTTTTAAAGGGAAGGAAATTGAAGGCTAGTACGTCTTCGTAGGAGTGAGTTCAGGAGAGGTATCTGTAAGAAATCGGTAGTTATAACTGCGTGTAGAATTAGAGGGAAGAAGAGGAACAGGGAAGTGTTACAGAGGAGGGTTGAGGCAAAAGGAAATGGACCAATAGGAAAGGAAAAACGTACAGTAGGGGATAGAAAGAGGGAGTGGAACAGGTTCGTGAGAGGGAGAGAAAAGAGGAGGAAGTAGGTTCTGTAGGCGTCAGGAAAGTTAAGCGAGATCATGCAAGGAGGGGATCAAATGAGGTGGGTGGAATTGAGGTTCTGGTTATGTACGACTCTACCGATAGGCATGTGGGGAAAGTGTGTGGAGGAAAGGGAACCAGGGTAGAGTGTTGTCCAGAATTTAGGTTAAGGCAGATGTTGAAGAAAGTAGAAGGGAGGGAGGAGGGTAAGTGGAAGGTGGTAATTTTCCTCGTTGTTATCAACAACGTACGGCATGCAGGAATATGTACTAACGTAGTAGGGGAAATATTGAATCAGGTCATGACAGCGTGGGGGATAAAGGACTGGAGATATTTAACAGTAGTGTAGAAGAGATATTAACTGGAGAGTGATCGGGGATTTAAATGAGACTATGGTCTATGGAGTGGGCATGTAGAAAATTGGAAGCGAGATTAGTAGATCTAAATGGATGGCTAGGAGATAGGAATCAATGCTTAGATGGCCTTCGCTTGAACGGCAGTGATATGTATAAGTTAGGAAATTTGTTTAGAAGAATTATAGGGAATAACATTCAGGGAAACTGGGTGGACTAGGGAGCGGTGATATGGGGGATTGAAGTTTTGAAAGCAGGGAGCCCTGGATAACACTTCTTACTACATGAGAACAGCTGGACAAAACTGACCACTCGACAATCTGCAGAGATTTTAGCCAGTCATTTACTGTGGCCCGTCGGTAATAGAAATGATACCGTGATGCTGGTTGTTTAAGTGCGCTCTATGTAAAAATGGTGCATGTGACATGCATAGCGCCTACATTACACCAAACAGCGGAGGAGGTACGTGTTAATTTTCCTGAAGTTGACAGACTGATGGCATCTCATAAGAAAGTTTTCAAGAAAGCTCCTTCTCAAGTTCAAGCATTCAAGAAAGAAGCACCAGACATTACCATTTTCACTTGTTTTAAACAGATGGTTACCAGTTATATGCATACGTTTTTGCCGGTTTTTTTGTAAAGAAAACACGTGATTTTCAAGGGGAATTCATTTTTTGTTTATTCAAAATATTGGCCATCGGCTTCTACATACTTCTCCCATCTTTCAGGCAAGTTATGAATACCATGCCAGAAAACTGCTTGTCTTTTGCAGCAAGCCATTCGTCGAGCCATTTTTCAACTTCCTCGAAATTGCTGAAATGCTGCTCTGTGAGCGCGTGACCCGTTGGTGCGAAGAGGTGATAGTCAGATGGCACCAAGTCGGGGCAGTACGGCGGGTGTGGAAGGATGTCGCATCCGAGTGATTTCAAGGTGTCTTTCACTGGTTTTGCTGTGTGAGACTGCACATTGTCGTGCAAAAAATTACTTTGTCGTATAAAAAGTTACTTTGCTATGTCTTCTGGCCCATTCCGGTCGTCTTTCGATCGGTGCGTGATTAATTAATCATTTGTTGGCGATAGGGTTATGAATTAACGGTTTCGTCTGGCTTCAAGTTTTCATAATAAACAATATCGCTTTATGGTCTGCCAGAGCGTGCGCTCTTTCACATTGAAATCACCACGTTTACATTGTCAAAACCATGTCACACAGGTTCTAATCGATAGAGCGTGTTCGCCATATGTTTCTACCAGCAAACGATGACTTTCCACAATAAGGAAAGCAACGCGTGTCGCAAATGTTCTTTTTCAGACACAAACGTGGACATGATCACTGAACGACACAACGCAGACGCCAGTCTTTAGCGGACTTAACGTCAGACGAACAAACTGACGTACGTGTCAAATTCATACTCTGCGTACTGTTCGCTGGCACTGTCTCTTAATGAAACCGGAAAAGGCTTATGCATACACCTGGAAAAGTGGATTGACGACTGTAATTCATATTGGCAGAAATTCGATATTGTGAAGAAAGCAACTTATTCCTTTGACAACACTAATTCCACCGCAATCAAAACGTCACAAGAACTGCCGGCTGATAAAAAAATTGGTGTACTTTCGTATATGAAAATGTTCGTGTTTCTTCCCGTTGCCTTAACAACTCTTGAAAAATCGTAAGTGGTATAGTGGGTGAAGCAATGGCACTGAAAATGAAGAAGGTGTTGGAGAAGAACAGTGGTCACAAAACAATACGTTCAATTGTCTAAGCTTTGTCAGATGAACTTTTTATCTTAGTAACTGTGATTTAAATTCAGGAGACATTGTATGATTTGAGTATGCTCCAATAGTTTCTGTTGAAGTAGAGTAATTTTTATTCTAAGTCTATACTAGCACACAACAGACGAACATTTGCCTCTCCAACAAATTTTCATTGTACATTGTAATTAGTACATGTTTGAAAAAATGTCATTCGAGGCACTTCAATATACATTTTTCTCTATTACTATTAATGAAATTACATATAGTCTATGAAATTAGTTCAAGTTACAATAAATTTTAAAAACAAATTAACACTAATAAAGTCATTAAACTCTGTGGTTACCTAATAAAAGGACAGTGTCATAAAATAAATTCAAATGTTAGTCATTTTTTAAATTATGTGGTCACTTTTGCACTATTTTTAGGTCAAAATTGTATCTTCTATTTTGCACATGTTTTGACATTTTAGGCCATAAATTGCCTCGCCCTACTTATTAGTTACCACATATTTGGAACTGCCCTACAAACACTAAGTAACAGCTCTATGACTTTCCAGCTTGTCGCTTTATATTTTTCTTCCAAAAGCTCGTAACTGAAGCAATATTGTCCGGATCATCGGCTGAATGATCAGCGTCGTGACCTTCAAATGCGTGTGGTTAATTTCTCTGGCTAGGGAGCTCAATTTTTGTGTTTGTCTTAGTACTCACTCTTCACCTATCACAACATATCAAGATACAAACCACCAGAAAAGCACGCAATAACGAATGAATCCCTCCATTATAGGATTGGCGTCCGCAAGGGCATATGGTAGTAAAACTGGGCCAAATCCGTTCTGTTTCAAACCAGAGAAACTGTGGATAATGCAAGAAGAAAAGAAGAAGGAAGAAACGAGGAAACTTGAAGCAAGATTCATAGGGTTTTATTTCAACATCAACCATTTTTGTCTTACGAGATGTTATAATTTATCCAATTCTGTGCAGACTTCTGCTGTCCAAGGAAAGAGCTTATTGTAGTTTTTACTTCCATGCGTTGATACATTCAAAAGAATGATTGTGAAGAAAATAATTGTGTTTCTGCTTGAATTTATTTTCAATGATTAAACACAGAAATATTATTTTATTCATACTTAGAACCTGGCTGTATCAAGAGAGTGGGGAGGTGTTTTATATTCAGTCCTGTGTGATAAAATGAACAAGTGAATAAAAATGTCATCCCTTAGGGTTCTGTTTTAGTTTAGCACTATGTTAATAGGAACTGCCGCTATGAGGCTACTTTTTTAATTTACTCGAACAAATATGCATTTTAATCACGGTATTGATCTGTCAGGCAAAGCGTTTTTAATAACGCCGATATCATGCAGAATGTTTCGCTTTGCTGACAGGAGCTTATTTTTAAAATGCTTTGTGTAGTCAAATGGGAGAAGAAAATATGAAATTGTAGTATCATTTGAAGTCATTCTTTTTTCACTTTAGTAATTTTTTATTAAAGTTGCATATCATATTTTATTTATTTTTTATTCAGAAAGCACAAGATACACGTACATAAATTTCTCACTTGCGCTGTCAGCAGACGAATTAACGAACGAACACTTTGATAATAAAATATAACAAACATAACAAACCGGTATCATGACCAAATAGGTGTAACATGTTCTATACATGTTCGTACTTATTTGGTTTCATTTTTTTTTTTCAGTAAGTACAGAACGACACTCTGTAGCCGATACCGAGTCTAAGTTATAAAAATTTAGTCGATTAAAAAACAGAAAAATAGGAACAAAACTAAATTTAAAACTTTTCAAATAAAGTTTGAAAAATATCAACTGCACCAACAGAGGAGCGTATTATTAACTTCACGCAAAGCGAGCTCATTCGAAACTTAGTCGACTGTGTTACTACACCTACTTATTATTATTGTCGAATAAATGTGTGACAACAGTTAAATGTTGTGCAAAATGTATGCATAATACTACCTCAGGTGCACTGTACAACAAGGAAGTATCATTCCTAACTCTAATATGATATTTTGGTATCAATGTTCAGTACTGCAATTAGGTTTAAATAATTTAGTACAGGTCTTTTCTGAAGAACGTGTCGCGGTTTTGCGAGAGACGGTTTTACAGCTGTGCTGTGTTACACTTGAAACAACAAATTGCTGCCAGATGCAGCCAAGTGGTAATTCCCGTACATAGCAATTGTAAAAGAAAAACCTATTTCGATTGATTCTACAAAACCGCCCTGACCATTTTTGTGCAGAGTGATATTAGCCTATTATTGTATATTTTATTTTTTTATTTTTTCGCGAGGAGTCTGCGGGGCCCCTTAAAGGTCTGGGTCCACCTGCATTGCAGGCCCTGCAGACCCTAACGTTACGCCCCTGACCACATGCAGAAAATACCGACGATCAACTCTGTGAAATGCTAGAGAGGGTCGCTATTTGTATGAATATCAGTGAGTGACCTTTACGTTCATCAGTTCTTATTTCCTTTCCTTCTGTATTTTCCTTAGTTTTATCATGAAACTTCCTACCTGTCAGATTGCGTGAACAGTTCTTCTTCTACTTCTTCTTCTTCTTCATCTCATTCTTCTTCTTCCCACACCTGCGTAGCTCATGGCAATTTGGCCCTGTTTTACAACGGATGCCCTTCCTGACGCCAACACTATATGGAGGATGTAATCACTATTGCATGTTTCTGTGGTGTGATATGTTGTCTGTTCATGAAGAGGAAATCGTTGATACAGACACAATTACTCAGTCCCCGAGACAGAAGAATTAATCAGATGCGATTAAAATCCTCGAACTGGCCTGAATTGAACCCGGGAACCTCTGAACTAAAGGGCCGTACGACGACTATTCATACAACGGGTCGGACATTAAATAAAATTCCCAGAAGTCTCAGTAAAGAAAATTATTTAATTTATGGAAGATCTTTCTATGTTCTAACTGTATTAATTCATTTATTGAGAATGCATTGAGGTAACATGACACCACCTATCGTTAAACGTTCAAATTTTGTCTAAAAACGAGAATGGATAAAAACATTATGTTGAGAAAGAACTCATGTGATGTGAAGACTACTGGACACTTCAACTCTATACTTTCGCTGAACAGCTCGTAGTCGAACGTGGTCATTCAGATGGTTATTTACGAATTTAGGGAGTATAAGGGTATTGGGCTAGGGTAACATTCGAGTTCGAACTCGTATTCTCCGAAGTAATCCCGAGTTTGAAGTGTACATTGATCGCATGCAATGCTGGCACGTCAAAACTAGCAAAGCTACTTGTTGTAGAACCTGGTCATCAATACTTCTCTTAATATCCCGCTCTTTTCTGCGATCTCTCTCATTAGACTCGTGCCTTCGGCTCTGTTCAAAACATAAATGTGGACCATCATGGACAATATGTTGCCACTTCGACCGATCAGACGCTACACCCACACTTGCCGATCTCAGTTTGGCACTGCACTTTATATTAGACGGGAACGTCCATGTATCGTTCGTGCTATTCTCGCTGATTATATTGCCCATTCTTCAATTGAGAATAAATCACTTGATCTGGAAGGTACGGCTTGCCCATTGATGTTGGATGATGTTATTCATTACCTCAGTGGTCGTGTTTTCGTTGGCTGAATGGTCAGCGTACTGGCCTTCGGTACAGAGGGTCCCGGGTTCGATTCCCGGCCGGGTCTGGGATTTTAACCTTGATTGGTTAATTCCAATGGCCCGGGGGCTGGGTGTTTGTGCTGTCCCCAACATCCCTGCAACTCACACACCACACATAACACTATCCTCTACCACATTAACACGCAGATACCTACACATGGCAGATGCCGCCCACCCTCATCAGAGGGTCTGCCTGACAAGGGCTGCAATCGGCTAGAAATAGCCACACGAAATTAAAAAAAGTGGTCGTGTTGTTGGCTCAAAAAGATGTGGTTGCTTTGATAACAGGTACAGTATCATGGCGATTTCTTCAGCAAGGTGTGGCTTTTATTCAACTACGTTGTTCTACGTTTTCTAATCATATGCTCTTCACTTAAGTGTTAGCCCAGTATTCGATGTTTGGCTTTACCAACGTATTGCTATTTGATGAAGCCAATCGGTTGCCTCCCTTGTGTTGTGGGTGAGGGAGGAGCAGTAAGTAATTCACCAACCAGCCCTGACTTATTACAACTGCATTCTCTTCTAGTCACTACAGCAGCAAATGTTATCACATAGCTACCGTATACACTTCAGGTCGTAAAGTCTCCTTACGCTGCATTATAACACTTCTGCTCCTGTATGTATGGAACGCATATCCACCGCCATTGCACAGCCCTTACACTATGTAATATCGCTTCCTTGTGTGTATAACACCAACCAAACTTGCTGCATCACCCGTAATGTATCTTAAGATAGACTGTATTATCCTTGGATGGCATATTCCACAGGCAGCAGAGAAATAATTACCACATATATTGAAAATTGACGGAGCACATATACAAGTTCTAAACGTTCCAAGTAAGCAATCAATATGGGGATAATTATAGCCATAGAAGAAAGTGCAATGAGCAACCGGCCATTCCAACACTAATCGAAGGAAATCTAGAAGAGATTCCACACTTCGACAAATGAAATGATCGGTAAAGGAAAGAAAAGGCGACGATAGTAGTGAAAATGAGACGCTTTAGGCACCACAAATCTAATACCGACGGGGTCCGAAGAGTAGTGGTAATTATTTACAACTAGGCAACCATCCTCTCATTAACACTAATCAGAGGGAAAAGTAGGAGAGAACTGACCCCTTGAAGAATGAAGGTATCGGAAAGAAGAAAGGGAAGGGCTATGAATGGTCTGAAGAGAACAAGCGTTAACCAAGAGACATTGACTATAGAAGGTGAAGGCGAGGAGTTTGACACATGTGAGTATGATCAATTCCACACTCAGATACGGTGTGCGTGGTCATCAACCTACGGTTCCAAGTAGAGGACTGCTAAGAGTTACCGCTTTTAGTCGCCTTTACGACAGGCAGAAGATATCGTGGACGTATTCTACCGCCCTCCAGCGAGCGAATAAGCAGGCTTGTACATTTAAGTGACAGTTGATATCGTGATTATGGACATGCGGACTACAATTTTTGTCCCCCTGTGGGTGGGGGCGCTAGAATAACACATACGGTATTCCCTGCCTTTGTAAAAGGAGACTAATAGGGGATTCAAAGGCTCTTAACTGGGCGGTGTGGTTTGGCGACGACGGGGCAGTTAGCTGACTCCTGGCATTGCTTCCACTTACTTGTGTCAGGCTCCTCCCTTTCATCTATCCTATCCAACCTCCCTTGATCAACTCTTGCTCTTTTCCGACCCCGACGATATTACTTATGGAGGCCTAGGGAGTCGTTCATTTTCACGTCCTTCGTGGCCTTCTCTTTCTTCAGCCGATACCTTCATTTTTCAAAGTGTCGGATCCCTTTCAGCTCAGTTTTACCTCCTCTTAAAACAATAATCACTACCACCACACTACATCTCTACCCATTCTGTGGCCGCAACTCACTCCCAGGAAACTGCTTACGTCTCAATATGCCCTTGCCCGACTTCACGCCGTCTGATGCGGCATGCAAAACAGCGCATGCTGTTCTTACTTATCTCTCAAAAAGTAATTGTCCGATTTTGAAAATACATATTTGAACTTGTACGCAGATGAACTTTTAAATCAGCTGTATAAATTTGTGCCGTTCTATTTAAAAATATGGAGTTAGTATCAATATCTCGGTTGTTAACCACCCCATGAGACTAAGTAGCAAGTTATTTTAAAGACCCTACGTACCATTTACGAATATGAAAACAGAATGCTGATATCTTTAATGAAGTTATTTACGTGTAACATGTTAGGTGAATAACACTGTATATCGTAATGAGAACAGAAACAAAGAATGAGGGCCAAAAGGAAACATGAGGAGAGGGGTCGATAACCCAGGCATCGAAAGCTTTGATATCGCAGAGCGGGAAGAATAAAAATTAAATGTTCGGCTTCTCCTAAAGCCCCTAAATCTTACGAACAATGGCAATAAATGACTGACCATTTTTGTTTGTTGAGGCGTGCTCTTTCCCTTTCGCTGCCGTTGTACTCTGATTATTGCTGCTACAATTACAAGAAAATAGCCGGTCGGAGACGGGTAAATTTCTCTGTAATGGTCAAGAGAGCCCATGTTTGTTTCGTTTCGTGTACCATATTCTTTATGTACCTGAGAGTATAACCTGGGCCATGTGCTTGGTAACAAGGGAGTGGTTTACAAGGCATCCTCTAACAGGATTCAACAAAGATCATTTTGCAGGGAACTGTATAAATAACTTGCACGAAGTACGGATCGACTGACAGAGAAGCACCAGGAGCGCACCGGCATCGGCATCTCTCACACCACCTATCACATACAGATTACCAAGGCCGGTCGGTGGCTGCCGAGGTGCACTCGACCGACCAACAGAGAAAGGACGGGTGGCTACGGGTCTACCATGGCTCTACGCCTCTGCATTCCGGTGACGGAGAGGAGCTGGTCCCCACCGTCGGCTGTCCTGGAAATGGTTTTCCTGCACTAAGGCGAATGCCGGGGCAGTTCCTAGTACAGGCCACGGTCGCCAACCACTCATCTTCTCTACACATCTCCATCATTACCACAAAACTCCTGGCCTGAGAGACGGCATCAGCGTCTGAGAGGCCCGCCTCTTCCTCCAGAGGGAGAATGGAAACAATTTAGTAGTAGAGAAGTTTAACACAATATTTAACATTAGTTAAAATGAAAGGAATACCATGAATGCTGAAAATATGAACTTGGACCTCGTAAACCGTATTCCTCTCCGGTTAGAAACACGGTCTGACTATCAGAGGTTAAATGGAAACCATGAAAAGTAGAAGCATGGCACAAGTTAGTAAAAATCAAATCTGGACTCAGTTACGACCCTGTTGTTATGTCACACCTCTCTCATTTAATTATATCAACTAGCTGATGTACCCGTGCTTCGCTATGGAATTCTACATTGTATACAGAATTCTGTGGAAGGTAGTGTACACGTTGGGAGTAAGATAGTATTCAATTGCATAGCTCTTAACGTTACCCCAGAAACGCGCGTCTTTTCTGCTGTGAAGAGTGGGTTAGGAAATATTCATTGTAATGGCAGGTCTTCTTGTCTACCATTAGTCGCAATCAAGTTGAGGACTTTTCATTATAATGGCACACACTCACTCCCTACCTCTAATTTTGCACCCTCAAGATGTGTTAGTTGTTTTCCCAACTGAAATCAACATAGGTCATTACAATGACGCCAGTAGCAAATGTCGCAATTAAAAGCAATGCTATCTCATGAAATACTCGATCAAATGAAAAAAACACACATTTTCTCAATTTTAACAAACAGTACTATGCGGCCGATCTAACAGTCAAACGTTCCAGAGCTGGAATGACCAGGCCACAGACAGCCGTACTAGTATAAGTGGGGGATTCGGGCGCCTCCACCTCCACCGGACCTCCGCAGAGGCCTCCTCCACACGGGCGGGAAATTTGAATTTTGGCGCGAGATTTGAATTTGTAAACAAAGCCACGTGTTTTTGACAGCCACGTGCTTTTTTGACAGCTGTCATCCACCATCTTTAAACAACAACGCATCTCTAACCTCAGTGCCGCCCTCTTGACGGGGTTAAACCTTATAGTTACCAACTTAGGCACGTGGTGGCGGGCAATTTGAAAAATTCTACGTGCTGTACAAAGCCACGTCCTTTTTTGACAGCTGTCATCCGCCAAATTGCATCGCAAACTTCAGTGCTGCCATCTTTAGCTACTACCTTTGAAATGTGGTGGTGGACAATTTGAAAAATTCAACGTGCTCTTATTTGTAAGCAAAGCCACGTGCTTTTTTGACAGCAGCCATCTTTAATCAACAGAGCACCGTGCTGCTATCTTTACGGTTACTACTTTAAGCACGTGGTAGCGGGCCAGAGGAGAAACACCCTCTTCACTGCTAATTTGGAATAAAATGAATGTAGAATTTAATAAAAGTGAAGAGGAAGAAATATTTCTTAAGAAACGGCTCTTTTTAGGGTTGAATTTTTTGTTATTTTTATTTACTGAATTGTGGTACTATTTGGAATAGGCCTACATTATAATTCTAGACCAGGTACTACTGAATGAAAACCTACAACCTGTTTTCCAGTCATTGACCGGGTCAGGGATGAAATGAATGAAGCAGATATAGGCTATTAGTGCGATGGGGTCGCCACTCCCAAAGTGATTTATTAATGACTGATAGATGCTATGAATGAGAATGGAGTGTGTTGCTGGAATGAAAGATGACAGCGAAAACCGGAGTACCCGGAGAAAAACCTGTCCCGCCTCCGCTTTGTCCAGCACAAATCTCACATGGAGTGACCGAGATTTGAACCACGGTATCCAGCTGTGAGAGGCCGACGCGCTGCCGTCAGAGCCACGGAGGCTCCCAGGTGGTGCTACTACTACTACTTAATGAGCCTCTGCCTTAGTATGCACACTGCTCATTCAAAACAGCACGTCAGAATAGCTATCGAATAGCTGGAATACTATGATAAACCAGTGTTACGCACCAGCAGTATCAGAAAATGCATGTACCAGAGGAATGGCATGTTAAAGAAGAGGAAGACTCCCCAGCTATTTCCCACCAATATTCAGTCAGGCTGTTATACTCGGTACGCAGCATAAGACAAAGAAAATCACAACAAACAATGGTCAATGTAATGTTATTGTTGATCTTACAGTCGCTACGGTTAAACTGAATAAAACACGAATGATCGGAAATTGTATTCTCTGGTTAAATTGTTATGTAGTACTTTTCGATAGGTCCAATAGCGTATGTATTTAAAAATTAAAATGTTGGCGCCTTCCCCTAAACTACCATTTTATCCAGGATGAATAAAATTGTTTATAGCTTAGACTGTAGTTTCTTATTCCCCAACTCTATATACCGATTTACATTACATCCTGTTAACCCACTTTCTCGTGGCTCGTCCTTGATATGGACTTATCAACATAAATTCAAATTCATGATTATCTGTGTTATCACAGACGGTACAGTAAAAATGTATAAGAAATAAATGATGGAAATTTAATTATATATGACTTTAATTATGTAGTATTTATCCATAGGACCACTAATAATATATACATTTGAGAATTAAATTTTAGGCCTTTCCCTAAGCTTCCATTTCACTCAGCGTGAATAAAATGATTTATAGCTTAGATTGTAGTGGCTCATTCCCCGACTTTACATACCGATTTTCATTAAATTTTCTTCAGCCGTTCTCTCGTGATGCGTGTACATACATATGGACAGACAGGCAGACGGACTGAAATTACGGAAAAGTAAAAAGTGCATTTCCTTGTTACTGAGGACATGATCGATACAGAAATACCATTCTTTTAGAATTCTGAGCAATGTACAGACAAAACTCTTATTTTATATATATAGATGTAGCATTCACGAGAATAAAAACGCGATTTTCAACTACGGATTACTTTTCACTTTTTAACCATGTTTCAGCCTTATATTGTATTACTTGTACTGTTCTGTTCTGAACTGTCAATTGTCTAAAATATTTGCCCTGTTCCAAAACGTATCTTTTTCTTCTTGTTTCAGGTTCGTTCCTTGCACTATCCCTTGAATTGATGGAGGCTAATTATGAAGTGCTGCAATTTTTCAACTGCTCCACGTACATGACGAAGGAGTTGGACGGGCTTATGAATTGATACGTATTGCCAGCAAATTGTAAGCAGGACACTTCAGTAGCAGTAAAGACAATTAAATGAAATCATAGAAGCTATCTGCTAGTTTTGAAACCTCCGTAAAACTTACAGACTTCATGAGCTCATGCCATTAAGTACATTTATCATGACAGATAGCCTGCCGCTGTTTTATGTTAATTTTCAACTCTCCAGTGCACGGACAACATTTCACGAAATACTTCACACTCATTGACATACTTGTACACCAAATAAAGGAACGAAAACTAGAGCAAAGAGAGATATCTCACTAACAGATTCCACAAATAACTTGCCCAAAATTCAGGAAATTAGACCACGAAGTGAAAAATAGAATCCTCAACATAATTCAACTCAAAAACGGCATCCAGCACACGGACAGAAATAACTGAAATGCAGTGCATGTCCCAAATTTTCAAAGAAAGAAACGCAGAACACATCAGAATGGAAAACTATAACACAAGATATAACATAAGATGGCGACCAGTGCTTAGTAGCGCGTGTTTCAGTCTCCAGGTTTATCAGTGATTTGAAGGTGTAAGATCGGCGTTTACGTGTAGAACTTTCAATTAAGTGTAAAGTAAAACCACCGTGCTACGAATAGCCAGTTCAAAGTTTGTCAGAAGTAATTAACAACACAATATTTCTTGTAAACAGCTATGCCGGGGAAAGGAAAGTTAGCAACAATAGACAACCCAGTGAAGCGTGCCCTACAGGAAACTCTGAGAGACAAGGAAACACTCGCCACGCTAGCCAACATCGTACAAGACCAGGTAGCCAGGGCCGTTATAGAGCAGCTTAAAGCACGAGAGATTTTAATACCAAAGTAATCGAGGAGACGAGGGAAGTGCTCGAGGCCAGAGACAAGACAATATCAGAGCTCAGGAAACATCTCGAAACTAAGACCCAGTGGCGGCCCGTGGCCAAATTATCCGGCGGGGCACAACTTATAAAATAATATGGACAGTCAAGTAGATATTTAAGGTATCGGTTGCAAAATATAACAATAATGCGCATGTGAATAAATACACTAACAACTGACTTGTAAATCAGCTTATTCCGTTTACAGTTGGTGCCAGTTAGATATTAACACCAAGGAAAAAGACAGTGAAAGGTGGGGTCAAAGGAAACGAACCCGTGACCTCTCCATTTCCGGTCAAGTGTTATTTCACTAAGCTAAATGGCAGGGGATAAGCTGATCCACATTTCGTTTATAACCTGTTCCCCTACAAGTCAAGTAATAATGAATATACTAACCTTCTCATTTTTAGATGAAGTCTATTCTTCGATCCTTTGCTTGAGCAAATATTTCGATAACTTGCTGGTTGAAGTCGGGAATCGAACGTAGGCTACCATTTTACTTTCAATTGAAAGCATCACCAGGGCCGTTAGTCTGTCTTGGCTCATCGTATTCCTCAAGAAGGTCTTTATTCGATTTAGAGTAGAGAAAAACTTTTTACTTTCCACTGTCGACATCGGGTTTGTAACAATGATGCTCAGTAACCTAACGCATTCATTGAAAGTGTCTTGCATATTGTTGCGCAGGAAAAGTTGCAAAAGCGCCGCAGCACCATCTGCCGCACGCACGTCTACCCTGGAATATAACACTTCAAGTTCGGTCCTGAGCCTGGCTTTGTTCACTTTCGGGTACTTGTTTACGGTTGACGCGGAATTTTTTCCGGAAAGAGAGTACAAAATTCTCCAAAACTTGATACCCGAATAAGGTTGGCAGCTGCTAAATGGCCTATTAGAAACACGGTAACCTCATTTAAGATAACTTATTTTAATAATGAAAACATCTGAAAGCAACTAAATCCCTGCATGAGCGATATGAACGCATTTTTAAATAAACAAGACTAAAATATTATTGGATTTACTGTAGTTACAGAATTGGTGAATTGGCTACACTGATGTTTGTAAAGCGCGGATATTTCTCGTGATCTGTTATTTGCTCTATGCGCATGCGCTGCAGAAGGCCTCAAGGATCTGAGTGCCCAACCAGAAGTACTCCCCGTCGCCCGCTCACCCACACAAGCCCACAGCTGTCATGGACTTTCACCATCTTCAAATACTGTGTTCTAATGCGCAGGCGCGTCGTTTGGGCACAAGACGGTCTAGTGCCCAGAGCTGCACATTTCGCCTGCCACTCGCTTCGCAAGACTCCTGCAGTCATTATTGTCGCACTGACAGCAACAGCTTGTCTCTTTAAATACGAGTACAAAAGGTATCCTCTCTTCGTGCTTAAAGACATGGTTGTTTTAAATACCTACCAAAATCCGTAATCCAGTTAAGAATATAACATTTTGTCGTGATAATATTTGTAGAAATAATTCTGTTGTTCGGCTGTAGCCCAACTAAATTATAAATTATTTCCTGAAATTCTGAGTGCAAAAACTTGACAGGGCACGTGCCCCTGTGCCCCTAAGGGCCCACCGCCACTGCTAAGACCGATGCTCTCGAGCATGTGTTCGGGGTGCGGGAATCGAGTGGCGAGGACACGGACAAAATTGTCATCGAGCTAGCTGACAATACTGGAGTATACGTAACGCACGAGGACATAAGACAGAAGTCTCGAGATAGGGATGTAACACATCAATCTCATGTATGGCAAATTCGCCGCTGATTTACATATAATAACTCAAAATGGAGGTGCACATGCTTCTGTTTTCGGCGAGGTTACTGGTGGTCAGCTGAGCGGAATCTCTGATCCCATACCTACCCAGTCCCTAATACTAATCCCCTTACAAGTGCTTTTAACAACTTCCCAAATTCCTTACAGGTAATACATGCTACCTTTCAAAGTCTAATTCCTCACTTCCACGAACTCCGTAACATAATTGCTAATGTCAGCCCTCACATGGCCAAGAACGGGGACACCTGGATGAACCCTTGGTTGTCAGAATCCCTCGTCCACCTCGAAAATTATACTTTGATCCGAAATGATCACTCAGGTAAAGCCGGTGGTGGAGTAGCTATGTATATTAGGAAAGACCTAAAATATAAAATAACCTACAAAACAATTAGTGAATACTGCGCAAGGCCTGAATTCATGTTCATAGAAATTGAAGCTCTAGGTGAAAAGTGCTTACTGAGTGTAGTGTATCGCCCACTAAAGATTGGATATATCACCGACCTTGAGGACATCCTACTAGACCTCTTACCCAGGTATGAACATGTTTTTTATTACTAGGTGACCTCAATACTGACATTCTTAACGACAAAATGACTGAGACAAAGCGACTAATCAATATACATAAATCTTCAACATTAAGATTTTGCCACTTAACGCAACAAATCACACAGCCACGTCACGTACATTACTGGACTTAATTGTGACGAATAATCCTGACAGGGCACTGACCCACGGGCAAATGTCTGCTTGCGGACTATCCAATCACGACTTAATTTATTTAGCTTATTCACTTAAATTCCCCAAGTAGGCTACAGACCTCAATTAATTACATTCCGAGTTCTGAAAAATAAAAATAAATTATGAAGCCCTATTAGGGGACGCTGCAAGGGTGCCTTTGCATAATGTCCATATTTTAGATAATATAGATGATAAAATGGAGTTCTTAAACAAACAAATGATAGCTCTTCTCAATAAACACGCGCCCAAACGCACTGCTCGCGTAACACGCCCTGCGGCTCCATGGATGACTCAGAAAATACGGGACTTAATGACAGAGAGAGACAAAGCTTTCAGAAAATCTAAAACTAGCCAAGTACCAAACGATTTTGGCCTGTACAAGACCCTTCGTAACAGGACCACACAGGCCATAAGGAATGCTAAAATAAGACACTCACAGAACAGTTTGCTAACTCGGAACACGCAACAATCTCGAAAACCGTTAATAATATGGACATTCGTGGAAATAAAATACATACTACTGACATTAAACTATCACTGGATGATTTAAACCAATACTTTACTACAAGACCTGTTAACACTGACGAGATAACAAAAGAACAGACGATTAACAAAATTTGTCACGATGACAATACTAACAATGGAGGAGACCAGTTATATTTTTCACTCTCAACTCCCACAGAAGTGAGACAAATTGCACGGTCAATAAAGACAACTGCGACAGGATGTAACGAGATTGTTCTACAGTTACTGTTAAAAACTCTAGACGTAATCCTACTAACTCTAACCCACATCATTAATACCTCACTGATAACCGGCATATTCCCTTCCCTTTGGAAATGAACAATTGTTCACCCACTCCCAAAGACCAACAATCACGTGGAACCAAAAGACTTTCAATCCATTTGCATTCTACCATTTCTGTCCAAAAGTTTGGAGAAAATAGTTCACAAACAAATAACCGCATATTTAAATAACAATATACTACTTGACAAATACCAGTCTGGTTTTAGAAGCAATCACAGCACAACTACTGCACAACTTAAAGTTACTGTTCTAACTCTTCTAGACACCGGGAGAGTTGGCCGTGGGCGTAGGAGCGCGCAGCTGTGAGCTCGCATCCGGGAGATAGTGGGTTCGAACCCCACTGTCGGCAGCCCTGATGATGGTTTTCCGTGGTTTCTCATTTTCACACCAGGCAAATGCTGGGACTGTACCTTAATTAAGGCCACGGCCGCTTCCTTCCCAATCCTAGGCCTTTCCTGTCCCATCGTCGCCATAAGACCTATCTGTGTCGGTGCGACGTAAAGCAACTAGCAAACTCTTCTAGACCTTAGTAAGGTCTTCTACTGCTTTGACACGGTCATACTGATGGCAAAATTACGTGCTCTTGACTTCTCACAAAGCACACTATCCTGGATGTATTCCTATCTCTCTGATCGCCGGCAGTTTGTATCAATAGGTGAAAATTTCTCTTCATGGCAATCTATAGAGACTGGAATACAACAGGGGTCAATGCTAGCGCCACTCCTATCTTCGATCTTCATTTCAGGACTAACACAAGTAATTAAACATTGTCAATGTGTACGCAGATGACTTACAGATATATACACATGCACATCCTCATGACTTACCGACTGCGATAAATAGTATGAATGACGACCTAGAAAGAATATGTAAGTAGACCGATGACCATGCACTAAAAATCAATGCCCAAAAATTGCAGTGTATTATTTTAGCTACCTAAAAGCAACGTACGCCTCACGGACGTTCATACCCACTCAGTAACATTAAGAAGCACTCAGTTACAATTCAAAGACACAGTTTAAAACTTAGGGATGATAATGGTTGGAACGATCATGTAATAGGTGTATGGCACTGAGTATTTTATTCCTTACATTCCCTTAAGAAACTCAGAGATTCACTCCCCCAAAATGTAAGAAAACTCCTTATCCAAAGTATGGTAACGCCAATATTCGACTGCTGTGACGTAGTATACAGTAACCTGAATGCATCACTTTCCATAAAGCGCCAAAAGGCGCATGACGCATTTGTTCGATTTATTTCAGAAATACCAAGGTTTAACCATATTTCTCCCGCATTTGATAGACTTTCACGGCACCGTTTACGAGAGAGACTAAATTTACACACTGTTTCTCTGTTACATCGTATACTGAACCTTAACACTCCTGAATACCTTGCAACACAATTGCATTACCTAGCATCACCTTCTAGGATTCCTACCAGATCATCATCCACCTCAGTACTAAGCATTCACATTCAGCGCTCAACTGGCTACAGTAGATCATTTGTAGACGCCGCCATTCGAATTTGGAGTTCCCTACTTTCGGAAATTAAGAGCGTGTCAAACCACCTACGCTTTAAGCAACTCTGACAGACCTGGTTAATAAATAATAATCATTCATAACATACGTAGGATTAGGTCATAGCTAAGATTAGGTTAACTGAAACATTTAATTGATACCTTAAGATATTAAATTGCAGATAATTTATTTAGTGTATATTTAACTCTTCAAGTAAGTGTATGTATCGTCGGACAGAATAGCAGGCTTCATAGCCTGAGTCCCACCATATAAAACAATAAATAAATAAATAAATAAATAAATAAATATTTGCACTTAACACTTGTATTGCTTACTAGACACGGGCAACGAGTATTACGGATATCAACAGAAAGATGGAAATTCTCCACATCACATTTAAAGGGCACAATCTTAACATGCTAAAACAAATTAATGCACTGGCACCATCAAAAAGCACAAAGAAGGAAGTGTATGGAATTCAGCTGGGTGCACAGACCTTGCTCATTTGAGTGGAAAAATAAATAAACATGAACATTCTCATACACACAAAAACGCGAGTATTGAATTCTCTATGCTAGTCCGTGTCAATATCACCACGCAGCTGGATTCCGCTTACCGTGAATCGATTAAGAAACATAAGTCGATACAAATAGGTATATACTGTCTAGATTAATCGACTGTGTTAAGTTTTGTGGAGCTTTAGAACTATCCTTGCGTGGCCACGATGAAAGCGATACTTCTGGTAATCCTGGGATTTTCAGGGGACTAGTAAACTTTGTAAGCTCTATTGACAATGCTATGAAAGAGCATTTGGAAAGTGCTACCGTTTTTAAAGGTACTTCCCACACTATTCAAAATGAACTTGATTGCATGTTGAGCGTGTGCAGAGATTCGTCGTGCTAACCACACGACACCTCGTAATCTGCAGACCACCGGGCTGAGCAGCAGTCGTTTTGTAGGCCATTGGGTTTGGTTTGGTTTTACACTAACACCCAGGTGAACTTCGTGCTGTTTAAAAACCCAAGAAGTTTTGGCATCCTTCAATATTTGCAGTGTAGTAAAGTTATTGTGAATTTTACTTTTGTTCTACAGTAACAAATTAGTGTCGTATAAAATTTATCCTCGGTTACAGGGGTTATACCAAATTGTTTGTGAAGAAGGAACCGTACAAGGAATTGTTATTGAAATGATTTATGTACCCATGTTACTTTTTTGCTGATTTGAGACATGAACAAAAATGTTGTTGTGAACCCCCTAAAAATTTTGTCACGAGCCGCCACTGAGTATACGTTAAACGACTACATAATACAAATACAAACTTGCCTTTTCACCTGCGATGTTGGAAACGGGCACAAAGGATTAATCATTAATGTTCCGGGAATCAGTTACTGAAGACGGCCGTACAACAAACTAGTGAAAGTGCTCCAAACGAGGTTATTCATTTACCAATAATAGTGTAAGAAAGTCGACGTAATCCTGTGAATGTTAAATTGAACGGTAATGTTCTGCTCGTATTTAAATAAGAATGATATAAAATCATTCAATTGATATTTGATAAAATACTTTACATTTCCATTTTTTCCTATTTTCTTAGCCCCCTTATTAAGTTTACTTACTCTAGAGCCCGAAAACTACACGATTCTTCACTTCCTAGTGTCCGTCCAGAGGCCGTTAGTGGTTATCCTAGGTATGGATATTCCTCCGCGTATTTCCATAGACCAGGCAACTAATAGTTTGATACCTCTATAAAACCACGGGGGCAGTACTGAGCCCAAATTACTTGCACTTGAACAGATTGGCGTTTACATCCCTACAGCACGTGCTGCTGTGTAGAGTTCCTAAACGTAGGCTACATTAGATTACGTCGTCCTCGATAAATGTGGTGCATCACGTTCCGAAGTACTGAAATCATATCTTATGTATTTCTCTTTACCTAAGAGCTGCCTTCTAGGTGACTCTATATTTGATGGCTCGGAGTCGATTCCCAGATTTGCCATGAGTTTATAAGACTAGTTTTAATGACGAGCGGCGTGTCCTCATCGTTAGGTAACATAGTAGAAACATAGTAGAGGGAAGAAGGTGAACTACATGGCATAGACACTGACTTCTCATTAAGGCAGCCACGATTCGAATCCCGAACAATGCATGTGGAAATTTTGAAATTAAAAGTCAAGTCACTATGGTTCGTACCCCACGTCAAACTGAACGTCCCGTGCCTTTGATCATGATAACATCACACAGAACTACAAGTTATTTGCTTTCCTAAGTACCAGTTTGTATGTGAACTGAAATCCATCTCTTTGGCATACAATATATTTCTGTGCTTTCTAAACTTGGTAGCATGCTACAGCCGGTACGCAGTAGTAACCCCATCTATCGGAGACGAGTTGTAGCATACGATACAAAGAACATCACAAAAATCAATGGTCAATATAATGTTATTGTTGATCAATTTTATGAGTTTTCTATATCATAGGCTTTCACATTTACAAAATTTTCCTTTCGATTCTGAATACCACTCTTATCATAGTCGGTACGGTAAAACTGAATAGAAAATAAGTAATTCGGAAATTGTATTCTCTATAACTTTTGTTATGAAGTTCTTTTGAGAGGACTAATAACATGGACATTTAAAAATAAAATTGTAGGCGCTTCCCCCTAAACTAGCATTTCATTCAGGGCGATTAAAATTTATAGCCTATAATTCTTTTCTCTGACTCTACATACCGATCTTCATCAAATTCTCTTTACCCATTTCCTCGTGGCTCGGCGTTGGTATGGACTTATGCAACAGAAATCCAAATTCATGAATGTCCCTGTCATCATTGCTGATACCGGTACGGTAAAAATGTATAAAACATAAATGATCGTCACCATAAGACCTATCTACACCCACCGGCAAAAACAGCGAAACGATACGTATTTGAGACATAATTCAATATTAATACATGGAACTGGTATAAATTAAATGCTATGGCATTACAACAATATAACAACGTCTCACAACTTAATTAGCCCATTTGAGATGTTTCAGTCCAATAATTGTTATGCATTATTGATCGGGACAATCACAACATCAATATTGCCGCTTCCTGCCTTTGGACAAGAATAATCACAAACAGCTGTCTTAAGTTTTACTGCTGTGAATTCTCGAGCCGCGTATTTTTGTGGACATTACGGCTTGTCTACAACCGTTAGTCTTGCTTCTAAGCCAGGTCAATCTGAATGTTCTCGTGTGGTATGAGCTCCAATTCGGCTTGGAGCGCAGCCCGAAATTCTGTCAGTGTGTAGGGGAACGACTCCTAGCACGTCTCCCAAGCATATCCCAGACATGCTCTATCGTGTTTTGTTCGGGATTACGAGCAGACCACATCATACGCAAAATTCCGACTTCATCCAGGTGCTCACGAACACAAACGGCAACGTGTGGGCGAGCATTAGGATAAAGTTTACGCCGATGGAAGCTGCAAAAGGCACCACGTGATCCACGAAAATTTCTTTGATGTATCGGTGGGCTGTCAGACTTCTATTCTCAATGAACACAAGCTCCGTACGCGCATCAGTGGTAATACCGGCCCAGACCATCACAAAGCCTCCATTGAAAGGTTTCCTTGTAGAGAAAGTACAGGGTGAATAACGTTCCCCGGACCTTCTTGAGACTCTCTCCCTTCCATCCACTGTCCTCAAAGAGAATATGGATTCATCCACTGCTTCACAGTCCAGTTTCGGTTGGCGTTGGCTAATTGCATCCGAAAGTCACGGTGTTCACGTGTAAGCAGAGGTCCTGTGGTGGGCTTCTTTGGATTTTAAATCTGTTTCATACAACCTCCTTCTTACTCTCCTTTCGCTGATGTCCGTGCCTCGTACTTACTGCAAACGATTTTTGGTTGCCACAGCTGTTGTTTGCCGATCACGAAGAACTTGAACTACGAGAAATCGCTCATCGCACCCAGCAGTGCTTCTCCTGCGACTAAAACCGGGCCCGTGGTGTATATATATTGTCCACTCTGCACCTTTTAACAGTTCTATCCAAGTTAGAACAAGACGTACCTATAACGTGTGGTTCATAGCGTATACTACGCCAGTCCTCCACGAATGTCACGACTCTTGCTGCTTTTTCAAATAAAAGATACATTTTGATCTGGCTTAGAAGCAAGACTAACGGTTTTAGAAAAGCCGTAATGTCCACAAAAATGCGCGTCTCGAGAATTCACAGCAGTAAAACTTAAGACAGCTGTTTGTGATTATTCTTGTCCAAAGGCAGGAAGCGGCAATACTGGTTTTCTGATTGTCTCGATCAATAATGCATAACAATTATTGCGCTGAAACATCTCAAATGGGCTAATTAACTTATGATACATTGTCATATTGTTGTAATGTCAAAACATTTAATTTATACTAGACTAGCTGATGTACCCGTGCTTCGCTACGGAATTCTACATTGTATACAGAATTCTAGGTTAGGTAGTGTACACGTTATGAGCAAGATTGCATTAAATTATATAGCTCTTAACGTTACCCTAGAAACGCGACGGGGAAGTCACCAAACGCCTCTTCTCGTATGAAGACTGAATTAGGAAATTTGCATTGTAACGGTAGGCCCACTTGCCTACTATCAGTCACAATCTAGTTGGGGAGTTTTGATTATAATTTGTAGGCACTCAATCTCCACCTGCCTTTTCACATCCTCAGAAAACTTTTCTTAGTAGTTTCCCCAAATGAAATGAACATAGATCATTAAAATGACGTCAGTAGTAATGGCACGATTAAAAGCAATACTTTCATATGAAATACTCGATCAAATGAAAAACCACACATTTTCTCACTTTTAACGCTGCTGATCTAACAGTCCAAAGTTTCAGAGCTGGAATAACCAAGCCGCAGAGAGCCGTGATCTGTGAAAACTCTTCGTCATTTTTCTGCGCCGGGGGGGGGGGGGAGTCGAATAGTGGAGAATCCCAGTCCGAAAACTATGCTCTTTTGCTAATCTATTTCCTAGGGGTACCCGATGAATCGGAAAATCGGAATTCACTACACTGGCGGCGGAAATAACTATCTGACTTGGAGGCAAATTCGTCCTCCAAGCCAGAGGAGAAACCCCCTCTGCACTGCTAATTTGGAGTAAAATTTATGTATAATTTAATAAAAGTGAAGAGGAAGAAGATTTTCTTAAAGAACAGCTCTTTTCAGAGTTGAATTTTAAGTTATTTAGTGAATTGTGGTGCTATAATTTGGAATAGGCCTAAATTGTAATTCTACACCGGACCATACTACTACTATTACTACTACTACTATGACTACTAAGATGACTATAAGGCATCAAAGAGGCAACTAGTGAACCTAATAAAGGATTCTAAGAAAAATCTCTGGCAAAAGCTATAGGAAGATCTTGACAGTGATATATGGGAGCCGGGATATAAGATAGTGACTGGTCGATTAATTAAGGAAAGCCATAGCGATGGAGTTGTTTCCTTGTACTAAGGACAGACTTGAAATTGATTCAGATTTTAGTGTTGCAGAACCGTTCACTGTGGTTGAGTTACAAGAGGTAGCACGCAATATGAAGACTGGTAAGGCACCAGGTGTAGATGGAATCCCACCAGAAGCCATCAAGTATGCAGTTGAAGTGGCACTTGGTTGGATCTTATCAGTCTTAAACGATTTACTAAAAAAAGCGTGAATTCCCCGATGAGTGGAAAGTAGCCAAGCTAGTGCTGTTTTTGAAGACAGGGAAACTATCATTATATCCATCAGCATACAGGCCACTTCGCTTATTAAACACCTTGAGAAAACTTTATGAAGGATTGATTAAAACTAGACTGGAGAAAGAACTTGAACAACAGGGAGGACTTTCTTCGAACCAGTTTGGATTTAGAAAGGGCGGAACAACAACCCAAGCTATTGAGAGGCTGATTCAAATACAGGCAGAAAGCAGTGAGAAATGGGCTGTTTTGATAACGCTAGATGTTAAAAATGCTCTTAACACTGCTTCTTGGAGCATTATTTCAAGAGAACTTCATAGGAAGAACATTTCTCTGTATCTACAACAAATAATTGCTAAGTACTTCAAAGGACGAAGAATACGACTTGATGATTTAGGAGACCTTGAAATGAGTGCTGGCGTTCCTCAGGGATCTGTCCTGCATCCGGGAGATAGTAGGTTCGAATCTCAATATCGGCAGCCCTGGAGATGGTTTCCCGTGGTTTCCCATTTTCACGCCAGGCAAATGCTTGGGCTGTATCTTAATTAAGGCCACGGCCGCTTCCTTCCAATTCCTAGGCCTTTCCTATCCCATCGTCGCCATAAGACCTATCTGTGTCGGTGCGACGTAAAGCCCCTAGAAAAAAAAAGAAAGAAAAGAAAAAAGAAAAGGGATCTGTCCTAGGACCAACCTTGTGGAACATTCTATATGATGGCGTCTTACGCCTGCAGCTGACAAAAGGGACAACATCTATCGGTTATGCAGATGGCCTTGCAATAGTGGTAATAGCAGAGAATGTAGAAGAACTGACCTTCCGAGTAAAAGACGAGTTAACCCTTGAATGGTAAATAATAAACAGAAATTGGCTGCACATAAGACTGAGGCTGTAATTTTGGAAGGTTGCAGGAATTGAAAGAATGTCCGCTTCTTATTAAATGATACAGTGATTATCTCAGGGAAGTCTGTACGATACTTCGGGGTTCTTATTGACAGGAATTGCACATTTGGTGCACATGTGAAGGCAGTAACTCAAAAGGCAGAGAAGACTAGACTTACGCCTAACATCGGGGGACCAAGTGCAGTTAAGAGACAGATTATGTGCTCTGCAGTATATTCCATTTTACTTCATGCTACACCTATCTGGCACAATGCATTCAGGAGGAAGATTCACCGAAGAGCTATGGAAAGAGTACAGAGGAAGATGCTGCTCAGAGTAATCTGTGGATATCGAACTGTTTCGACAGCAGCTCTACAAGTTGTAGCTGCCAGTATTCCCATTGACCTCCTCGTTGTAGAGAGAAAACTTTGGCATGAAAGGGGTGCGGCTATATCTGCTGAAAAAACGATGCCTTGAGGAACCAGCTCTTACAGGACTGGCAAGGCCGACGGGATGGCACAACCGATGTTGGCCAATGGACAAAATAAGCTAATACCCGACATAGGAGACTGGCTTAAATGTAGACATCGGCAGGTATATTACTATCTGTCGCAGATCCTGACAGGATATGGAAGATTCGGCGTATACGCCATGAAGATGGGAAGGACGCAGGGAGATGGTTGTTGGTACTTTTCTGAAAGGGATACAGTAGAACACATTTTTTTCTACTGTGTTCGATGGGAAGAAGAACGAAGGAAAGCCTGCCGACAACTTGGCCGACGACTCACGCCAGGGAATCTGGTTCAGATTATATTGAAGAGCCCGCTTGCCTGGAAGACAGTAAAGGCAATGGCGACAAGCATTATGGGGACGGAGAAATCCAACTCCCACACAGAGTGGTGTCTTTAAAAGATTTTTCCCCTGCCAACAAAAAAAGCTACTACTAAGTGAGCCTTTGCCTTAAATGTACACACTGCTCATTCAAAACAGCGCGTCAGAGTAGGGATCGAATAGCTGGAATACTATGATGAACCAGTGTGTTACGTACCAGCAATATCAGGAAATGAATGGATCAGAGGATTGGCATGCTAAAGAAGAAAGTTTTCTAACTCCCCAGCTATTTCCTGCCAATAATCAATCAGGCTGTTATACTCGGTACGCAGCAGTAATCCTATCTATCGGAGTTCACTGGCAGCATAAGAGACAGAGAACAACACAACAAACAATGGTCAATATAATGTTATTGTTGATCAATTTTAAGAGCTTTCGATATTGTAGGCCTTCACATTTAGTTTTCTTCCGACTCTGAAATACCACTCTTATCATAGTCGGTACGGTAAAACTGAATAAAACAAAATGATCGGAAATTGTATTCTCTATAACTTTTGTTATGTAGTACTTTTCGATAGGACCAATAACATAGGTATTTAATAATTAAATATTTGATGACTTCCCCTAAACTACAATTTTATCCAGAGTGAATAAAATTGTTTATAGCTTAGACTGTACTGTAGTTTCTTATTCCCCGACTCCACATACCGATTTTCATTAAATTCTGTTCACCCATTTTCTCGTGGCTCGGCGTTGATATGGACTTTGCAACAAAAATACAAATTCACGAATATCTGTCATCATAGCCGTTACGGTAAAAATGTATAAGACATAAACGATCGGAAATTCAATTTTATATAACTTCCGTTATGTAATATTTATCCATAGGACACCTAATAATATAAATATTTGAGAATTAAATTCCAGGCCTTCCCCTAAACTACCATCTCACTCAGCGTGAACAAAATAATTTATAGCCTAGATTGTAGTGGTTCATATCCCGACTTTACATACCGATTTTCATTAAATTCCCTTCAGCCGTTTCTCGTGATGCATGTACATACATACATACATACATACATACATACATACATACATACATACAGGCAGACAGAAATTACGGAAAAGTAGAAAGTGAATTTCCTTGTTACTGTGGACATGACAGATACAAAAATACCATTCTTTTGAAATTCTGAGCAATGTACAGACAAAACTCTCATTTTATATATATGTAGAGTTCTATGGACTAATATAAAATTTTGTCTGAAATACGTAGTGTTTCGCTGTTTTTGCTGGTGGGTGTAGATAGGTCTTATGGTGACGATAGGATAAAAAGGGGCTAGGTAAGGGAAGGAAGTAGCCGTGGCCTTCATTAAGGTCTGGTATTAGCCTGGCATGAAAATGGGTAACCAGGGGTGGCGACAGTTGTATCTTCTTACTTCGCTGTTAAATTTGCAGAGAAAATGAAATGAAATGGCGTATGGCTTTTAGTGCCGGGAGTATCTGAGGACAAGTTCGGCTCGCCAGATGCAGGTCTTTTGATTAGACTCCCGTAGGTGACCTGCACGTCGTTATGAGGATGAAATGGTGATGAAGACGACACATACACCCAGCCCCAGTGACAGCGAAATTAACCAATTAAGGTTAAAATTCCCGACGCTGCCGGGAATCGAACCCGGGACCCGTATGACCAAAGGCCAGCACGCTAACCATTTATCCACGGAGCCGAACAATGTTGCAGAAATTTAGTGCTATGGATCATCTGCTTCTGAAGAGAGGAACTCAATTCCCGAGCAATTTCTATTATTTATATTTTTTCATTCAGGTCACGTCACACACGTTTTAGTAGCTTTCACATATCTTTGACACCGGTGGATACGCGTCTGCTGTTACTTTGAAGACTAACGACACATCCGCATTAGTCTGTCGTAACTTTGTACTAGCCATTCACATTGGCAGGGAGGTCGACTCTTTCTTATGTGATCATTTTAAAAGTGTGCCGAAAATGTACGATAAAGGATCATGTAGAATTAACTAATCAGCTTCTCAATGCGAATCGAGCTCCTTTGATGAAAATGTTCCCTTCAAAGCTGGCATCAAGAAGCACTAAATGTGCTTTCGACGTTTATTTACTTGGTACTGATAAAGAAGGGGAGCATTCCTTTTGAGTTATAATTCCTTTTTTCTTCTCTTGCTTTTCACATCAGGCTCATGAGTACTGAATGTCAATCAGGACTTCCCTGCTCTTGTATAAAGCATCCCAGGTGCAAAAAGAGAAAGAGTTCTCTGTAATTTTAAAGCTCTGTGATGCTGATATTAATTAGCCATATTCACGATCTATTTTTCTAGGAAATGATCCAGAAATGTATAATGGATAGTGAAAAATTAAAGTATACTAATAAAAAACAAAGTAATGGCTGACCATCATGTTGTTTTGTCCCTTAAAGCAATTTTTACTATCTCCACTAACAATGTATTACACTGGACAACACGAATTTTCACTACAAAACCGAATGCTGACTCTAGAGCAGTTTATATGCTGATTTTTAAATATTTAATCCCATTATTTTATCAGGCATAGCATTTTGTTTCAGTCACTTTTGTGTACTTCTATTGGACAATTGTGTGGTGGTTGTGTGACAGTAATATGGACAATTATGAATGGGGATTAAATATTCGGTGGTGGAACGAGCCACACATATAAGCACAAATAAAACATAGGCGAGATCAACCGCACTTAGAAAATTGTAGCATAATATAATATTAGATTTCCGTGGAATCCTGGGTTTCCCTCGGCACGTCCGGTTCCTCAATCTAATCTAATCTGCAGGGATAGCGAGTTGCAACGACGACTTTACCTCAGTTCATAAAATTATTCTATCAACCAAAGACAGATAGTCGTCTCGTGCAATGGCATATACATTACGATAAGTGAGCGGATATGTGAAAGTATCAATCTACTTGATAAATATATGATGGACTTAGAGTAGTGGTGGCTCGTTTTATTTAATTAAAACAAATCGTGGGTGGAAAATAGAATCTCAATTAAATAAGAGATTCCTTTCTGTTGTTTCGAGATTAATTCATTAACAACGGCGAAGCGAATGACAGTGCAGTCTAGCCGTTTCAACGATAGGGCATTGACTCGTTATTCTCAACTGCAAAAAATGCAGCAACAATAATAAATTATTCTTCTTCTTAATCTGTTTACCCTCCAGAGTCGGTTTTCCCTCGGAATCAGCGAGGGATCCCACCTCTACCTCCTCAAGGGCAGTGTCCTGAAAAATAATAATAACTAATGATATTAAATATGAAATCATAATTACCAAATTACGTCTGTTGTCTCACGTCTGCCCGCTTTTCAAATCATTTACTCTGAATTTACATTATGACAATTTAAACTATGTTTGATTACATACGCCGAATTAATACATTATGTTTGGTCAAATTATCTGTTCTGGTCATATCTATATACAGCGTCGAGCATACGTCCGGTGCTATAACTTAGCATCTCTCTTCAGGATTGTAAAGCCAAGATGAAATATACAGGGTGTCCCAGGAGGAATGGTCAATATTTAGGGATATGACAGGAACGATCATTTGAAGCAAAATACTTCACATGGACATACGGACCTCCTTGACGTTATGAAATGGGTAGGCCTACACGATTTTCGCATGTAATTTTTACGATGAGATATTGATACGCACAGAAAGTGGCAATGTGCCGGTAGTAGGACTACGCTGCACCATTTCAACAATGTGTTACTGTTCCGGCACAGGTTGTTGAACTAAACATTCAGAATGTAATTAAGAACTTTGAAGAATCCCTGCTTCACGCAATGTGCTGAGAACTCTGGCTGGGCCGATGACCTTCGATGTTAGGCCCCTTAAAACAACAATCATCATCATCATCATCATCATCATCATCATCATCATCATCATCAGAACTCTGGTAAACACTCTACGATGAGGAACTCGACGTGTTGGAAAGCGCCGACGGTATTCGTCGACAGCTGCAGGAACTACCATAGCAGAAGCTGTAAGCATACATTATACTGCATATTCGTCATTAGTGCAAATATGTAGCATTTTAGCCAACACATGTACAAGCACAATTAATCGATGCTTACATCTGATACAATCTCAGTCCCTCGCACTACTTCACTCACAACACACCATGTACAACCGCGCGTTCAACGGGCTATATTAATGGCAGAAAGTCATCCAGAGCAAAAAGGTTATTTTTTTTAGTACAGCGACAGATAAAGCTTCGCCTACTCTAATTCTCTGAATTCTGTTTTCTTGAAATATAGACACCCATTCAGTCACTCTTTTGTCAAGTCCAATTGCACTCATTTTTGCTAGTAGCCTATCATGATCTACCCTATCAAATGCCTTAGATAGGTCAATCGCGAAACAGTACATTTGACTTCCTGAATCCAGGATATCTGCTATATATTGCTGGAATTCTACAAGTTGAGCTTCAGTGGAATGGCCTTTCCTAAACGCAAACTGCCTTCTATCAAACCAGTTATTAATTTCGCAAACATGTCTAATATATTCAGAAAGAATCCATTCCCAATGCAATGCATGTCAAACTGACTGGCCTATAATTTTCAGCTTTATGTCTATCACCCTTTCCTTTATACACAGGGGCTACTATAGCAACTCTCCATTCATCTGGTATAGCTTCTTCAAGCAAACAATAATTAAATAAGTACTTCAGATATGGTACTATATCATTATCCAATTTCTTAATATATCCCCCGAAACCTCATCAATTTCAGCCGCTCTTCTAGTTTTCAAATGTTGTATTTTACTGTGAATGTCATTGTTGTCATAGGTCAATTTTAATACTCCTTTAGTATTAGTCACCTACTCTATCTGAACATTATCCTTGTAACCAACAATCTTTGCATACTGCGGACTAAATATACTTCTGCCTTTTAAAGGTCCTCGCATACACACTCCCGTTGTTCATTAATGGTTTTTGGAATGTCCTTCTTTGAACCTGTTTCTGCCTTAAAGTACCTATACATACTCTTTCATTTTTCACTAGAAATTGTATGACCGCCAATTATGCTTGCAATTATGTTATCCTTATCTGACTTGTTTGCTAGATTCAATTTCGTAGTAAGTTCCTCCAATTTCTACTTTCTTTCACAGCCGTTTCTAACTGTATTTCTTTCCAAATTGCACCCCCTTCTTAGTCTCTTTACTTTGTTATAATACAGTGGATCCTTACCATTCCTTACCACCTTTAGAGGTACAAAGCTATTTTCACATTCTTCAACAATTTCTTTAAACCCATCCCAAAGTCTGTTTACATTTTTATTTACCGTCTTCCACCGATCATACTTACTTTATAAAAACTTTCTCATGGCTGTTTTATCAGCCATAATTATGGTATTGTCTAATAGTCTTAATTTTAATACCTTCCTTTCTTTCACATTTATTTTTAACTACCACACAACAGTTTCGTGATCACTAATACCATCTATTACTTCGATTTCGCTATAGAGCTCATCTGGTTTTACCAGCACCACATCCACAATATTCTTCCCTGTAGTTGGTTCCATCACTTTCTGAATCAGATGCCCTTCTCACATTAACTTATTTGCCATTTGTTGGTCATGCTTCCTGTCGTTCGCATTACCTTTCCAATTGATATTTGGTAAGCTGAGATCACCCGCTACAATCACGTTCCTTTCCTTCCCACATAGCTGATTATCTTGTCAAATAATTTGGAATCAGCGTCAGCGCTATCCTTTCCTGGTCTGTACACTCCAAAGATATGAAGTAGCCCATTATCTTAAAAGATGAGCGTTACACCTAGAATTTCATGATTTTAAAAAGTGCTATTTGTTCGGGGCGTCGACCCATGTGGATCTTTTGCTCTACTGGCACCATATTGTATGAACCTGCGTGTAATTGGAATGGAGGTAGTGTGGAATGATGTGTGTGAGGAAAGGAAGATTAAGGACGTCTCAAACAACCAGTCTCAAGGCCAGGGACAATAATCATTACAATAAAAAACCTGACACAGCCGGAAATCGAACCCAGGGCCCCCGGGTGACAGGTGGACACGTTGGCCCCTACACCGTGGGGCCGGACAGAAATTCATGATAGTCATCCTTAACTTTTTGGTATCTTACAAAGTTTTCTTTCACCAGAATGAATACTCCCCCTCCCACTATTCCTATCCTGTCTCTACGATACACACTCCAATTCCGTGAGATAATTTCTGCATCCATTATATCATTTCTCAGCCATGATACAACTCCCATTACAATATCTGCTAAGTATATATCTATTAAATTACTTAATTCTATTCCTTTCTTTACAATATTTCTACAGTTCCGCACTAACATTTTTATGTCATCCCTGCTTGACTTCCAGTTTCCTTTTCCCTCATCACCGCTCCCTAGGCCACACCGTTTCCCTGAATGTACCTGCCTATAACCCTTCTAAACAAATTTCCTAACTTATATGTACCACTGTGGTTTATGTGAAGGCCATCTGAGCGCATATACCTATCTGCTACCCACCCATTAGGATCTAGAAATCTCACTCCCAGTTTCCCACATGGCCACTCCATAGTCTCATTTAAATCCCCAATGACCTTCCAGTCAGTATCCCTGATAACAATCTCCGCTTCCTTAAACTTCACCTGTGCTGCATTTACGAGATCCCACACATCCCCAACTATGTTGGCACTTATACCTGCTTGTCTTACGTTGTTGGTACCAACGTGAAATACTACCACCTCCTCCTTTCCCTCCTCCTTCTCTTCTACTTTCCTCAACATCTGCCTTAACGTAATTCCTGGATAATACTCTACCCTGGTTCCCTTTCCGCCACACACTTTCCCCACACGTCTAACAATGGAATCCCCCATGATCAGGGCCTCAACCCTACTCACCTCATTTGATCTCCCCTCTCCTGGTCAGTCCTATCTTTCCTGACAGCTGCAGAAGCTACCTCCTCCTCCCTTTTCTCTATGCCATGACCTTGTTTCACCTGTCTTTTCCTATCAACTACTCCACATATCCTTTTCCTACCTTTTCCCTTCCTCCTACTTCCGCACTTCTCAGCAGCAGTTCCCTGCTCCTCATCTTACCTCGGTTGTTCTACCTGCAGTGACTCGTAACGATTTCTCACAGACACCTGTCCTGAATACTGATCCTGAATGGAGCCCTTAGTCTGCAATCTCCTTCCCTTAAAACATTAAACCACCTGTCTTCTACAATTCCCCCTTTCCTTCCCATCCCTCTTTTACACCTACTGTATCACTTACATTGTTTGAGGGAGGTCTACTTTCCTTCCTGTCCTCTGTGAGAATACTAATCATCTCCCTCAAACTCTCCAACTCCTCCCTCATACTCCTTAATGCCTGGCCACACCCACCGTTCCTTCCCTTGCACTCCTTAGCTACTCTTTACTGAATAATGAAAAGGAAAGGAAAAATAAGATGACTTATTCTGTGCAAAATAAAAATTACAGGAAAGAAGTTTTGTCTAGAATAGCTCACAAGTATCACGTAACAATAAGGTAATTAATACCAGGCTACTACGACACTACAATACTTTTTACTACAACACCCTAACAGGCTGGAAATTTCTGTTGATTACTGAAAACAGAAAACATTACACAATAATTACACAATTCTAAATTGCAGTTAAGTCCACCTTAATTACTACAACATAATTCTAGTAAGAGAGTTACTACAGATAGGTACTGTACTGCACAAATATTTCACAGTAATAGAATGAACACGCTAATATCTATAAAAGATCCTATAATACACTAGAATAATTTTAAACTACAGTATGTTCAGATACTACAATACACTACAGTAACTTTAAATTACGTTCAGACGTATCCTAATTACAACAGATTATTACTAAGCATAAGAAATGGAAGTTACAATTAAAAGCCTGCCCATGTCCGAAGGCGTGGTTAATGTACATGGTTTCAGCTTAAGAACTGTATATTAACATCACTTGCCTGCCTATTTCCTGGATAGCAAAACACAGATTCCGTGTGTTCACCAGTAATAATAATACTAATAAGAATAATGTTAATTCGTTACAAGCCCAGGAAAACTACATAAAAGGGATCAATGAACTCCGCATAATTTGTAGAATTTAATGGTGTAAAAATATGATTTACTCCTCGACGTATTCTTAATGACGCCACTCGAGGCAGCATCGCAGTGACGAAGACCAGATGGCCTCTGGAGGTTTTCTTAACGCAGAGCGGGGAGTCCCCGTTACCCACACCCAGCGCGCCTAAAAAAACCAAAGGACGCATTCGTAATAACCATGAAGCCTGCGATCCGATCTGAATGGAAAATGAAACCCGACAAAGATAAAAACAGGAATGATAATAAAAACCCACAAATATCACCAAATGAGCACAAGAAGCAAAATACTTACCATCGAGCAGCAGCAGCATTAACAAGACGAGCGTGGAGGGCACAGAACGTACAGGAAAAGGGCAGGATCAAACTAGCTACTTGAGGTGTTGCCAGGTCAACATTACTAACTACTAAATGAAAGTAAGATAAATGTTTAAGTAACTTGAACTTTACTTAAAATTAGAAATATTTTAACAGAATTGATGAATGAAAACTGAAGAACAAATCATAAATTTGTAAATAACCTCTTTGAATTATGGATAAAAATCAATTTTTAAAGCAAAATATATTATGAGTGCGCACTCGGATAACAACGTAAAATAATTTTTATGTAGTATTAAATAAGTAAATAGAATAAAAATAATTATAATAATTCAATTCATTGAAATAGGAGACAAATGTCTATTTTGAAGATAATAAAACTTGAAAACACCTTCAGATTACACACTAAAGTAACTCTTACAGTACCAAGAAATAAGCGGAGTCTGCAGCTCGCATCAGAATTACTCAATGACAAATGTTAAAACGGATCCCTGCTTTAAATATTAATTACACAACTGGCCAACTTTTCCTTGTAAGTAGGTATACTACAATTAATCTCATTAAACTGAAATCTGTTTCTAGAACCTGTACACAAGGATTTCAATCATCCCAGAAACACGGAAACACACAGAATATTAAAGGTAACGATAGCCAACCAAATATTCCACACGTAAATAATTAAGAGAACACAAGAGAAAATCGCACGAACCAAATAAAAATATGTTGCAAATAATTTACAAATTACGAAGGGAAACACTTAAAATTCCACAGAAACAAACAATGGTACACACGAAGCATGCAGCTTCCCAAAAACCAAGCCAACATCCCACTTAAGACAATAGGCAAGGCCCACACAAAATTAGCGTACCGGAGATAAGATAAAAGGATGACACGCATTAATGAAAGAAAGAAAACACGAACGCGAATAATCTGAAGAGGGTAACCTCTTTAAGAAATGCTAGAAACAAATTTCAGCTTCCTCAACCACGATATTACAATAATATAATTATAATATTTTGAACTTAACATTTCCTCCAACCACCTATTAACAGAGGATTTAAATCCCGGTTATAAAATTTTAATTTTAGGAGGCCCTGGAAAACGGTAATGCCCGAATAAGACCGGAAATAAACCATCCCGTTAAGTAATTAAACAATGATCCATAATGAAGTCAATACTAGCACATAACGTCTTTCAAAACATTGACAACAGTCCAACGGGAACCACAAATATGAACCAAGAAAAGTAGAAAGAAACCCACCAACAAAATTAATAATAATAATAATAATAATAATAACAACTTTAAGAAACAGAAAAAGGCAGCACAACGATAACTCAGTAAATTAAAGTAATAGAATAATAGGCCTCTCACCCGCGCATATACCATGTTCCAGAATTACTCCATCATAATAATTTGGATATAGAACCTTACCAAAATCACGTTAAGTTACATTTTAATATTTAGAAGATACAATTTATATCATTAAAATGTCCGATGCAGAAGAAATTCCAGCTTAATTTAATAAGCGGTGGTAGTCATGTCCATAACTATAGGCCTAATTTCAATTACAGTTGCGGAGTAGACATGAAATGATACTAGCAGCGTTGCCGAAATTTGTGTATAATAGATGTCACAAATTGCTTGTTACCCACGTTCTTCTTCTCCACATTATCCGGCAGTAGACAGTTTCGAAACAGTTAAGAAGGTACTTGTACTTACATCCTTGGGTGTCCAATTTAATATACGGTAATCCAATAGCTTACGTTCTAGCCCATTTTGTAATGAAGAACCCTCCTTCAGATAGTTCGGTCACACAAATATATTAAAGAACAGTAAATCAGAGACATACTTCAACATTATTGCACTACAACTAAAGCAAATGCCTTAATTAACGAGGCAATTAGCCTGGTTTATCGGACTCCACTCCAACAACTTTCAATCGCATTTTGTACACAACTCCTCCAAACGCATCCATCTTGGCGATCTGCCGGGAACAGACTGGCGTGCAGGCCAGTGAGAAACACAGCGCTCAGTTTCAAGCAGTAGACCGGATGCGCACGCACTTCAACTGGTTTATTGGGCGAATCTGAAATTTCGAAGCTACCGACGTAACAATGGATTTAAAATGCATTTTAAATAGGACAGTTCAGGCACATAAATTAACGGCAATTCAAACAATGGCCGAGAATGGTAGATAAGATCCACACACACAAATACATATGTCCAACAAATGAGGGTATCGTAAATTATTGTCTCAAAAATAGTTCAGTAAATAGAGGGTGTAAAGGGCTACAAATTCAGTATCCATTCGACTATGGAAGATGACTATTAGCGGAGCGAATATGTCAAAGTGAGAGGGGCGTTTCCTCTCCGGAACGAAATTCGCTAGTTGACTATATAAAGCGCTCCACCTGCACATCTCATCTTGTTCTATATCATTCTTCGTGTGGTTCACGTCACAGTGAATACTTTAGTGTTTCTCTCTACAGTCATTGTGTGTTAGGTCTATGTGATACATCAAGCACGTGTTATAAGTATTACTCTTGTGACAGTGAATACAAGGTATTATTGTGATATTCTATACAGGCTAAATAAATGATTTTCATTTAGAGACCCGGTCAAGCTATCTGTAATCGTCAATGTGCAGTAAGACAGTGAGTACGGAGAGCTAAAGTTCTGTGTGCTATAGTTAGCCAGTGTAAAATGATCAGATGCTATAAACGCTACTAAATACATATAGTCATATTAGCCAGGAATGAGTAATTGAAGAGTGGCGCTCAGTTTAGGGATAAGCAAATGGCCAATTGTCACAATATATAATGAACGGGGTGCGAGTGGTTATCTTCAGGTACGTTAATCGCTACTTGTCGTCCATCTCGAGTCTATGAGCTCACTACCATTATTGCATTTATTTTGAAGTCAGATAAACAGTACTTCAAATAACTTGATTCACGTCTGTGTTCACATGTATGTGAGTGCCCCTTGAACCCAATATCTACAACTACTAGATCGCGCCTATGTGCCAGCGGCATTCCGGACGGAAAGAACAGCGTGGGATTTCAACGGCTTGGAGGTAGCAGTTTCCAGTACATCATGGAGTCAACGCGGAGGCAGATGAACCCAGGACCTTCTACCAGCGTTAAATCCGTCAAAGGTCGCATTAATATGATGATTAAACTTTGTATATAAATCTATTTGGGTATCGCCAGATGACAGCAGGTTACACACCGAAATGATGAGTGCATTCCAATGATATAGCATGAAAATCCATCAAAAAGGTTGCATTAATATCGTGATTTAACTTTGTATATAAAGTCGGCAGCATGCATTTTGATTTCATATACAGGGTGAAGCGTAATTCGCGCACTCGGGCGTCGCAGCGCGACTCCTCACATGCCAGCAATAAAAAAATGTCTCTTACAAAATTTCGTCTTGCGAGTATATCCGGCAAAAAACGACGTTGAAAAGTAACAATCTGGCAACACTGTAACCACATGTAGCGTGACTACCTCTGTCAGCAGAAGTTAGTCGTACTGTACAGTTGGTGCAGTGGATAGAGTTTTGGGTTAGCATGCAGGAGGTCGAGTGTTCGATCCTGGTTTGAGGCGTATGTTTTTTATTTCGTAAATGTAGTCCAGGTGGTATGGTACCTGGCATCTTAATCGTCAACAGCGATTGCAGTGGGTCCTCTAGAAACCATTTGCACTTACATACTACTATCCTAGAAATGGATGGACAATCGTTTTCATTGGTCAGCTTTGAAAGGCGCCCTTTCCACGTCGTGGGCCTGAATTTATTCGCACCACTTCATCTACTAGATGTGAAACCTGTTTTCTTTGTACCCTCCTCCAATGATCCCATAGATTAGTACCAACTATTATTCTTGCCTCGTTCAGGTCCATTACATTTCGTTAGGGCCTTACGTTACCAGTAGGCCTAGCAACGTGCTCTGCGAATAATGTCCAAACTCGGTTACAATTTGTATGTGTTATCACCACGGTCCCAATAATTCTGACTTTCAACATTGCGTCTGGTAAGCGCATGCTGTTTAGTACTATCTCAATGCATTATTATTATTATTATTATTATTATTATTATTATTATTATTACTATTATTATGTTGTTGTAAATGTAGGATACATATGACCTCAGAAACGGTGTCTTACTGTATTACAGTAGGTAATGTCAGATGGAAATCAGCAAATAAAAAATGCGCCTCAACCCAGAATCGAACCATCGACCTCCTGCATGCCAACCAAAAACTCTACCCACTGCACTAACTGTACAGCACCACTAATATGTGCTGACAGAGGTAGTTACTCTACATGTGGTTACAGTGTTGCCAGATTGCCACACTTCAACGTCCTTTTTCTGCCGGATATACTCGCAGGACGAAGTTTTGTGAGAGACATTTTTTTATTGCTGGCATGTGAGGAGTCGCGCTGCGACGCCCGAGTGCGCGAATTACGCTTCACCCTATATAGTGCGTATATAGCGAGATATACCATTCTCAGAGGGGTACAGTTTTTTATTTTTATCTTTATTTCTCTTGTCTTCTGGCTGATTAGTGGTTAATCACCAAAGTTATCCCCGGGTATATGCATCAATTCGCGTACTGCCCTGTAATCTGTTATGTGTGTTTAGCGAAGCACTCGTAGATGGTAGATTTAAATAATTCGGCTGACTTCTATGTATCTCCATTTTAAATCAGCTGGTAGGCTCTTCTTAAGTCCCGAGTAATAAATTGTTCACGTGCTTCATAAATTAAAATCTTGCATGGTTATAGACATCCTCCCTTAGCTTAAGGGTGGTGATAAGGGAAAAAGGAAAATGACTCGAGGTGCGAACTAATTACTTAGAAGATACGCGAGTGTGTGAAATGTTATACTGTAAATCCCTGTCGGTAAAAGTCGTCTTAATACTAATTTATTCTAGAAGGTATTTGAATAGTGTGGATATTAAGTACATGTGTTTAACATTTAGGGCGATAGAGAAAATATGTGAAGATATGCAGGACATGAGAAATAATAATAATAATCGTAATAATATAAGCCAGTAGTGTAATTTACTGAGGCATTGGAAGAAAGTGAATGATACGTGAATGATGCTCATTGAGGGTAATATGCCGGGAAAATATGCGATAGAAGAATTAATAATTAATCGTTTATTCCGGATGGAATTGTGCACATCCGCTCAGCTGTTTCTGGTCAGGATATGTTTCCCCATGGCTAGCGATATATGGCTTCAGAGAAGAGGGGTGAAAGGGAGATGAAACTCCAGAAATCTTGCTTGTTTGTTTCTTAAGAGTTTTGTCGTCACACATGTGGTGTGACCTGCATGGATACTCATGCCCATTTAGAACACAGTACTTAAATATTCGATTGCGTAGTATTTGTCTTTACCATTGGAAGGCTTTGTGTTTAATAAGCCGGTAGTTTGTGCAATCCTACAATTAGCGTATTCAAATAAGGTCGTAGTTAGGGAATTTCAGATAGCACCTGCAAGTCAAGAAGGTGTGGTTCGATACCCGACTGGTATCAAAGTCCTTGGATCAATCCCATAGACCTCTGTGGGATCAGAGATTTTGGAAGTATCGGAGTGTATTTATTGTCTTGTTTACAGCGATAATGTTTGTGCCTTGTGTAATTGTATGATGAATGATTCTGACGTTACAGGCTTGTCAGCGTTGTAATGTCTGCATTGTAAATATTAGTAATACGTTTTTACCCCGGAGAGACACGTATATTCAGTAGCGTGGTAATGTGTAATATGATATTCACAGAGACCATTAATGATGGGCGAGGGCGGGATTTTCATGACTGGGCAATTTGTTGGCGTAATCAGGAATGTATTGATTTGATGTTCTCAAAATCCATGGCTTAAGAAAAGAAAACCTTTGAGATGTCACGGTTTCATGTAATGTATGTGTTCTGTCACAATACAGTGGATATCCAAATGATATCATTATTAAAGTGAAAGGGAAAAGTCCCTAATATGTGGCAGTAATCTTTTAATATACAGTATGCATTGTTGAGTGATTTCGGCTTGGAACTGTCAGAATTATATTCAAGAGTGTATAATGAACTCCCAAATACATTAAATGACAATACCCATACGATAAGTCAAGTGTGTTAGGTATTAAAAAATTGCCACGCAAGCAATTATTTGGCATCTCATGTGTGTATATAAGTATTCCTTAATGATCTCTCAGTGAATAAAATCTTACTTTGAATTTGGTACAAATCCATTCTTATCATTTCTTACTATAGTGCCCTACTTTCAAGGTACTTATGTTACATGCCCGGACATGACCATGAACCATATGCTTTCGAGCGTCGCCGTTGCACTGAATGAAATTAGGGAGGATGGGACTTCGATTAAATGTCGTATGGCTTTTAGTACCGGGATATCCCAGGACGGATTCGGCTCGCCAGGTGCAGGTCTTTCTATCTGACGCCTGTAGGCGACCTGCGCGTCGTGATGAGGATGAAATGATGATGAAGACAACACATACACCCAGCCCCCGTGCCAATTGAATTAACCAATTAAGATTAAAATCCCCGACCCGGCCGAGAATCAAACCCGGTACCCTCTGAACCGAAGGCCAGTACGCTGACCGTTCAGCCAACGAGTCGGACATGGGACTTCGATGTCCGCGTTTGATTCTTCGAAGTTCATAAAACCTCCATCCGTGACCTATTTGTCATGCAGGATTTTATATTTAGTACTCTGTCGATGCCCGGGGACAGGTACAATACCTGTCAATACCACAGGACGTGCTGGCACTGTTTACTTGTATTAGATAGAGTATGTTAAGAGGGTATGTGTTTTAGTAATTATTTTATAGTGTGGCGCATTTTGACATGCAGGGAATGTACTGTGTTTACCGATATGCTTCATAAAACAAATGCACTCTACTCACCCCAAACCGGGAGGAGTTTTACAACTAGGATTTCAGTTTTGTAGGCCAGTCGTTTCACACTACTTTAGCGCATGATTATCAGAATAAAGGCGCTACACTATCCGGACATGATGATCAGATGCTGCTCTGTGATACGCCGTCATTACCAGCAAGACTAATCGGTACACTACGTTAGCGAGTTATATCACTCACCGGGAATAGAACCCTCACCCATTAATACTAGTGTATTCGGCTTCTAAAAGCTACTTTTATTATTATTATTACTGCTGCTGGCATACTGTATGAGTGTCAAGCAGTTTCAACAGACCTTAGGCAAACTAGTGACCAATACTGGTGAGTCAAGATGTGAGTAAGTTTCAATAACAACTCAGAGTCCAGGATGACACATATCCTGACACATATCCTCAGGCTTTGCAGAATCAGCCCAAACCTTTCCGTGACGTATGTGCCCCACTCCCTGGTGCCATCAGAAACCCCTTCCTAAACTCCTAACTCTTTGCTACACATATCCCCTCTTCCCTGGTAATCAACCAGTACGAAGACAATGTATCCCACCCAGAGGGATTGACACGTGACTGCCCTAATTCATATAAAACCCTGGACTCCAAATGGAAAAGGTCTCTTGGAATGTAGTCAGTTAAGAACTACCAACTAATTGAGTTGGCTGTTAGGCGTCAGGCCTCACAACGTGTAAATAGACTTTAAATCTTCAAATGTAATAAGTGTTAGTAAATTAATAAATACAATATTGGACATCTTCGTTTCATTTGGAATAAGATATACTCAGACTCGTGGAGAACCTGTGAGGACCTAGCTTAACAACCCAACAAGCTAACCACGAACTTGTTAAGCGACAAACTTAACTGGGGGCCTGTGGCCGGGATTTGATACACGATCGCCACAAGATCTACGTGCTAGTTGGACAAAGTATTCAGACAACGATCCAGAATCGCCTTTCGCTACTTGTCCGTCAAGCCAGTATCTTCCCGCAAAATACTGAAGTCATCTATTCCATTTGAACCAGCCAGCTAGAAGGAAGTGGAACTGACAACCTCACTGGAGGCCTTTCGACCACAACCGACTACGCCAGCTTGAAGGAAGGAAGCTAGCCGACAACGCTCCAGAAGCGCCTTTCGACAGCAACCAACCGCCATCGCTGTACGTGCGTACCGACAACTCCGCAGAGGGGCCTTTCGATAGCACGACAACGCAGAAGGAAGACCAACCGACTACACAGCTCAAGGAGAATGCAGTCCATGCTGATCATCATTTCCTGCCTGTGAGTTACATTTAAAGTACCTATTTGTAATGCCTGAATATTGCCAGTAATAACATCTTTCATCTCTTTTAGTTGAGCAAGAGCAATAATAATAATAATAATAATAATAATAATAATAATAATAATAATAATAATAATAATAATAATAATAATAATAATAATAATAATAATAATAATTTTCAATTATTTCAACTAATCAGTCAAATAAAGTCACTACAATGACTGAGACAGAAATGCTTTCAAAATTTGAATATGCCCAAATTCAGTTGCTACCTGAATTTAACGGAAGCGCATCTTGTAGTTTAGACTATTTCATAGCGAGATGCGATAGTTTTATAAATACTCACAAGAGAGCCCTTACAGTTCCCAACGCAAATGTTGTTAACGAATTTTTATTTAATGTCGTTAAATCCAAATTAAAAGGAGAAGCTAGTAGTATTTTGGATCTCGATGCGAACTCTAGTTATGAGAAATTTAAGGAGAAATTAATTAGAAAATTTGGTGATGTCAAAGATGAGAGATTATTAGTACAGGAAATTTCCAACTGTTTCCAAAAGAGAAACGAGAGTTACACAGATTATCATGACAGGTTGGACACTTTAGTCCTCCAATGTAAAAGTTTATGCAAATTGAACTACAGAGACCAGATCTTGGAGCTCAAGTTGAGAGAGCTAGATGATCTGAGTCTGAACACTTTTAAAGCAGGTATTTTAGAACCGTACCGAGCGTACCTACGGTATGCTCAAGTTACAGACTTAAGTCAAGCATTAAGACACTGTAGGACCTATGACAATGACAGAGCGCATGAAAATTACATGGATCAATTGAGAGGGACACCGAAATATCCTCTCAATAACAGTGCCAGTCACAAGCCATTCATGCAGACACAACCTAACAGAAACAATCAAACGACACAACCACTAAACCATGCCACTCATAATCCATTTATGTATCCAAGACCACAGAACCATTACTTTCCTCAAATGCGACCTTTCGCTACCCAATCAAACCAACAATTCAGAAATCCTAACCAACAACCAAACTTCAGACCCTTCCAAGGTCCGAACCCACCTACTGCCAGACCACAGAACCAACAACCTTTTAAGCCAATGAACCGACCTTATCCTACACCAAATAACCTTGCCCGACGCTTCACGACCAATACTCAAAGGTACCCAACACCTATGTCAGGGGTATCTACCATCAGAGGGAATGTAAATACACACGCAGAGGAGACTAACGAATGTGACTATGTACCACCAGAATATTTTCAGGAGGCACAGTCATCAGACTACACTCAGGAAACTCAACCCCACGAATACGAGTTCGAATACGACACAGTCGATTCATCACTACCTCAGAATAATTATGAAAACCAAGAACAGAGTCAGGATTTTCACTTGGTCCCGCCATCTCAAGCGAAGACCTAAATAACATAAGAAACGCTCCCAAACTGCCGTTCATCACTCTATTTGGATTCAAAATCTTAATAGACAGTGGTGCTTGTCATTCAATAATGAACCCATCAATAGCACATGAATATTTTTCAGAATATTTGTTCCGAGAACCATTCTGCATACAATCTGTTCATTCGGAAACAATGGGTGAAGAAAACATACAATTCCCCATTTTTTAAGAATATGAAATTGACACGCCCGTAGATTTTCGAGTCATGAAATGGCACGAATATTTCGACGCGCTAATCGGAACAGCTGATTTTGTTAAACTAGGTGCAAAAATAGATTATAAATCAAACCTAGTTACATTAGACAACAAAGACATACCATTCTATTTCCACTCGAACAACAAGCAAGTAAATTTTCAACCTTCACCAGACATGCAGAAAATTGCGATTCCTGTCAATATCGAACAAGGGGATGTATATATTCCAAATTTTGAACATGAAGGAATATATTTTGCAGATGCAATTTTGCATGCAGAAAACTACCAGGTCATGTACCCTATTGAAACACAGTTAAAACAAGAATTTAACAAACCAGTGTTAGTTGAACCTTTAGAGAACATTACAATACAGCCACTGGAAATAAATTCTATTTCAGACCACGATATTCAAGAATATCTCCGCACACAACATATGAACGATCTAGAGAGTAGAGTCATATCAGAAATATGTTCTGAATTCTCGGATGTATTCTACTATCCCGGGTACGATTTAACATTCACTAACGCCGTAAAGCATTTTATTCGAACTACTGATGAGGACCCGGTATATCAGAGAAATTACCGATATCCTCCCGCACTAAAGAAGGTATTAAGTGAAGAAGTTGAAAAACTTATTAGCCAGGGAATAGTCACCAACAGCGAATCTCCATATTGTAATCCCGTGTGGGCCGTGCCCAAGAAGCCAGATGCTTCTGGACAGAAGAAATGGAGATTAGTCATAGATTTCAGACAGCTGAATAAGAAGACCATTGAAGACAAATACCCTCTCCCTAGAATAGAAGAAATTCTAGACAACCTAGGTCACTGCCAGTATTTCTCGACTTTAGATTGTGCCCAAGGATTCCATCAAATTGAAATGGATCCTAGATCTATAGAAAAAACTGCTTTTACTATAGACAATCGGCATCTAATGTACCGCAGAATGCCATTCGGGCTCAGAAACGCTCCGGCCACCTTTCAGCGCGTAATGGACAATGTCCTACGCCCCTTTCTTTTCAAATTCTGTCTGGTATATATGGATGACATCATCATATATAGCAAATCCCTAGAGGAACATAAACAACACCTGACCCTTGTAATGCAGAAATTACGAGAAGTAAATATGAAAATACAGCTCGATAAAACCGAATTTCTCCACAAGGAAGTAGCCTTCCTAGGTCATGTTGTTTCACAGAACGGAGTAAAACCTAATCCCGAAAAAATCAAGGCAGTTAAAAGTTACCCTATTCCCAAGACCACCAAAGAAATCAAACAATTCTTAGGACTAGCGGGTTTCTATAGGAAATTTATAAAGGACTTTGCTAAAGTAGCATATCCAATGACCCGTTGCCTAAAGAAGGGATCAAAAATCGATGCAGAAAACCCTGAGTACAAATCTGCATTTGAAACACTAAAGACCCTTCTAATAAATGCTCCAGTCTTAGCTTACCCAGATTTCGAAGAACCATTCGTGTTTACCACAGACAGTTCAGACTTTGCCATAGGAAGTGTTCTCACACAGAAGGGACACCCTATTGCCTATTATTCCAAAACCCTAAACCCCGCTGAAAGAAACTACTCCACCATAGAGAGAGAATTGCTTGCCATCGTAGAAAGTAGTAAGCATTTTAAACCTTACTTATGGGGACGACACTTTCATGTGGAAAGTGACCACCGTCCACTGCAATGGCTTTTCACCCTAAAGGATCCCAGTTCAAGACTCTACCGCTGGAAAATGAAATTAGGAGAGTTTGACTTTGACATAAAATATGTTAAAGGGAAAACTAACTATGTCGCAGATGCTCTTTCCAGAATACAAGTAAATGTAAATGATGAAACAGTTTCTAATGTACCCATCCCCGGAGATGATACATACCAGAATGAAATGGACAATGAAACTGTACATTCAAATCAAGAAGATCCCATTTTCACTCTAAAAGCATCAGAGAGAAATTTGAATCAAAACCGTAACCAACTTATCATAAAATATGGTAACTTTCCCAAAATCCTTGAACAAAAACTATTCAAGAAATATACCCGCCATATCATGATAGTAACAGAGAAAAACCTCCAACAAGATTTGAATAGTCACCTACTCAAAATTATTAACACGTCAAACAGATATGCCGCCTACTTTGACGACGTAACACTCGAAATCCCATTCATCAGGGTATGTCAGAAATTATTTACGTCAGAATTAATAATCATTAGGACATCTAAATTTCTAGAAGATATTGAAAGCTCAGAGACTCAGAAACAGTTGATATTACAATACCATTCAATAAACCACAATGGTATCATTGAAACATTTGAACATTTTCGAACCAAGTACTATTGGCCACATTTGAAAGAACAAATTAGAAATCTAATTAACCAATGTAACTTATGTCAGAGAAATAAATATGAAAGACACCCTAACGAAGTACCAAACCAAGGCCCTATTACAGCCGACCACCCGTTCGCTCTGATTCATATTGATACTTTTCATTTTGAACAGAACCGCATTTTAACTATACTAGACGTATTCTCTAAATACGGTCAAGCGTATTTACTATCCAATGGCACAGCCATGGCAGTTCTGAATCAACTGCAAGTGTATTTCTCACACCATGGATATCCCAAGAGAATTACCCATGATCAGGGAGGAGAATTTGAGAATAGCTTAATTACAGAATACTGTAAAGCTACTAACATTGAATATCATGCCACTACACCTCTGAATTCATCGTCTAACTCCCCGGTAGAAAGACTGAATTCGACCCTCCTCGAAAAACTGAGAATCTCAAGAGATCATGATAAATTCACTCCACTCCCACAGCTAATAACCACTGCGATCACAAATTATAATTCTTCAATTCACTCCACAACCAAACAGCCACCATTCAATGTTCTATACGGCCCGTATTACAAAGCACTAAATCATATCTTCTCCTCGTCTCCAAAAATTAATGAATATATTGAGAGACAAGGAAACCAGATGAAAATCTTAAATGAGAATAAATCTGATCCAGCAAAGCCCATTTTCAAACACTCCTATCAAATAGGTGAACAGGTATATGTCCTAGACCCTCTAACCAGAAATAGGAAGTCCATAAACCTATATAATGAAGGCACAATAACCAAAATCGAAAAGAACCGAGTATATTGTAAAATGAAAAATGGCAAGACCCATGTCAGAAATATCCGTGACATTAAACCTAAAAGGAAATCTCTTCCCGTTCCAGATTCCTACCAGGATATGCCACCATCTACACCAAACCCATAACCACATCAGGATTTTATGCGGACCCCATGGGATCTGTATTGGTAATCGATAAGTACCATAAATTCATGGTTCATTTCAATCTTACTACCTTAAAAGAATCATATAAAATTATTGATGATACTGTCTCTAGTCTTGTATTGAAAAGCAATAATACTTTTCCTCACTTAATATACGAGTTAACTGAAATAACCAAAGATACCAAAAAAGAATTAAATAAGCTAATACCCAGTACTTCTAACAGAACTAAACGAGGTTTAATAAACGGACTAGGAAAAGTAATTAAGTTCATCTCTGGCAATCTAGACCAGGACGATTTAGATAATTTACAAAATCAATTAAACACTTTAAAACAAAGTCATTCTAATGAAATCAAGCATATAAATAAACTAGTATCATTTACAAATTCAATTGCTCAAAAATTTTATGATGAAATGAATCATGTTAATGACAATATGAAGGTAATTCAAGGTATACTTCAAACAGAAGACTTCAAGATAAATTTACTAGAAAACATCCAATACGTGTTACTGTGTATTAACAAAATCCGAAATATCATACGAGTGCTTCAAGAAACCATTAGTCTTTCATTTCACGAGATGACAAATGTAAAAATGCTATCAAGAAAAGACTTAACTAACATTGTCAAACATTTGATATCAATCTATCCTACACAGAGTATGATCCATACCGATCAATATAATCAGTATGAAAACCTAAAAATGTCAAAAACTCAAGTCCTTGTGCTGGACGAAGAAATGATAATAATCCTTTCCATGCCAATCACGGATGGAAATCAATATAAATTATATGATGTAACCCCTGTACCCACCATTAATAATGTTATACTTGTCCCATCTGAAAAATACTACCTACAAGGTCCAATTATGAAATGGTCTACCGTACCATGTGTTAAGAACACCCTATCATACGTATGCTTATATTATAACACCAGAATCACAAACTGCAACTTAACAAATACTGCAGGATGTGAATTTGCTTCTGTAAAGAATGATGTAGAATTATTTAGACCGCTAAACAAAGAACATATTCTGTTCTTTACAAGAAACCCAGAGGTAATCTTACAAACATGTCCAGAATCCCAGAAATCCATCCAGATTTCTGGACCACAGGTAATTTATTCCAATGAATCTTGCCCTATCTCCAGTATGGGAATAACTTTACAACAAAAATCTAATAATTACATCCATACTTATCCTTTCCTAGGTATCCAGAAGGAACCTTTAATTAAGAATGAAATTACGTTTCATATTTCTCATTTAGATGTAAAGAAAATGAAACTAGACTTAAAACCCATCCGTACAACCTCTATTGACATAAAAGCATTTGTGTCTACTAATGTCATCCTCGTTTTACTAATAATATGAAGTATTACAATCATGTTCAGAAAGAAAATGTATAAATTATGTAAAACTGTAAAAATTAGGTATAAGAAAAATGTAAATGTTACTGAGGACAGTAACATGAAAATAAGGGGGGAGGAGTTATATCCCTCACCGGGAATAGAACCCTCACCCATTAATACTAGTGTATTCGGCTTCTAAAAGCTACTTTTATTATTATTATTACTGCTGCTGGCATACTGTATGAGTGTCAAGCAGTTCCAACAGACCTTAGGCAAACTAGTGACCAATACTGGTGAGTCAAGATGTGAGTAAGTTTCAATAACAACTCAGAGTCCAGGATGACACATATCCTGACACATATCCTCAGGCTTGGCAGAATCAGCCCAAACCTTTCCGTGACGTATGTGCCCCACTCCCTGTTGCCATCAGAAACCCCTTCCTAAACTCCTAACTCTTTGCTACACATATCCCCTCTTCCCTGGTAATCAACCAGTACGAAGACAATGTATCCCACCCAGAGGGATTGACACGTGACTGCCCTAATTCATATAAAACCCTGGACTCCAAATGGAAAAGGTCTCTTGGAATGTAGTCAGTTAAGAACTACCAACTAATTGAGTTGGCTGTTAGGCGTCAGGCCTCAGAACGTGTAAATAGACTTTAAATCTTCAAATGTAATAAGTGTTAGTAAATTAATAAATACAATATTGGACATCTTCGTTTCATTTGGAATAAGATATACTCAGACTCGTGGAGAACCTGTGAGGACCTAGCTTAACAACCCAACAAGCTAACCACGAACTTGTTAAGCGACAAACTTAACTAGCGCACCGCCCAAGGTTGTCAAGCAGGACTGCTTGGCCAACTACAAGATGCTTAGGCTGACACAAAAGTTGCTCACGCTTGAACTTATTGCCTTGTAGATTTTCTGCTGAGTTTTCGCTAGAAGGAGATAAAATACGCTAGAGATCGATTTTTTCAGAACACTGTGTCTTCTTACAATTTCCGTAACTTATTTTAGGACACTCTGTATAAAAATGTAAACATTCATCAACAAGGAGTCAATATCAAATCCAAAGGGTTGTTCTGAAGAGAATTTTAAGTGGATATGTAACTATAGTAATTCCGTCATTATTAACCAGAAAATTTATGAAAACAACAATTTTCCTTCATGTACTGGACTTGTGTTTCAGTAAATAAACACTTAGCAGCATGCGACTTCTCCGATGCAAGGTAAAGGCAATCGTTGTCAACTGTATAAAGGAAACCATCTCCTTCACAAGTACGTATATATAAATTTCTCTGGGTATCAGGTTAGGCCTACCTGTTTCGTTTTTCTTCCGAGTGAGTTGTCGTGCTCGCCTAGTAGATCTGTCACCAACTCCCTCTTCCACTGGGAGGAGCGCCTCCTCCTTTGAGAATCAGTACATGATGATGCTGATGGTGATGCTTGTTGTTTTAAGGGGCCTAACATCGAAGGTCATCGGCCCAAGAATCAGTACACACTATACAAGTAATATTTAAATTAACTCAAAACAAGAGTATTCAGAACCAGTACCATGGTAATAAACTAACTGACCATAGAAGGGGTTTTCGTCTCACTTTGACGGTAGCGAACTCGTTGATCAAATCTTCACCATTCTCATTTTTTATCATTTCGCGAAATGCCACACAACTTAGATTTGGGCTTGTATTTTTGTCGTTTATATTATGTAGATACAGTATTCAGAAAATATTTGTTGATGATGATATATTTTGCTTAAATGGGCCTAACATATAGGTCATCGGACCCTTTCAGAAAAATATTTCACCACTAGAGCACATTCACAAATCATAGAATAATAACAAAAACGAACTACTTTTAAGAATAGAGCATAGAGGTGCCTATGCGAATAAATTGTGGCACCACAAATAAACATCCACTGCTTGCTAGCTTACCATGAATTTTTGCACTATCACAGTTAAAAGAACCCGTAATATGGCAGCGCTTAACCACCAGTCAAACAATCTATAGTTTATTATGCAACAATGGTGTTGTCACAGCCAAGGTCGCCGAACTATCAAAGAATATGTACAAAATGGATACGTCAGATAAGCCGCTCTACTCTAGATATTATGGTTAAAAAGGAAGGAGATGCCGGTATACTGTTAGTCAGTAGTGATATCTCTCGAAACAAAACTGTCATTTCGGAAAGGGTCAAGAATGACAGGTATTGAATGTATGTTCCCTAGTTGTTAGAAATGTAAGACCGCTCAGGTGTTGTGTTGTTCCAGGAATACATAGCGAAAATTTAAGGCAGTAGATTCTAATTATTCAAAGAATACCAGAAATATTATTGTAAGTATTAATAATTAGTACTAGTTGAAATTTGCCGATCTCCAATGTCGCAGTCCATGGGCACATGCCTAATGAACCCTGTGATATAAATCCAACTCTGGTTCTATCAAAGGGGTGATAATTCAGAATAACCAAGTGCGCGTTGTGAAGTAGAAAGCACAGGTTGATTGCTGACAGCATATATATCTACCTCGCTTCATAAAACATGTTCCTCATGATTTAAAAGGAAATGTACGTTTTTAAACGGAAGTAGTCTTCTCTTGCCTTGAGCTTAGGAAGACGATTACGAATTGCCCGGCTTCTAGATCCCACGACGGCGAGACTTAAAGTCTGTCGTTGTAGCTTTACAAATGGCACGGGGAAAAGAGGCTTAGCTCGGTGGATCAGAGCGTGTTCCCCACAAGCGTTACATACCTTACACTTTCTAGCTAACAATTAGAGTACATTGCCTAACACACGCTTCAGAAAAATAGCTCGTATTATACATTCTGTAATTGAATTATAATGTAATAATAATAATAATAATAATAATAATAATAATAATAATAATAATAATGGTCCTATGTTACGATGGCCAGTTTGTCACAAGCCAGGACAAAGCGCGAGTGATAGAGGAGTAACAACTCTTAAAAACACCTTGGTCCAGTTGTTCTGGCTGGTAGTACCTTGTGAGCACCCCTCGGCAAGGCTACGGTGAAGACCTCAACGATAGACTTAGCGGCGAAGTTGGACTTTGGTAGAGCAAGTGAGGCGAAAGAGGCAGGTCGTAACACGTCCAGACATTGCGTCTGCTCCCGTATCGGCTGGCTTGCTGGTCAGAGTATGTACCCAGGTCAAGGTCGACTGTGCTCCAGAACTCATCAGTCTAGTTCTATTCCTCAGTTGGGCCTTTGAGCCTCACTCCACGGACGAGTCGTCACATGAACCACTATGAAGGTACCTCACCCGGTAAAATTAGATGCCAGTCACTATCTGGTCTGAACAGGACATTGAATTCTGGGAGCCCTGTACCGTTATATCGGGATCAGTAGAGGGATCCCTCAACCGCATGTTCAGAACGAACAGGAAACATGTCTTTGGTATTATCAATGTAAACACAGTCCTTAAGATTGGCAAACAAATGGAACTGGTTATGTGCTGGACGAATACCGTATCAAACGCTTGGCACCCCAGGGCATAAGGTTTGTATCAGATGAAGTATCGACAATGGATAACTCCAGAATTTTGAAAGGATTGTCAGCCATCAGAAATAAAAAGCCAGGTAAGAAGAGACTATTCCCAAACGCAAATCTGGAACTAAAGACAACATGGACAATTTTAGACCAGTATCTGTAACTTCACACCTTCAAATCTATTAGAGAAATGCATTAATGTTAGGATTATAAACTTTCTAAAGGAATATAAAGTATTATCTCCCAAACAGTATTGGTTTTGTACAGGGATAGGAACAAAAGATGACAATTTATACCTTTAAAGACCATTTGTATAAATCACTAGATAATAGAAAGCGGACAATGACATTATTTCTAGACCTCAAGAAAGCTTTCGCCACAATTAATAATAAGTTGTTGTTACAGAAAGTGGATACGGTAAGCATTTGAGGAATCCCACACTTTCCCATTGTCAGTTTTCTACACAACAGAGCGTAGAGAGTTGAAAAACGGTATAAAATAAGTAAATAAAGAATTCTTGAACCCGGAGTACCACAGGGAACATTAGTTGGACCAGTCTCATTCCTGCTGTACATAAACGACCTTTGTGATTTAGAGATAGATGAGAGAATTGTGAGGGGCTACATTGATTGTTGTAGAAGTTAGTGAACCGGGCGAGTTGGCCGTGCGGTTAGGAGCGCGCAGCTGTGAGCTCTTATCCGGGAGATAGTGGGTTCGAACCCCACTGTCGGCAACCCTGAAAATGGTTTTTAGTGGTTTACCATTTTCACACCAGGTAAATGCTGGGGCTGTACCTTAATTAAGGCCACGGCCACTTCCTTCCCATGCCTAGGCCTCTCCTGTCCTATCGTCGCCATAAGACCTATCTGTGTCGGTGCGACGTAAAGCAACTAGCAAAAAAAAAAAAAAAAAGAAGTTAGATGGAGCTTCTTTGCTAGACTGAGAGAGCTATGAGTCAGTTTAGACGAGAGTTTCGAGAGGTGTGAAGTTGAAATGCGAATTTAAGCCTGACTGGGTGGTTGAGAAATGAAGGTTGAAGGTTTAGTTTGCCGCGGCTTGTAGATAATTGAAGACTAATGATATGTTGTGGGGATGATTATTGATTAGTAAAATAGTTAAGAAACGGGGGAGATCCTCAACTGTAGGTGATAGGAAAGTGGAACTGTTGGGTGATATGGGTGTTAGTGCTTGGAGCGGAACAGTTTCTCCTATGAATGCAATCGATAGTGCGACTGCAGGACTACATCAGGTATATCTCGGTAGTAATCTGTTCCTCAGGAACCAAGTGTTGCTTCGGAGGGAGAGAGGAGGAAAGAGGAACAGTACTGCGTGAGCGCTTGCTTGCAGTTGCAATAGTGGTGCGGAACGGATATGCTAGCGACAAGATTCCAGCGTTCCCTTTTAGCATGTAACTGTTAGGTCGATCTGCATTGCCTAAATCTTAATGTAGGGTTTTCTTATTCCAGTTAGAATTGAACATTCAGATTTTCTAGGCAAACCACGGACATAATGTAAAAACATAATGTAAAATGTAAGGATGCACGAGTGTGTGGTCTCGTTTCCCTTATTCACTTTGTTTTATGGTGACTTTTTCAATTTCTACATTTTTCTACTCTGGTTTCGGACTTAAACTTTTCCTACCTTAGTCACCAAGCACATATCCTTAACCTGTCACTGTTGACTGGAACATTCCCAGATAGCTTCAAAATCGCAACAGTTTCCCCCATACGCAAATCCGGAACTAAAGACAACACGAGCAATTTTAGACTTCTGTGTCATCGGACCTTAAGCCCTATTAGGTTTTATTGGAGTGTTTGAGTGAGTTCAGCATCCAATTTCAATTTGTTCTCGGCCTTCTATTAACCTTTATTTTCCATTTCTTAGCGTGTAGTATGGGCTTCGGCTTCTTTAATTTCTGGATCTTTCAATCCACTTTTCGGGTGGTGTTGCCCTGTGAAATTAGAGTCTCGAGTGTTAAAGCTAATTAAGGTTTTAAGAGCAGAAAGTGAAATTGTGCGAAATGTAACCAGAGATGTTTTGACATGAAGTTATTTATGTGAATTTTGAAGCCCATTAGACCACAATAAGATATACATTGAAAATTGTAGTTCGGAGTTCGAGACCCATCTGTTAGGTACCATTGAACTTGAGGGTTCGATTCCCCTCTCGGTAACGTTGTACTAGAAGCTTCGGCTCCTTTTGTGTGCAAAGTATGTTTCTATATTCCCTCTGCTGTGGAACTTCATTTATAAAAGCTCGTATCTCACCAATTGTTGCCAAAGACTTGTACCCTCTATGGGTGATGGACGCAGATGAAGAATACACCCATGGTATCCCCTGCCTGTTGTAAAAAGCGATTTAAACGGGCCCAGGAGCTCTCAACTTGGGAGCGTGGGTTGGCGACCATGGGGCCCTTAGCTGAGTCCTGGCGTTGTTTCCACTTACTTGTGCCAGGCTCTTCACTTTCATCTATCCTGTCCGGCCTCCCGTAACCAACTCTTGTTCTTTTCCGACCCCGACGGTATTAGAGTATTCGAGGCCTAGGGTGTCTTTCATGTGCACGCTCTTCGTGGCTCTTGCCTTTCTTCATCCGTTACTTCATTTTTCGAAGTGACGGATCACTTATTTTTCTTATTTTTTCTCTCTCTACCTCCTGTGAGTGGGGAAGACAGGCGAAGAATACACCCACGGTAACCCCTGCCTGTCGTAAGAGGCAACTAAAATGGGCCACCAAGTGATGATTGAATTAGAACCATGAAACTACTTGTGATTAGTACCATCACGCGGGAAGAGCCATTGGTTGCCTTTACTTGCGAGTAGTACCACTATATTAGGTACACAATAGGTTTGTTATTAGTAGCAGCAGAGAGCGGTTCACTGTGGGCTTCCAGTACCTGTGATTAGTACCACTATATGCGGAACTTCACGGGCTTATGTTGTCTGTGATTTATACCATTATGTGAGAAACACCATGGGTCTGGGCGTTGCCTGTGATTATTATCACTATATGAATGACACTGTTGGTCTGCGTTGCCAGTGATTTGTATCCACTATGTGAGGAACACCACAGGATAGTACGAGTCCCTGTGATTAGTACACTTATGTGAGGTGCACCATGGGTTTGCGTTGCCTACGAGTGGCACCATTATGTGAGAAACGCAATAGGTCTGCGTTAATTGACGCTCAATACTTGCGAGTACTACAAAAATGTTTAGAACACCGTTAGTTTACGCTACCTTTAGAAACAGACTTTCAACGTATTAGGTCGTGTTACGTACATATAGTACGTGTTGAAGAGATGTTAAGTCATCATCATCATCATCTGTTTACCCTCCAGGTTCGGTTTTTCCCTCGGACTCAGCGAGGGATCCCACCTCTACCGCCTCAAGGGCAGTGTCCTGGAGCTTCAGACTCTTGGTCGGGGGATACAACTGGGGAGTATGACCAGTACCTCGCCCAGGCGGCCTCACCTGCTATGCTGAACAGGGGCCTTGTGGAGGGATGGGAAGATTGGAAGGGACAGGCAAGGAAGAGGGAAGGAAGCGGCCGTGGCCTTAAGTTAGGTACCATCCCGGCATTCGCCTGGAGGAGAAGTGGGAAACCACGGAAAACCACTTCCAGGATGGCTGAGGTGGGAATCGAACCCACCTCTACTCAGTTGACCTCCCGAGGCTGAGTGGACCCCGTTCCAGCCCTCGTACCACTTTTCAAATTTTCGTGGCAGAGCCGGGAATCGAACCCGGACCTCCGGGGATGGCAGCTAATCACGCTAACCACTACACCACAGAGGCGGACGAAGAGATGTTAAGTACAGAACAAAAATGGCCAACCGGACACCAGTGGGATCCGAACCCACAACCTCCCGATTTCGCGTCGGTTGCTCTACCAATTGAGCTATGGTGGCCTCGGCCATCCTTGTTCTGTTGGAAAGGATCTGAGCTACAGCCGAGGCCACCATAGCTCAATTGGTAGAGCAACCGACGCGAAATCGGGAGGTTGTGGGTTCGGATCCCACTGGTGTCCGGTTGGCCATTTTTGTTCTGTACTAACATCTCTTCAACACGTACTATATGTACGTAACACGACCTAATACGTTGAAAGTCTGTTTCTATTACAATGCGGTCGTGAAAATTCAATATTCATTACGCTATCTTTGATTATTACCGCAACTTGAGAAATACCATGCTTCTACTTTACTAGCGATAAGTGCCATTATGAGGGACCGTTGGCCTGGGTATTGAACCCCCTTTAGACAACAAGCATCATTGATTCAGGATTGTGCTTTGGAAGCAGACGCTTGGACAGTAATATTGTTTCTGAGAAGGTGAGGCATTGCGGGCCGGATCCACTGATTGTTTTAAATACATATTCATCCATTCATTCTTCCTCATCACGTTTTGAATTTTTTCAGTGAATAAATTTTTTACTTTTAAATTGTCGTTGCATTTCGTCTAATTTCGTACCATTAGGGGTCGATGACCTAGATGTTAGACCCCTTTAAACAATCATCATCATCATCATCATCATCATCACCACCACCACCAAAGACTTGTATTGGTCTGGTTTTGACTATAAGTCCTATGTGAAAATGGGACTCCTTTCTCCCCTATTATGAACTTTCTAACCCTCTAAACTTGTTGGTTAATTTCCCGTTGTTAAACATCTGTTGTTCTCTTTTGACAAGCTTTTTCAAAAAAGAAAATAAATTTCAGTAAATGTTGTTGTCAAAATTTAATTTTTGGTTCGTGCTTTGCACAGACATTTACTCTTCACGTTCCTTTCCCTCTCTGAACCACGGAAATTCACGCAATAATAATAATAATAATAATAATAATAATAATAATAATAATAATAATAATAATAATAATAATAATAATAATAATGTCCGCCTCTGTGGTGTAGTGGTTAGCGTGATTAGCTACCACCCCCGGAGGCCTGGGTTCGATTCCCGGCTCTGCCACGAAATTTGAAAAGTGGTACGAGGGCTGGAACGGGGTCCACTCAGCCTCGGGAGGTCAACTGAGTAGAGGTGGGTTCGATTCCCACCTCAGCCATCCTGGAAGTGGTTTTCTGTGGTTTCCCACTTCTCCTCCAGGCGAATGCCGGGATGGTACCTAACTTAAGGCCACGGCCGCTTCCTTTCCTCTTCCTTGCCTATCCCTTCCAATCTTCGCATCCCTCCACAAGGCCCCTGTTCAGCATAGCAGGTGAGGCCGCCTGGGCGAGGTACTGGTCATACTCCCCAGTTGTATCCCCCGACCAAGAGTCTGAAGCTCCAGGACACTGCCCTTGAGGCGGTAGAGGTGGGATCCCTCGCTAAGTCCGAGGGAAAAACCGAACCTGGAGGGTAAACAGATGATAATAATAATAATAATAATAATAATAATAATAATAATAATAATAATAATAATAATAATAATAATAATAATATTTGTTTGTGCTCAGCTAGCGTGTGCAGGCATGTTGATTATTTTGATTTGACTCCATCCATGCTGCTTAATTTCGATGTTCTGTTTTACTTGATCAGAAATTGATTTCTGTTGGGCGACTTGTGGTCGAGTAATTAATTTTATCTTTTAAGTGCTGACATTGTATGATATGGAGTACCGAATGGACTTTAGTCTGCCCTTTTCCAACTACTTCTGACTGGTCTGGATCCGTGGTATTGGGATCTGGAGATCGACACCCTACCGCTGATCAATAGAGCTCCAATAAAGATATTTAACATTGATAATATTATTCTCACACCACAGGAACACTTATATCGTTTCACAATGAGAATTTTTAAAATATTGAACTTTTATGGTGTTTCATTTTATATATATGTAGCCGGCCTGAGTGGCTCAGACGGTTGAGGCGCTGGCCTTCTGACCCCAACTTGACAGGTTCGATCCTGGCTCAGTCCGGTGGTATTTGAAGGTGCTCAAATACGTCGGCCTCGTGTGGGTAGATTTACTGGTACGTAAAAGAAATCCTGTGGGAAAAATTCCAGCACCTCGACATCTCTGAAAACCGTAAAAAGTAGTTACTTGACATAAAAATCATCGTCATCATCATTATCAGTTTGATTATAGTATTGATGGAAATATTTTTCTTCCCGATATAAAAAGAGGATCATGACAACTACGTTACAAGCAAGTATTGTATTTACTGAAAATTCTAGAATTTGATGAATATTTAAGCCACTAGCGCAGAGCTAAAAGCTCTCGCCCATTGAGGAGACGCAATATATGGTGTTTTAACAAGCTTTCCCTACAATTTGGAGAGAGTATTGTTGTTCCTTGAAATGTACTGAGACCTGCGTCGTGATAAAAACTTCAATTTATTCTCAGGTAGCGTTCGCCTTTTCATACAAACGAATTGCGGGGGACGTGTTTGTTCAAGCTAGCATTTTTAATTTAACAGTTGCTGAGGTTTATAAAATGTAACAGTTTACTTGACCGCTATACGTGTTGGTATTCTCTTTGAGTGGAAATGAATATAGTACAGAATTACTTTAGATAACTCCACTAGCAGTTATTTTTGAAGCTTGAAGACTGCGCGTCTGTTAGCTGCAACGTACAGTCAAGTGTTTGCAAGGGCTAATCGGCTACTTTACTACTAAACGCGTACTTCTATGGCAAAACAAAGTTCTTCAGGCTACTTGTGGGTAGTACGGCTGAATGTGGAGAGGAGAATAATTTTCATTGAGCGAACTGGTCACGTGGTTAGGGTAGCGTCCTATAAGCTTGCATTCGGAAGATGGTGGACTCGATTTCCGCCGTCCGTAGCCCTAGAGGTGGTTCCCAGTCCTAGCCGAAAACCCTTAGCAAAAATAATAAAATATATTCCTCGCCTTATTTCGGTACTATTGGCAATTCGTATTCAAACTCGTAGCAAGCAGTCTATTTATCTGACAAGCTATTTATACTGATTCCACTGATTCTTCTTACATCTAAAGCCTAAAAGGGGACGTAGAATTGACTGAAAAATGACTCAAATTCGAAATCTAAGCATTACTAGGTTTACTGGTTTTACAAAGAACCTAATAATAAATAATGTTATTTGTTTTACGTCCCATTAACTACTCTTTTACTGTTTTCGGAGACGCCGAGGTGCCGGAATTTAGTCCCACAGGAGTTCTTTTTCGTGCCAGTAAATCTACCGACACGAGGCTGACGTATTTGAGCACCTTCAAATACCACTGGACTGAGCCAGGATCGTACCTGCCAAGTTGGGGTCAGAAGGCCAGCGCCTCAACCGTCTGAGCCACTCAGCCCGGCTTACAAAGAACCATACGCATGTTTAGAAAAAGACATAGCATAGAAAGATGACCTGAATTAGCAGAGAGGAGATATTTTTCCTTTAGCCTATGCTTGCCAAGGACCTAGCTACCCACCCCCAAGAAGAACTAAAACGGAGACAGTGTAAATCTGTGAAATGTTACCATTTTCTGTGTTGGGACCGGGCGAGTTGGCCGTGCGGTTAGGGGCGCGCGGCTGTGAGCTTGCATCCGGGAGATAGTGGGTTCGAATTCCACTGTCGGCAGCCCTGAAGGTGGTTTTCCGTGGTCTCTCATTTTCACACCAGGCAAATGCTGAGACTGTACCTAAATTAAGGCCACGGCCGCTTCCTTCCAACTCCTAGGCCTTTCCTATCCCATCGTCGCCATAAGACCTATCTGTGTCGGTGCGACGTAAAGCCAGTAGCAAAGAAAGAAAGAAATTTCTATGTTAGCCGGCTGTGATGAAGACAAGTTTTCAATGGTTTCCGATGGAGCTCGCATCATGTCTGGCAACAGGGCCACCACATTCAGTGAAAATCCAAGAACCACGCAGTTTGAAGTTGTCAATTTGTAACTTTTGGTCACATTATACCAGGACTCCAGTGGACACTAGTAGCCTGTAGGCCATTTTGTGTCCCTTACCTGGCGACTAGCGGACCCAAACTCCCTTCGCTTGTCCTCACACCAATGGTCTCTTCTACGGGCTAGAAATGAATTCCAGTTTTGTCCGCTCTAACATGGAATGCGCTGCTGTAACCTGCCGACTCTTAATTCGTCGACGTTGGCAGGCCTTGTTTATTACTTGCGACGTTGTCCGAGCCGTACCATGTTGGTTCTGTAACCCATATTTTGCGTAAGGTCTAGGCAAACTTTACCCAAAGAAGTACTCTCCTTGCATGTGTCTTTGGGATCCTGCTTACCTCAGAAACACCTTTCAGTCAAGATTTTACTTATATATAATTATATATAAGTTTTTAATACGTGACTGCTGATATAAATATATAACGTTAATTTAAATATTACCTGGCACATTATGCTTTTTAGGAGAGGTCATTTAGATTTTATATTGAGTATAAATATCGTTTTACCTCAAACTTATTTGTTTAAATCAACAATGGAGTACATTTATACAAATTACTCACAACATCTCATTCAATACCTATTTAACGGACAATCTGAGAATTAACATTTCAATAAATACATGCAAAATATTTCTCAACGATTGCATGGAAAATGTACACTAATGACATCTCGGAAATTCCAGCTTACCACATTGGTAGCCTGTCTATGAAGGACTATTACCCACATAACCATTAGCATTGTGAATTCAGAAATCCCATGCTTGGTATTTATGTTATTAACATGTATGTGACACATAGAGCCAAATAATCAGATATTGTAATTTGAATGTTGTGAGGTGATAGCGGCAAAGCATTTGGCTTTCGAGACCGGGTCTATTGCCTCTCTTACCACACAACTTCTCACTTGGCCTCATGTAAATAACTAAACCCCGTTCGAGCACTCGGTCGAGAATTAAAATGTGATGGCCGAAAATCGAACTGAAGTCTCCAGGGTAAGAGGGAGGCACATGAATCCTGCATTATGGAACTGACAAGCTGCATTTTAAGTATCCAATATTAGGAAAGCTAACCTTTAAGTCACAGAATGTAATTTAGGAGAAGGATGACAAATACTATCTCGATGAGCCAGACATGTAGGCCAATTGAACAGCTCATAAGCTTCCTCCGTGGATAAGTGGTGTAGAATACCGGCCTCTGGGTTCTAACATCACGAGTTCATTTCCGGCAGAGGTATGCGAATTTTGAATGGCGGAAAGAAGTCCCTTCGGCACTCCATTTTGTACGATGCTGGCATGTAAAATATCTCAGGTGACATATTTGATGCTTATTTGAAAAAGAAAAAAAGACCTCAGCCATAAATCGCCCAGCAGAAATTTGGCAGAGTAAATTGGAATGTCGAAATTGTCATGCAGGCAGTCTAAAATACGTCAAAGTATATTGCCTGCACGTGGTAGCTGAGGTCATACGAATGTTGTTATAACATTAAGGAATTAATGGAAAAAACAGAAGTTAATCAAGACATTTACGAAACGGAAAATGAGCTTCCTGGACCTCATTTTTTATGACTTTTACTCCACTTACTGAGAAGGGGATTTTAGGTCAAAGAACAATCGGGCGGCCTGCAAAGTAATACGTTACGTTTACGGCTGAAGAAATGGTACCTGCTTCATCAGTCAATTAAAGAGGACGGTTGAAGTTCACCAGGCTTGTTATGACCTGATAATACGATGGTAGATAAAATATGAAGGAGACATGGGAAACTGCTTGTTTACGTAGCAACTGTACGCAGTAAACATAATGTTGCTAAAGTACCCAGGAGGCAAGACTGCTTAGGAGCACTTTACGCTGCACACTTTTACAGTCGCTTATTGTTATTACGATGACTAAACAGGAGTTTCATGTATCTGTTGCGCATTGCATAATTAATCTAATTAAAGCAAGTGAAAATGCTTAACCTGAGAAAGCATCAGGCAGTAACTTATAACCTCACCACGCACTTCATCCCAGAACCATTATTATGCCCAAGATTATTCAGTGTGTTCAATAACTTCATGATGATACATGAATCCAAAAATCTTGAATGAGAGTCAGAAAGCTGTAAGAGCTGACCTTCTTGAGAAGCTTTCCGATCACTTTGAAGCCGAAGAGTAATAATTTCTGTGGCTTATTTTTGAGTGTTGAAATCGGGATACTCCACTATATACCTTAAACTATGCGGTGAAGAATGGAGTGGCTTGCAAAATGGGAAACCCATTTGTCTCTGGCCGTCTTGTGGAATGATAGAGGTTTTGTGTACGTTGAATTTTGTACTTGAATTACAAACAATCTATACTTCGTACTACTATAAAATCTTGACTGGATACGAGAGCTCTGTCGTTCCAATTGACGCCAAATTCCAATACATGGTTGGCGAAAACGCTAAACCCCACAATGCTGCTACGAAAGCAAAGTTGAAAGAAATGCACTGAGCAGCTTCGGATCACACACCCACTCATAGAGTCTAGATTTGTCACCGATACCATTTATTACGACCCACTATCTACGCCGAAGTGTTGGAAGTTTGTTGCGCAGGAGTTCTTTTACCTACCAGTAAACCTACCAACACTTCTTAACGGTTGTTACTGTTCAAGAATACACCCTGCATCACATATTATGATTCATTATCAAATTCTCTCTATTACTTTATGGTTAATTTCCGTACTATATTTGTTCATACTCGTAGCTGTTTGATGAGCCGTAAGGCGAGTAACCATGAAAGTGGTTATAACGAGTTCTCTTTTGAAGATAGGCAAATACTGTTGCGAACTTTCCCTTGCAGATTTCATTGTACGTTTAACCGTTGTCCCGTTTCTCTGCGGGGTCGGGCATGATGTGGGATGAATCTTCGTAGCGGGGTTTCATGGCCGGATGCCCTTCCTGACGTCAATCTCATCATGTATGGCAGTACGAAGGGAGCAGTATGCTCGAAACTGAAAGTAAATATTTAAATAGTCTTTTAATATTTTCACTGCCTTTGCTAGCTAGACCTAATGTTTACCATTTTTTTTCTGGTATGGGCTAGAACAAATTTGTTACTTGCATTCTTCTGTCTCAGTCCCAACTTTGGCGTTTTCCAATATGAATGTGACTGAGGTTTGGACGATGCTAATGATACCATTTCTCATGCACACGGTCTCTGTATTAATGGTGTGAAAAGTCGCTCATAGGGTGGGTTGGTGTGCGAATTTCATTGGGCTCGTAGAATGATACCGTGTGTAGAGAAACTTACTGATGGGTGACGAAAGCTTTTCCCTTTTAGGCCTCCTCAGTGACACCTTGGCCATCTGTGAGAAGTGATGGCGGAGCTTTTGAGGATCCAGCCAGCCTTCGGGGTGTTTATTCAACATGCATCCGCGTTTACATTAGTAATTACGTCATTTATAAATTAATATCAAATTAGCGAGGTTCAGTCATAAGTTAGCCCGTATTCGATGCCTATTCTGGAAACTATATTTCCCCGAGTTTTTCAACATTTTGTGGTTGTTTATTGGTGTTTTAAGAGTATGAATCAAGGAGATTACCAGTCCTTCTAATCTAAATCCATGGAAGGAAAAAGACACGATTCTCGACAGTTCGAAGAAGAACGATGATGATTAAAGGAAATAAAAAATCGAAGTGGACTCTATCGGGGTCACGGCCACACGTTTTGACGTCGAATACGTACCATATGATAGAGTGGTGGTGATTGAGAGAAAAAATGGAAGGGATCCGACACCGAAAAATGAAGGTATCGGCCAAAGGAAGACAAGGGCCGCGAAGAGCATGAAAATGAATGACTCCCAAGGCCTCTATACGTAATACTGTCGGGGTCGGAAAAGAACAAGAGTTGACCAGGTGAGGTCGGATGGGATAGATGAAAGTGAGGAGCCTGACACAAGTAAGTGGAAGCAATGCCAGGACTCAGCTCATGGCCCCGTGGTCGCCAACCCACGCTCCAAATTTTAGAGCCCCTGGTCCCTCTTTTAGTCGCCTCTTACAACAGGCAGGGGATACCGTGGGTGTTATTCTACCGCCCCCACCCACAGGGCGTCCATACGATAGATGTTGTGGAAATAAAATGCCTGGTGTTGTATGGCTTTGAAATTTTATTGATTTTTCACTTCTAAATATTAAACAAACACATCTTCAAGACCATGAGTTGAACATCCACTACTGGCCCATAGATGTAAATAATAATGTTATTAGTTTTACGTTCCGCTAACTACATTGACGACTTAAAAGGTTGTAGATTTTCATACCGGTACCGCAATTTTCTCAAATGTTCACCATTTGATTTTGATTGTTTTTGCTGTGCACGTAAAAAACCTACTGAGAGGAATCAAGCGACACTACATACGGCGCGCTACCACGCTGAAATCCAGAGCATCGCCCTCTACTATGACTGCGCTAATACGCCTTCCCAATACAGCAAAATGAACGATATGGGCCTAGTTCTCATTTCTACCACCGAGCGCTGTTTCGCTGGCATTGAAACACGATTGTTCATTACAGCACACGTTAAGTGTTTAATATATTTCTGTTCAAATATGTAGCCAATCACTCAATAAACATATTTGAATCACACCTTAATAAAGAAATTCTGTGAAGAACGTACCCCTCCGCAGCGGTAAAACTGTACAAAATAATGTTACCGGTAGGTAGTAAATACTCTAGAAAATAAATATATTCACACACTTTTCTGTTTAAGTGTGTCGCGTTCTCGCGTTCAAATCTGTCAAATATCTCTCTTATTGATGTGGCTATGTTATTTAAGAATACAGGAATAGCATACTCGCAAATAACTTCACTCAATAACTGTGAATGTCCGCTTTCAGGACAACTGAAGTGAGGAAAATCACGCAACACAGGCACTAAATAGTCACTCATAGATGCAAAAGTATTTTTATGCACAAATGGTTGTGCTTTCAATACAAAATCATGAATAAATTTCAAAATACACAGTGGCAAGTCAGATGGGTACTGCAGCCTGCTGTTTTAATCTCCTTTATGTCCGACTCGTTGGCTGAACGGTCAGCGTACTGGCCTTCGGTTCAGACGGTCCCGGGTTCAATTCCCGGCCGGGTCGGGGATTTTAACCTTAATTGGTTAATTCCAATGGCACGGGGGCTGGGTGTATGTGTTGTCTTCATCATCATTTCATCTTCATCACGACGCGCAGGTCACCTACGGGTGTCAAATAGAAAGACCTGCACCTGGCGAGCCCAACCCGTCCTGGGATATCCCGGCACTAAGAGCCATACGACATTTCATTTCATCTCCTTTATAAATCAAGTCCATTAGCAATGTTGAACACCTTGGTCTTGTCAAATGAATCAAGCATCTTGTCCGGCTGCAATGTTGCTACATTTGTGCTACTCACACGTATGTCGAATCAATTTGTTATCGATAACTTGTATTTGACAGTGATGTATGTATATTTAGTCCTCAGCCCGAAGGCTGGTTGGATACTCAACAGCTCCGCCATCAGCTGTCATAAATGGCCTAGGCATCACTGAAGAGGCGTACGAGGGAAATGAGGAGTGAGGTAGTTTCCCGTTGCTTTCCTCACCGAGCCAGAAGTTGCTATTACATATCAGTCTGCCAAGCCCACTGAAATACATGCACCAACTGACCCTATGAGCAACATTTTCATACCATTCATAGCAGGGACTGGCTGCATAAAGAATGGCATTACTAGCATCACTCATACCTCAGTCACTTTCATCTTGTCAAAGCCAAGGATAAAGCTGAGACAGATCAATGAAAGTAACAATATTGCTCTAGCCCATACCAGGAGACATAGTGCACCATAAACACTACGTCTTGCCAGCAAAGGCATTTGATACCTGGATAAAAAATCGTGCATATCTGTATAAGAATGGTATTTTAAATATTATTGGGCTGTTATTACTTCAGTCGCGAAAATATATTTCGCGCGCAGCACATTCATTTTCTTAAATTTAGACGGCTCGATGTTTTTGCATGTTAGAAAAATGAACCGGTTTCACAGTTTTTTTTTGATTGCATCTGATACAGTTTGTTGATATAATCACCATTTATATCCTGGGAACCATCAAACATAGATTTTTTTGAGTAAAAGCAAGAAGAGGCATTTCACTATTAACAGGATGACAGATCTTCGGTTTAATGTCTTTCGAAGAAGACATTCTTGTTATCCTGCTAACATTAGTCTTATGATTGTCACTCACAATGCGCAACACGAAAAAACCGCAAGCTTCGACTTCCTTTATTGTTTTGAGTGTTAAAGTATGTAGCTCTGTACCTAAAAGCCTCTTAAGGAAGAAAAATGCTGCTGTAACCTTTATTTTGTAGCCACAGCAGTAATTGTAAAACAGAAAAGTTATTGACTAGGATAATTCGATTTCTACTTTCGCCTGCATGAGTGATCTTGAGTAGCTTTTATTCGCTCAACATGGAATGAAGCGTCTTTCTGTTGAAAGAAGGTGTCGAGTTTCTTGTCATATAACATATGCTGTTCGATGGACTACCAACAATCACAATCTCTCTGCTTCATTTAGGCACTGACTTTCTGCTAAGAGGTACTCCTTTACTAAGTGTGTTATTCCAGTTTTGCAGTTTATATCTCCTACGTAGCGTGAAAGTGTGGATTTATTCGGTGTGGCAAAAATATCGTTTCGATGATCTTGAATTGAAATTTGGCGAGGAATTCGTTTTTGAAGTAACATTCAGCCATTTATGATGTTGTTACTCGTTGGAAGTAAATTCATGAAACGAAATCCCACTTGCCGATCTGCTTTTTATCTTACATTAAGGCACACAGTAGTAAAAACAATATTATGTATATAAACATTAAAACGGTTCACGACCAAAGAAACAAGCCAAATAAGGTAAACACAGGCTAAACTTACACCATCACTCTTAGCAATGATCACATAATGTGTCTCGTCAAGCAGACTAATGCCAGCTTTTCAGCGCTCCAAGCGCCTGAACTGGTAACTACGCCGTGTCCGCTCGTTTACATGTGTGGCTGGGTGAATGAGAAGGCGAATTAGCGTAGTTATAGTAGAGGGCGATGTCCAGAGCAACACTCTTAACCACACAGCATGGCGATATCAGTGCCTCAGGATGGCAGCACTATTGCATCAGTCTATGACGTCATAGAGAGGTTGGAATATTTTGATAGATACATTACTTTTTCCTCTTTAAATTGATTTATTGAACACTGTCGTCGCACGTGTTGCCTAAAACTTGTTTAGATTTTTAAACAACTTGTCTCAGTTTTGAACCCGATGCAATTATGAGCACATCCGGAGCAAAGGACTGATATAATGCTTCTACGCAGACATGTTCATGATATATCCACACCATCTGATTTCAGTTAGCAGAAACGATAATGATGGACATGGTGGCCAAGAAATCAAACTCTCAGATTTCTACCAACGTGAATTATACAATGTTTCCTTCTCCTCGTGATTACCGCATGTTATTGAAGCATCACACTTAAAGTCTGTTTTCCTTCCGAGGAGACTGTGTAAGACAGCGCCAATCGATACGAGGCTTTACGTAGAAGTTCTTTCGCCTCAAGCAATTTACATTAAAGACTGCTGTTGGGAAATAGATGTCATAGGCTGTCTCAGAGGGGATTTGTTGTTAGGTGTCTTATGAGTGTTTGCGTAGTTGTACAATTTGTCTCAAATTGTTTCTTCCCTTACTTCTATAGAGGCGTTACTTAAATAATCATCACTGGGTTGACTGACGTGTGTTTTTCTACAAACAGCACTTTATTTGTTACAGTAACAACCAAAGACAAATATGGCATTCTGTAAAATATTTACTTTTTTCGATATCTTCATCCACTAACTCAACTTCTTGACAATATACATCCTTGAATGTCAAGGTGTAAAATACTGAACAGGCATCTCTGATGTCTTCTCGAAGAGATAACAACAAAGACTGGAATAAACCACAATCAGAATATACACTGGATGAGGTAAGAATTATATTCCTTTTAATTCCTGCATTTTCTGTTAAGTATATTAAACTCGATGTGCAGGAATAGAGTTTTGTAGTACCACCATCTCAGTAACGTCGCCATAAACCTTCTGACCTCGATCCTGTTCTTCAAGGTAAAATTCAGCGTCAACTGCAAAGCTAAATGGACTCATTCAAAGTCAACAGTACATTTTAAATTATCCCAAACCTATAGCTTTATCATTTCCCCAAAATGATATCGGCAGTCGCTTCCAGAAGCGATCACATTATCTATCTCTACGACGCCAATTCTAATTTTTGTCGAGCTTGGTCTGCGGAAATGTCTCCCCTTATAAGGTGCAAGATATGTGACAACTTTGGCAACTGCAATACTCAAATGACTGATAATAAAACATTTATGGAAAAACTTTCACAGATACAGTTGTTAGGAGATCCTGTTAAGATTTTATAGCACAGGCTATGTGATCGTACTTTGCACCATATTCTCACTTCTCATATTTCATTTTGTGATGAATGCTACGTATTGATAAAAATACACGGTGAATATGATGAATTTTGAGCAACATTGTGATCGTTTAGGATGTATTCAACGCTATTTAAAGTTTATTTTGTATGCAATTTGTAACCATGGCCTTGTCACTGTGCTGACTGTACTTTTAAGGACCAAGGAGAACGAGGAGGAGGTCCAGTCTTTCGAAGAATTAAGACATCGACTGGAGTTGGTAGTTATTGGTGAGAAAGTACAACTGGGCAACTATCGTCTCTTTACACTAGAATGAAAATGGAATAGATCGTACGCCTTGAAGAATGAGGGTATCAGCAAAAGGAAGGAAAGCGTTGAAAAAAGGACACGAAAACGAAAGGCGCTCTAGGCATTGGTGGGGCTGGAAGAGAAAAAGATTTGACCGTGTCCAAGTGTAGAAAAATGTGAAACGGAGGAGCCTGATACAAGAAAGTATCAGCTTGGGGCACCGCGAGCACCAACCCACGCTCCAAATTTGACAACTCCATGGGGGTTGCTCTCTTAGGACTTCCACATGAGCGCCGAGTCACAAGAAAATACGTTAACAGAATTTAATGAAATTGGTAAGATAAAGTCGGGGAATAAGGAACTATAGTCTACGCTATAAATAATAATTGTATTCACCCTGGTTGTTCAGAGCCTCTGGAGCCACATTTAGTCGCCTCTTAGAACAGGCAGTGGGTACCGTAGGTATTATTTCCCCGCCCCCACCCACAGGGGCACTACTATAATAAGAGAATTAATGAATTTAGACTCTTGTTGCTCAGTCCATATCAATGCCGAGCATCGCCAACATTGAAATATTGTTCAATCGTGGCAATGGATTTTGTCACTATTGTCTCAAGGTGTGAAAACGCGTGGTCATCGGTCCATATCGACAAGAGAAATTGTGAAGTTGATTATAAACATGAGAGAAATCATGAAGTAACGATCCTTTGAATAATAAGATAACAGAGTCATGTAAGAAAGGAGGACTCACTTTGCGTAAGATGCCCTAATATCACAGAGTCAAAATAAAAATAAACGTGAAACTTTTCTCTAGCGCCTGACACTCAGGAACCGTCATCGGCTGTATTCGCTGTTACTCGGCTCGTAGTGCCGAACGCATCGTGTCGTCACAAGTCCCACTCATCTTTCATTCTTTGAGAATCTTCGAGTGAAATAATTTAACTAATGTATTATTTAATTCTATCGAATCGTAACAAGTAATTAAGGTAGTGTATTAAAGTTTAAAAAATGCCTCCGTGGCTCAGGCGGCAGCGCGCCAGCATCTCACCACTGGATATCGTGGTTCAAATCCCGGTCAATCCATGTGAGATTTGTGCTGGACAAAGTGGAAGCGGAACAGGTTTTCCTTCGGGCACTCCGGCTTTCCCTGTCATCTTTCATTCCAGCAACATTCTCCAATATCATTTCAATTCATCTGTCAGTCATTAGTCATTGCCCCAGAGGAGTGCGACCTGGGCACGCAAATGGCATTGTGAGCATTCGATTATATCACTGAGCGCGTAATTCTGTTCACAATACACACGACTCGAGAGAAGTGTTAATCCTTAGTTTTGAAACGCTCAAGCACAGGGTTAAATATCCGGCCGCGACGATCATGCACGAACTTAGCCGATAATGGCTCCTGAGTGTCAGGCGCTAGAACAAAGTAAATGTGAAGGCCCACAATATAGAAAGCTCATAAAATAGATCAACAATAACATTACATTGACCATTGTTTGTTGTGATGTGCTTAGTGTCTTCTGCTGCCATTCATCTCCGATAGATGGGATTACTGCTGTGTACCGAGTATAACATCCAGCCCGAGAATCGGCGGGAAGTAGCTGGGGAGTTAGACCTCTCTCTTCTTTAGCATGCCATTCCTCTGGTTCATATATTTTCTGATACTACGGGTACGTAACACATTGATTCATCATAGCTTTGTCCGGCTCCATGGCTTCCTTGGATAGCATGCTGGCCTTTGGTCACAGGGGTCCCGGGTTCGATTCCCGGCAGGGTCTGGAATTTTAACCAACATTGGTTAATTTCTCTGGCACGGGGGCTGAGTGTATGTGCTGTCTTCATTATCATTTCATTCTCATCACGAAGCGCAGGTTGCCTACGGAAGTCAAATCAAAAGACCTGCACCTGGCGAACCGAACATGTCATCGGACACTCCCGGCACTAAAAGACATACGCCATTTCATTTCATTTCATTTCATTTCATTTCATTTCATCATAGCATTTCAGCTATTCAAACCCTACTATGAGGCAGTGATTGGAATACTACTACTTCTACTCAATGTTTTCATTCCTCCCTTGAAGGAGGAGCTGGGCCTCCTAGACGGTGACGCCGTCTCTCAGGCCAGGAAATTTGTATCGAAGAAGGAGATGTGCGGAGAAGGTGAGAGGGTTGGTGGCTATGGTCTATACTAGGAACTGTCCCAGCATTCGCCTTAGTGCAGGAGAATGGAAAGCCACGGAAAACGATTCTCAGGGCAGCCGACGGCGGGGACCAGCGCCTCTCCGTCTGCCGGATACAGAGGCGAACAACCACGGTACAGCCGTTGCCACCCCTCCTCTGCTCGGTTGGCAGGTCGGAGTGCAGAGCGGTCGGACCACGGACCAGCCGTGGCCACTTATGGATCGAGACCCACTCTGCATCCGCCCATCCTGATTGGAATGAGCAGTGTGCACATTTAACGGAAGAATGGCAGAAGGTGTTCGCGGCTGTCTGCGGCCTGGTCATTCCAGCTTTGGAACTTTTGACTGTTAGATCAGCAATGTAGTACTGTTCGTTAAAAGTGAGAAAACGTGTGGCTTTCCATTTCATCGAATATTTTACATGTTAACATTGTTTTTAATTGCGACATACCTACTGACGTCATTGTAATGACCTATGGGGTTGCCCACAAAGACAGTATTTCTGAGAGTTCTGTAGCGAAGCACGTGTACATCAGCTGATCTTCTGTATTATTCTTTGTTCACTGCAGCAATTCGTTTTGCCTCCACAAGTATTCTATAAATCTCTCAACAATAGGACATTTCGATTAGAGGAATTGAAGAACTGTATTTATTATATTGATCCTGCCTGGTCATATTGCATTGCATTTCTAATAATTAAACGTAAATAAGTCTGAAAATGTAAATATATCTTAGCACCATGTTCAAGAGTGAAACGTTAATAGTAAGATATCGTCGCTTCACCGGTAAAAGGTTGTAATCCACAAAGCTCTTCCTATCGATTATTCTCCGTAAGACTAGTCACGCCTCCCAGCCACGTATGGATATGCAGCCCATCGGAACAATATCCGTTGTGTTCGTTTTCCTATGCTGACGAGTAACCGAAAATGAACCTAGCATGCATTATACAATAGGAGTGCGTAAATACGTAATGCAAGCATAGTATAGTACGGTACAGTAAGGTTAATTTTCCTTTACACATGGGCATAGCAAAATGAACACAACAAAATTTGTTCTGATGGACTGCATAACCATATGTGGCTGGGAGGCGTGACCAGTCTTAAGGAGAACAATCGATAGGAAGAGCTTTGTGGATTACAACCTTTTACCGGTGAAGCGACGATATCATGGAAGAATACCTTCTCCCATCACTCAAAATAATTTGTGAGGGAAAGTGTTGTATTAGCTACATCGAAAAATTGTACATAATAAAAGTTGCAGAAAATATGATCTCTGAACGTATCTATTACCATACGCTTTTATAGTAAATATAATAGCCTGCCTCGTTGAAGAAATTTATTCCAAACATAACATAGTAATTTCGATTCTCTCATAACAATGATTCTGTTAATGATTCACCGAACTGACACTTCAGTTAATTTTTGTCTCTCAATAGGAGAATCGATCTGAATTTCTCCCGTGGCATTTGCATTTCCGTAAAAGCACGTTAACACCCAAATCGCTGGCCACGTAAGTACTTACTGTATTTGACAGTATATCAGTTGCTACAATAGACAGCTAACGGCGCATATGCTGGTGCTGTATTGCGCAGTCGTCTGAGCTGCCTAACATTCAAAGAAGACAGACATACACTGACTGACAGAGCAAATGCAACACCAAGAAGGAGTGGTTCGAAAGGGATGAACGTTGGGGAAAAAACAGAGACGGCACGGACGAATAAATGATGTTTATTTCAAACCGATATGCAGGTTACACAATGCGCACGGCATCGACTCAGTAGGATGTAGGACCACCGCGAGCGGCGATGCACGCAGAAACACGTCGAGGTACAGAGTCAGTAAGAGTGCGGATGGTGTCCTGAGGGATGGTTCTCCATTCTCTGTCAACCATTTGCCACAGTTGGTCGTCCGTACGAGGCAGGGGCAGAGTTCGCAAACGGCGTCCAATGAGATCCCACACGTGTTCGATTGGTGAGAGATCCGCAGAGTACGCTGGCCACGTAAGCATCTGTACACCTCGTAGAGCCTGTTGGGAGATGCGAGCAGTGTGTGGGCGGGCATTATCCTGCTGAAACAGAGCATTGGGCAGCCCCTGAAGGTACGGGAGTGCCACCGGCCGCAGCACATGCTGCACGTAGCGGTGGGCATTTAACGTGCCTTGAATACGCACTAGAGGTGACGTGGAATCATACGCAATAGCGCCCCAAACCATGATGCCGCGTTGTCTATCGGTAGGGCGCTCCACAGTTACTGCCGGATTTGACCTTTCTCCACGCCGACGCCACACTCGTCTGCGGTGACTATCACTGACAGAACAGAAGCGTGACTCATCGGAGAACACGACGTTCCGCCATTCCCTCATCCAAGTCGCTCTAGCCCGGCACCATGCCAGGCGTGCACGTCTATGCTGTGGAGTCAATGGTAGTCTTCTGAGCGGACGCCGGGAGTGCAGGCCTCCTTCAACCAATCGACGGGAAATTGTTCTGGTCGATATTGGAACAGCCAGGGTGTCTTGCACATGCTGAAGAATGGCGGTTGAAGTGGCGTGCGGGGCTGCCACCGCTTGGCGGCGGATGCGCCGATCCTCGCGTGCTGACGTCACTCGGGCTGCGCCTGGACCCCTCGCACGTGCCACATGTCCCTGCGCCAACCATCTTCAACACAGGCGCTGCACCGTGGACACATCCCTAAGGGTATCGGCTGCGATTTAACGAAGCGACCAACCTGCCCTTCTCAGCCCGATCACCATACCCCTCGTAAAGTCTTCTGTCTGCTGGAAATGCCTCCGTTGACGGCGGCCTGGCATTCTTAGCTATACACGTGTCCCGTGGCACACGACAACACGTTCTACAATGACTGTCGGCTGAGAAATCACGGTACGAAGTGGGCCATTCGCCAACGCCGTGTCCCATTTATCGGTCGCTACGTGCGCAGCACAGCGGCGCATTTCACATCATGAGCATACCTCAGTGACGTCAGTCTACCCTGCAATTGACATAAAGTTCTGACCACTCCTTCTTGGTGTTGCATTTGCTCTGTCAGTCAGTGTATTATGGGACACTTAATTCACATTCTAGCCGTAGAATGGGATGCTTACTTATATAAAAATTTATACATTAAATGCAGCTATCGCAAATGCTACATCTGCAATGAACAAAACACATGGAGAGAGGTGGAATACAGTTTCGACGTCTGTTGTGCCATTAATGGTGCGCATATAGATGGGGATTAGACAAGTAAAAAGAAAAAAAAGGGGGGGAGAATGAATTTCTCTACTCGTAGAAAGAAACCACCAATAATTTTCGCTATTACTTCTCAAGATATTCATATTTATTGTATAACACATTCAAGCCGGATACCCTGTATCGGTATTTAAAATGATACACCTGTTCCATTTTTTAACTGAATCCTTCCCTGTCACTTTATACATTTTGGTAGGTGATCCGTGTAAAGTATGAACAACAAAGGTGAAATATTACAGCCTTGTGAAATACATGTAAGTGCCTTGGACCAAGAACTCATCTTACCATCAGTTCTCACTGTAGCCCAATTGTCAACATACATTCCTTTGATTGCTTTTAATAATAAACACTTAATCCCTTAATTCCAGTACAGCTAACAACTTTTCCCTCATTACTCTGACGTATGCTTTCTCTAGATCTTTCCTTACTTTTTTTCTTAATCCATTTACCCTCCAGGGTTGGTTTTACCCTCGGACTCGGCAAAGAACCCCACCTCCACCGCCTCAAGAGCAGTGTCCAAGAGCAAGAGACTTTGGGTTGGGGGATGAACTAGGGAGGAGGACAAGTACCTCGCCGAGGCAGCCTCACCCACTATGTTGAAGAGGGGCCTTGTGGGGGATGGGAAGATTGGAAGGGATAGACAAGGAAGAACGTAGGAAACCATGGCCTTAAGTTAGGTACCATCCCGGCATTTGCCTGTAGAAGAAGTCGGGAAACCACAAAAACCACTTCGAGGATGGATGGCTGAGGAGGAAATCGAACCCCTTTCTACTCAGTTGACCTTCCGAGGCTGAGTGGACCCTGTTCCAGCCCTCGTACCACTTTTAAATTTCGTAGCAGAGCTGGGAATGGAACCAAGTCTGCGGGGGAGGGAGCTAATCACACTAACCATTACACCACAGTTGCGGATCTCTCTAGTTCTGCAAAACATAAATCTCTATTCCTCTTGTAGCATTTTCAGTTATCTGGTGCATACTATGAAAATCTGATACCGACAGCCCCTTTGTGGTCTAAAACCCCACTGGATTTCATCCAATTTATTCTCAATTGCACCCTCCCTTTCATTATGCTAGTGAACACCTTGACAGGTATACTGATTATTAAAATATCTTGTTAGGGTTTGTAATTCTTCCTGTTCCCTTGCTTAGAAATAGGTGCAATTAGTGCTTCAGTCCATTCAGAAGGTATCTACTAAAATTCCATGCTTATCTTTTTACTCGGTGAAACAATTTCATCCCTGCCATCCCACTATATTTAACTATTTCTGATAAAAATTCAACTATTCCTGCTGCTTTATGACAATATAGTTTATTTGCCATCTTTTCCACTTCCTCAAGCATAATTTCACCAACACATAACATCATTGTCCTCCTCCCCATGGGCTCTGTTTGCGATGTCAACAGACATATTTCCTTTGATGTTAAGATAATGTTAAAAATATTCTTTCCATATATCGAGTGATATGAGTTTACTTGAGTTACCCAACAGCATTCATTTTCTTTTTTCCTCCCTTTCTAAGATTATGTATTGCTGTCCAGAAAAGTTTCCCTGCCGTTTGACCAAGCCTTTCCAGGTTATTACTGAGATCTTCCCATGACTACTTCTTGGATTCAACACTTGTTTGTTTTCCTTTGTTTCTTTCATCTATTTCCAGTTCTCTGTCTGCATCAGCCCTTGTTTGAAGCCATTTCTGACACACCTTTTTCATTTACTGTACAAGCTGCCCTCACTTCATCGTTCCACCAACAAGTTTGTTTTTACCTATCACACAGTTGTTCCCAAGCATACCCCTGCCGTTTCTACCACAGTATCCCTACACTCCAACCATTCTCCTTCTCTATCCTGAACCTGCTTGCTATCTATAATTTGGAACTTTTTCTTTCTAATCATATTCATGGACTTCTGGCCAATTTCTATATCCTGGAGATTCTCAACCTTATTTGTCTGCAGATGTATTTCACTTTCTGTATAATAGATCTAGAGATAGTTAGTTCACTACAGATAAGATAGTGACCTGTATCATCAAAAAGTTCCTGGAATATCCACATATTTTGAATTAAAAATCAGTTCACACGGACAGTTCTCGTCCTATTTCCTCCAACTGCTAAACCAAGCGATTCCAACTGAGGTGCTTCCACGGCCCTGGCCGGCCCCGGCAGCAGCCCCGGTGCTGTGCTATAGCACCGTTGAGGTGGTGGGGGAAGGAGGGGAAGTGACAGAGGCAGAACCACAGGTCGTCAAGTCAGCGCGCAGCTTATGAAAACAAGATTATTTATGACATTCTGTGAACACATAAACATACAATTTTTTCTGTACATACTTTGCGTTTGCCTTAATGTACATTTCGCGTTTAAGTCGATTGCTGACATCGTTTTGCGTCAACTAATTTACCAATAATGAGTACAATCGATTTTGCAGTAGAAATTCTATGTACAGTCTCTAAGTCCGCATCAGACAGAGAAGTCCTAGTTCTCCATTTATTTAAATTCAGAATTGAAAACATCTGCTTTTTGCAATTTTCAGAGCAACAATAGCCCATAACGTGCTCGAACTGCGCCTTCTAAAGTATTGGGTTCAAGTATTTGTGGGACAGGGAGATCAAAAAATTAAAATAATTATCTTTGTGGGTTGTTTTTTGCAATAGGTCTTATGGCGATGATGGGATAGGAAAAGGCTATGAATGGGAAGGAAGCGGCGTGGGCTTAATTAAGGAACAGCCCCAGCATTGGCTCTGGTAAAGAAGTAGGGGACTGGAAATAATAATAATATTGCATTGAAAATTACTCACTTGTGTTCAGGACTCCATTTTTAATATTATTAAATCCCGAAATGTGGCATTCTTAGTGATTTTGTGGGTAATATTGGTAACAATTGCACGTATTAAGTATAAAGATGTGTTCATGATAGCCATCTTTGTTTGTTTCCAGAGATGTTATGGAATAGACTGGTTACTTTGACATTGGAACGCATGGTAGCATGGAAGTTACAATGCAAAGCATGGATGTTGCAACATAAAGCATGGAAGTTACAATGCAAATATGTTATTGTCATGACAGACCTTAGCCTGGATTTTGCAAAGATAGGTTACAGCCACTAAATTATACTTTTTTTCTTGCCGTGCGGGCAGTATGCGCCGCGGCGATAGTTTAGAGCCTCTCGAAGGGAGTGTGGCCCCCGAAGGGGGCCACTGTTCCCATGACAGAGCTTGGCCTGGATTTTGCAAAGATAGGTTAGAGCCACTAAATTATACTTTTTTCTTGCCGTGCGGGCAGTATGCGCCGCGGCGATAGTTTAGAGCCTCTCGAAGGGAGTCTGGCCCCCTTATGACTAAGGTTGGCCTGAATTTGCAAAGATAAATTACAGCTACTAAATTAGAGGGAGTTGTAACATCCATGCTTTATGTTGTAACATCCATGCTTTGCATTGTAACTCCCATGCTTCTCCTGAACCTATCTGAAATACCTTGCTTTGATGTAAAGTCAAAGTAACCATCTATACTATAACATCTCTGGAAACAAAGATGGCTATCATAAATATATCATCCTACTTCTTGTGTGCAAATATTACCAATATTACGCACAAAATCACTAATAATGCTACATTTCTGGGCCTAATAATATTCAAAATGGAGTCCTAAACACATGTGAGTAATTCTCAATGCAATATCATTATTATTTCCAGTCCCCTACTTCTTTACCACTGCCCCAGCATTTTCTTGGTTTGAAAATGGGGAACTACGGAAAACCATCTTCAGCGCTGCCGACAGTGGGGTTCGAACCTTCTATCTTCTGGATGCAAGCTCACAGCTGAGCGCCCCTAACCGTGCCGCCAACTCCACCGGTGTTTTTTCTTAGCAGCACAACTAAGTCTAATTCTAAACAGTTCTTAATAATACAAAACCAAAAACGAAAACAAATCTCCTAAATTGCATGTAAAACAATTCCTAATGAGTAAGTTATTACGTATCTCTGAAGAACTTGGCAATTCCGATTTTAACTTAGCAATTTGTTCGGTTCTTGCTGCGCCAACAATGTCATTATAGGTGGAAACATGTTTATTGTGGTAGTGTCGTTGCACGGTTGAAGACTTTACGCTTAAAATGACATGACAAATTAAACAGTGAGCTTTCCCTTCGGTATTGAGAACAAAATATGAATCCACCCATGAAGGATTAAACGACATTTTTAACGAAGGTGAAGCCAACTGCTCCGCTATCTGTTCTATCGAATAGATTCTACTGAGAATGACACACACACACAGAGAATGAGAATGAATGTACTGTCTCTTACGCACACATGCACCGACCACTGCGCGGGATAGGTGGGGAGGGAGGGGAAAGGTGCTGCTGAGTGCAGCGCTGGGGAGTCCCGGCACTAAGTGCTCGTGTTGGAACGGCCTGTAGCTAAACCTACCCACGTCATCTCCTTATTTACGAGCCTAACAGAAATTATGTTGTGTGCGATAGTACTCTTGATGAACAGTCTTCCACGTTTTAACACCTGTTAAGAACACTTAATAATCTCACCTAATAATCCCCTTTCTCTTCCTCATTATCTCCACTTACCAAAATATCATTAACTCCTAACACATCCGAATGCATTCTCTTTGCTAACTCTGCCATTTCTACTTTCTTTCTTGTATAAGCCCCATTCATATTTATTGCTCCTCGTCGAATTCCATTTTGTTTGCCAAGTTGTTTTGTAGGAGTCCCTCAGTTGTCAAAAATAAATAGGACTGAGTTATTCCCATAGGTCCGAGGCTTGCTTAACATATTCTGAGTTTGGTAAATTCGGTGAAGCAGGATACTACCTTACTTACACATAAGTCAGAATGAGAACCTCTCCTCTAACGTATTAGGGACCACTGGAGGACTGTGTAGTTCTAGCCGCCTGAGCAGTAGGAGGGCCCTGGCTCGGGAACATGTCAAAGATGCCCACCCTATTCCATAGCAACGGGTTTCCCGACTCTGAGGACCACTAACGTTGCCACTCAGCCATTCACTATGGTTCACACACCACACCACACCACACATTTGGGCATAAATATGTCTTGGAGCGGGGGGTCACCCAAAAATGTGTGTAACGTAATAGTGTTAATGTAACAAAATGTGTGACGTGATGTTACCTTGAGAGCTGCACAAGCTATGGATCTGTACGTCATGGCCATCCATCTGTACTTCACATCACAGCCTGCACGGTTACTAGGCAACATCGCGTCACATATTTTATTGAAAGATATTTGTTATCACGTGATTTATGCAGAGGGAAATATGATAACTTTTTAAATTATTCATTATTTTACATTACTGAGACGCAGTTTCCAGAAAATGTACAGTTCTTGACTCAGTACTATATTCGTGTTTGATCACAGCTAATGTAGTTTCATAGATTACACAAGAGTTGTTGTTTGAGCGTACCTACTTGGAAAAACTGTTCCGAATTTAGTTTGGGAACCATTCTCAGCAAACACACACTTTCTTTGGGTACATGTTTCTGATATCTGAGAACTTTGGAACTGCTACTCTGTCATGGAAACCTTAAAGTATTTTCAGAGTCTGCTTGGTTAAGCTCAGCTGATTAGGCAAATTTTTAAAAATATACACACTTTATAAGAAAACCCATTGAGCTCACCACTACTATCGACTGTACTCTACCTTATATACCCAAACTTCCTGTCAACTAAGCCACATGTTTTTCACTTATACCTAGTACCAGTAATGGTGAACTTTACATAAGTTTTCACTATGATTGTCAACAGCCATATTCAATGAGATGTTGAAATGTTCTGGGGATGATTTTGCTTTTAAATCACGATAACTACTGCTGAATCCAAATTATAAAAAATGCATACAGCATAATGAGAACTGAATGATTTCTATCATGTTCTAACAAATCGAACTTCGGAAATATTTTCCGTGTTTTACCCCAAAGATATGGTATGTAGATCCTTAATATCAACTAGAAAATACGAATTGATTGGTAGTTTCTTTTAAAAAAATATGCAACATTCAAGGGCAAATTGAGTTCTATGTCATATGCAGTTTTAAATGTAACTTAAAAGTTTTCCAGTCTGTCGAACACACATGGTCAATATAAATATTACACTATAACTTACCTATAAAAAACTATGCTATTAAACAAGGAACAAAAATACACACTATTAAACAAAGAATATTTATGTTTATTTCAGTCCAAACACCTAGGAATTTGAAATTTGGAGCTTATCTTAATGAAGTCCTGCCTTGTCTCCACTCCAGCATAGAAAGTTGTCAGGAAAAGAAGCCTTTTCTTTTTCTTTTTTCTTTTCTTCTGAAGAGTATACAGGAACACTGTATTGCCAGTTGGGGGAGAGAACATCTCTATCTACTTCTAAATATTTTCCAATACATACCTGTTTCCTACAACCTAAGGAAAAAAATTCAGATCACTGCTTTGTAGATAATGAAAAAATTGCATTGGTTTTTACCATTGATATTATAAATCTGTAATTTATAAGAGCTGAAAACCACATTAATCTTAAAACTTCCTTGTGGGAAACAGAAATATCCTGAAGTAGAAGATATATTTAAGATATGTTTCATTGTATACCATGCGAGTACAAATGTAGGGAGGGTTTTCTCTCAGTTGAGCCAAGATTTGACTGTTTACAAAGCATGCACCCATGTCAACAGAAATGTTAAATACAAGAATAAATATTCAGGGTGCTTTTAAAAATTACTGTAGTAAAGCAAAATTACTGTAGTAAAGCAAACCACTGGTACACCCCATATCCATAATTTCATTCTAGCTGCAAATAAGGACCACCTGTATAATATCTGCAAAATGAGAAAAAAATTAAAGCAGGGGCTCATGGCTTCAGTGGATGGAATTTCAACACCTCAAGAAATGAAGGTTTTGAAACAGCACACAGCATCTTTGGAAGCAACACAACCCAAAGAGACTGCTGCTAAGAAGAGGAATATTGTGCCACAGAGAAGATTGTTTAAAAAAATAAAGAAATCACCTCCACAATAAACACTGACTAAGCACATTGAGCAATTGCTATTTTATTCCTTCAGCAACATTAGTGTTGGAAATAAATTGCCTGTGATACATAGTACAGTATACAGGTAATGTAAGAATGAGTCTGCTTTTTATGACAAGTGAAGCTGCATATTTTCCACTTGCATTAAATTTAGTAATGGCAGACTTTAGAAAATCCAAGTCTTCATTAGGACTGTCAACAAAAAAACATTCAATCAGGAAAATAAATACTCATGTGTTCAGGGATGCGGTAGCATCAGAAATGAATTTGCTCTTAATGTACAACAATAACAAAATGACTCCATAAATAAAAATACAGTACTGGTATGTAGCCTACACATCATCATATGAACTGAATACTCTATTATATTCTGACAATCAAAAGATGAAATTTATTAGTGACAGCAAATTTTCTGATTATAGCCTCTTGGTTATGTATAGCTTCCATTCTACTGTCACTGCTATTCATGAAATCCTTTAATATTTGCAATGGGACACTGACACTATGAATTAATGCAGATAAAGAGAATCCATCACTGCCAATTCTCATATTTCAATAGAAGCTTTGCAAATTGTGACCACTGCTACCTACTGTATAATATCAGAGAGATCTTCAACAAGCATAATACAGCCATCACTGTACATTTCCACAGTTAAATTAATATTCACAGTAATACTGTACATACTTCAACAGTAGGAAACTTACCACTGGCCAATTGATAAAACACAACTACATTTGCCAAAGTAAGGGTAGATGATAAGTGTGTACATTGTAAGTGTGTGTGCAAGTGTCTGTGTGAGACAGAAAAGAAGACTGAAGTAACGAGCTAATAAGTTAATAAGCTGCATATTGCGTGGGTGTGTAACTTAAGCTTAATTTAGGAAATAGTATAATTAGTATAATTAGTAAAAGGCAACCCTAATATTATTTGTTGTATTGTGGTTAAGTGTAAGAGAGGGCCATGTGCCCTAACTTCGCCACATGAAAGAAGCCATAATAAATAAATAAATAAATAAATAAATAAATAAATAAATAAAAATATTTTCGGCTCACTAAATGGAGTCTCATTTCAAACTTTAGTGAAAGTATTGCAAAGCTCTCAATTATGTCTTCTTGCTGTCATTGGTGTCCTTCCCTTTCCTGTTGCAGAAACAAAGCTTGTTAATGAGCTCAGAATCTTGGCTGGTAAGTGGGATGGATGTTTACAAATACTGCAGAATGTTTGAAAACAAAGTTGTGACTGCACCAGGAAGCAATACAGCTCCTTTTTGAGGATAAGTATCCTCCAAGCCATCATTGTCTTTATAGGTTTCCACTTTCATCACTAGTGAGGATTCAAAATTCCTTTAAAAACTGCAGCTCTTTTCCCATGGGGTCCAGTCTTAGTCATACAATTTTTTAACTGTTGCCACTGTTAGGAAACTTGAAGACTGATCATCTGGCTAATAATTACCTTTCCACTCTGAGACACACATTTGCCAAACATTTTTGGTGGGATTACTGATATTTTAAAAGTATAAAATTGAGTTATTTCAGCTTTCAATACAAGAAAAATTTTCCTTTCTTTTCTCATCCGCAGAATTGAATAGTATCTTTGCTGGATCATTACTTCTCTTGTACCACCACGACAAACACTGACTAATCCCAAAGAGACAGAAGTTGAAATCATTACCATTCCACTCCTTCAGCAAAAATTACAGTAGTATTGGGACTGAATGGGCAGTTCATTATAATAATAATACATTTCACTGTGAACTATTATTATAAAAAGTAAATGATGACGTAACTATTAATAGTTATGTGATAACAAGTGTGTTTATTTTGTGATGAGAAGTTTCTAAATAGTGTTTCATAACAACTTTCACATAGGTATACCATACTCATATTTGTTGCTTTCACTTTTATATTTATTTCCTTCATTGTGACTTACTTGTTAACAATGTTTAAAACTAAAATGAAGAAAGCTACCAGAATTATATCTCATAGGATTACCCTGCTTAAAGTAAGGTAAGATTTGAATACAATTTATATTTCAGAAATTTACAATAATAATAATAATAATAATAATAATAATAATAATACCGGGCAAGTTGGCCGTGCTGTTAGGGACGCGCGGCTGTGAGCTTGTATCTGGGAGATAGTGGATTCGAATCCCACTGTCGGCAGACTTGAAGATGGTTTTCCGTGGTTTCCCATTTTCACACCTGGCAAATGCTGGGGCTGTACCCCAATTAAGGGCACGGCTGCTTCCTTCCAACTCCTAGGCCTTTCCTATCCCATCGTCGCCATAAGACGTAAAGCCACTAGCCACTAGCAAAATAATAATAGGCCCTAATAATAATAATAGATGTTATAAGGCTGTGGTAATTGCATGCTGTAGGCCTTAAAATGATACACAGCATTTTTGGAAACAATAATTATTGCAGTATGCACTCAGGAGAGGCATGGACCCTTCTTTCCCCCCCCCCCCCCCCCCAAGATATTGATTCTCAGAAGAAGGAATATTGTGCCACAGAGGAGATTGTTTTCAACAAATAGCTGCAGTTGTGCAACAGGAGCACATACATACTCGTCGGCGAGGTTTTGCATCCTAGAATGAATGTTGCAAACATTCTAACCTCAGGGCAGTAAAACAGAGTGCGTAAGGACAGGCCTCTTGAGCGCCATCTGATGTCCATAACAAAAAATATCGCTAACACAACCACCCCTCATTATCCCCGGAGTCACTGAAAACAGTCCTTGCTGATATTGCATGTTCTTTATCTTTTCAGCAGTGTCACAGGAGCTGTCACCTGAACTAACTTTATTGACTCAGGCCTCAATTCGCGAACTTTGTCCAGAATAGCTCGAAAGGGAATCTGATTGGTAATATCTGTTCTTAATGTTGTTCTTTCTACATCTGTAAGGGCAAGATGGCTTAGATCATTTTCATTACCTATGTACCGAGCTCGATAGCTGCAGTCGCTTAAGTGCGGCCAGTATCCAGTATTCGGGAGATCGTGGGTTCGAACCCCACTGTCGGCAGCCCTGAAGATGGTTTTCCGTGGTTTCCTATTTTCACACCAGGCAAATGCTGGGGATATACCCTAATTAAGGACACGGCCGCTTCCTTCCCACTCCCATCCCTTTCTTATCCCATCGTCGCCATCTATATATATAAAAGCAAGTCGGGCTGGAGCGATGTATATATAAATATTTAAAAATGAAAAAAGACGTGAATAAATGAGGCACTTCCAGAAATCTCAGAAATTTGAAACTTGGTACGAGGGAAACTGATGACCTCAGGATCCCTAGAAAAATCGGAAATTCTCAAAATTCCCTGAAGGGTGCACGCTGTGGGGGCTCAAATTTTGGGCTCAGCATAAGAACACAGCCGTATAGTATATCCAAAACGGTAACCTATAGGTTTCGTGGGCTTAAAAATTTTCGGGAATTTCCTCATTTTTATCCCCTATCCCCCCAAATCAAGATGGCGGCACAACCTGCCAGACGAGATGGACAATTGAAATTTGGTGAAATTATAGCTTTTGGTCCCTAACCGACGGGAAAATTCCAAGATGTTCAAATTTTTCACTTTTTACCCCCAAAGATATCGAAATATGGAGGCAATTTTAATGACTGTGCAGACATTCCTTTTGAGCTATTTTTTGGCTAAACGGTAAGTCGTATCACAAAACGGATGGCACGATGTCCCTTCAATTCGGAGTGATCTACAACTTTGGTCCTGTGTCATTTTGTCGTATCTCTCTCCCTTATACGTTAAATTTGGCCGTATTTCTTGATTGTTCGTAAATTACAAGTATATTTCATTGTTTGACACACTTATAAGAATGATAGGATCATCGCGTTAGGTGCGCACATTGGCACGATTAAGGGACATATGTGTACCAAATTTCATGATTCTAGCTTATACGTACGTAGGCAAAATGTAATGTAAAATGTTAAAAATGCACCCAAATTTCACCCTATTCAAAATTTGAACTCAATTTACCCCCTTAATATGGGATATACGAGGATATGGTTTAGAAACAAACATTTAGAGCGATAAATGAGGCGTCTGATGGCGCAAACCGTTTCTTAATATCATAAACCGTTTAGGAGATATGAATCTCGAAGTGGACGTCTGCACTTTTCAACGTGCTCATGCTTATCCGTCATCTATATATATAAAATCAAGTCGGGCTGGAGCGATGTATATATAAATATTTAAAAATGAAAAAAGACGTGAATTAATGAGGCACTTCCAGAAATCTCAGAAATTTGAAACTTGGTACGAGGGAAACTGATGACCTCAGGATCCCTAGAAAAATCGGAAATTCTCAAAATTCCCTGAAGGGGGCACGCTGGGGGGGCCCAAATTTTGGGCTCAGCATAAGAACACAGCCGTATAGTATATCCAAAACGGTAACCTATAGGTTTCGTGGGCTTAAAAATTTTCGGGAATATCCTCATTTTTATCTTCTATCCCCCCAAATCAAGATGGCGGCACAACCAGCCAGACGAGATGGACAATTGAAATTTGGTGAAATTATAGCTTTTGGTCCCTAACCGACGGGAAAATTCCAAGATGTTCAAATTTTTCACTTTTTACCCCCAAAGATATCGAAATATGGAGGCAATTTTAATGACTGTGCAGACATTCCTTTTGAGCTATTTTTTGGCTAAATGGTAAGTCGTATCACAAAACGGATGGCACGATGTCCCTTCAATTCGGAGTGATCTACAACTTTGGTCCTGTGACATTTTGTCGTATCTCTCTCCCTTATACGTTAAATTTGGCCGTATTTCTGGATTGTTCGTAAATTACAAGTATATTTCATTGTTTGACACACTTATAAGAATGATAGGATCATCGCGTTAGGTGCGCACATTGGCACGATTAAGGGACATATGTGTACCAAATTTCATGATTCTAGCTTATACATACGTAGGCAAAATGTAATGTAAAATGTTAAAAATGCACCCAAATTTCACCCTATTCAAAATTTGAACTCAATTTACCCCCTTAATATGGGATATACGAGGATATGGTTTAGAAACAAACATTTAGAGCGATAAATGAGGCGTCTGATGGCGCAAACCGTTTCTTAATATCATAAACCGTTTAGGAGATATGAATCTCGAAGTGGACGTCTGCACTTTTCAACGTGCTCATGCTTATCCGTCATCTATATATATAAAAGCAAGTCGGGCTGGAGCGATGTATATATAAATATTTAAAAATGAAAAAAGACGTGAATTAATGAGGCACTTCCAGAAATCTCAGAAATTTGAAACTTGGTACGAGGGAAACTGATGACCTCAGGATCCCTAGAAAAATCGGAAATTCTCAAAATTCCCTGAAGGGGGCACGCTGGGGGGGGGGCTCAAATTTTGGGCTCAGCATAAGAACACAGCCGTATAGTATATCCAAAACGGTAACCTATAGGTTTCGTGGGCTTAAAAATTTTCGGGAATATCCTCATTTTTATCCCCTATCCCCCCAAATCAAGATGGCGGCACAACCAGCCAGACGAGATGGACAATTGAAATTTGGTGAAATTATAGCTTTTGGTCCCTAACCGACGGGAAAATTCCAAGATGTTCAAATTTTTCACTTTTTACCCCCAAAGATATCGAAATATGGAGGCAATTTTAATGACTGTGCAGACATTCCTTTTGAGCTATTTTTTGGCTAAACGGTAAGTCGTATCACAAAACGGATGGCACGATGTCCCTTCAATTCGGAGTGATCTACAACTTTGGTCCCGTGACATTTTGTCGTATCTCTCTCCCTTATACGTTAAATTTGGCCGTATTTCTGGATTGTTCGTAAATTTGGTGATTTTTACAAGTATATTTCATTGTTTGACACACTTATAAGAATGATAGGATCATCGCGTTAGGTGCGCACATTGGCACGATTAAGGGACATATGTGTACCAAATTTCATGATTCTAGCTTATACGTACGTAGGCAAAATGTAATGTAAAATGTTAAAAATGCACCCAAATTTCACCCTATTCAAAATTTGAACTCAATTTACCCCCTTAATATGGGATATACGAGGATATGGTTTAGAAACAAACATTTAGAGCGATAAATGAGGCGTCTGATGGCGCAAACCGTTTCTTAATATCATAAACCGTTTAGGAGATATGAATCTCGAAGTGGAAGTCTGCACTTTTCAACGTGCTCATGCTTATCCGTCATCTATATATATAAAAGCAAGTCGGGCTGGAGCGATGTATATATAAATATTTAAAAATGAAAAAAGACGTGAATTAATGAGGCACTTCCAGAAATCTCAGAAATTTGAAACTTGGTACGAGGGAAACTGATGACCTCAGGATCCCTAGAAAAATCGGAAATTCTCAAAATTCCCTGAAGGGGGCACGCTGGGGGGGCTCAAATTTTGGGCTCAGCATAAGAACACAGCCGTATAGTATATCCAAAACGGTAACCTATAGGTTTCGTGGGCTTAAAAATTTTCGGGAATATCCTCATTTTTATCCCCTATCCCCCCAAATCAAGATGGCGGCACAACCAGCCAGACGAGATGGACAATTGAAATTTGGTGAAATTATAGCTTTTGGTCCCTAACCGACGGGAAAATTCCAAGATGTTCAAATTTTTCACTTTTTACCCCCAAAGATATCGAAATATGGAGGCAATTTTAATGACTGTGCAGACATTCCTTTTGAGCTATTTTTTGGCTAAACGGTAAGTCGTATCACAAAACGGATGGCACAATGTCCCTTCAAATCGGAGTGATCTACAACTGTGGTCCTGTGACATTTTGTCGTATCTCTCTCCCTTATACGTTAAATTTGGCCGTATTTCTGGATTGTTCGTAAATTTGGTGATTTTTACAAGTATATTTCATTGTTTGACACACTTATATGAATGATAGGATCATCGCGTTAGGTGCGCACATTGGCACGATTAAGGGACATATGTGTACCAAATTTCATGATTCTAGCTTATACGTACGTAGGCAAAATGTAATGTAAAATGTTAAAAATGCACCCAAATTTCACCCTATTCAAAATTTGAACTCAATTTACCCCCTTAATATGGGATATACGAGGATATGGTTTAGAAACAAACATTTAGAGCGATAAATGAGGCGTCTGATGGCGCAAACCGTTTCTTAATATCATAAACCGTTTAGGAGATATGAATCTCGAAGTGGACGTCTGCACTTTTCAACGTGCTCATGCTTATCCGTCATCTATATATATATAAAAGCAAGTCGGGCTGGAGCGATGTATATATAAATATTTAAAAATGAAAAAAGACGTGAATTAATGAGGCACTTCCAGAAATCTCAGAAATTTGAAACTTGGTACGAGGGAAACTGATGACCTCAGGATCCCTAGAAAAATCGGAAATTCTCAAAATTCCCTGAAGGGGGCACGCTGGGGGGGCTCAAATTTTGGGCTCAGCATAAGAACACAGCCGTATAGTATATCCAAAACGGTAACCTATAGGTTTCGTGGGCTTAAAAATTTTCGGGAATATCCTCATTTTTATCCCCTATCCCCCCAAATCAAGATGGCGGCACAACCAGCCAGACGAGATGGACAATTGAAATTTGGTGAAATTATAGCTTTTGGTCCCTAACCGACGGGAAAATTCCAAGATGTTCAAATTTTTCACTTTTTACCCCCAAAGATATCGAAATATGGAGGCAATTTTAATGACTGTGCAGACATTCCTTTTGAGCTATTTTTTGGCTAAACGGTAAGTCGTATCACAAAACGGATGGCACAATGTCGCTTCAAATCGGAGTGATCTACAACTTTGGTCCTGTGACATTTTGTCGTATCTCTCTCCCTTATACGTTAAATTTGGCCGTATTTCTGGATTGTTCGTAAATTTGGTGATTTTTACAAGTATATTTCATTGTTTGACACACTTATAAGAATGATAGGATCATCGCGTTAGGTGCGCACATTGGCACGATTAAGGGACATATGTGTACCAAATTTCATGATTCTAGCTTATACGTACGTAGGCAAAATGCAATGTAAAATGTTAAAAATGCACCCAAATTTCACCCTATTCAAAATTTGAACTCAATTTACCCCCTTAATATGGGATATACGAGGATATGGTTTAGAAACAAACATTTAGAGCGATAAATGAGGCGTCTGATGGCGCAAACCGTTTCTTAATATCATAAACCGTTTAGGAGATATGAATCTCGAAGTGGAAGTCTGCACTTTTCAACGTGCTCATGCTTATCCGTCATCTATATAAATAAAATTGTAGGGGGTCCGCTGTCTGTAATTTCTTTTGTTATGCCAATTTTTCAGATATTTATCCGTTTTAGGTCAACTCAAGACCGAATCGGTGGTTTTTACGTTTCGCGTCTGTTTGTTTGTCTGTTTGTCTGTTTGTCTGTTTGTTTGTCTGTCTGTTTGTTTGTCTGTTCCACCATCACGTCGAAACGGCTGGATAGATCTCAACCAAACTTCATATTTAGAGTATACTCATCCCGGGGAAGGTTTCGATATGCATATTGTTTTAAAATCTTTGAATACACGGGGGGTTTATAGGAAAACCAGAATGGTTTTTCCACCATCACGTCGAAACGGCTGGATAGATCTCAACCAAACTACATATTTAGAGAATACTCAACCCGGGCAAGGTTTCGATACGCATATCATTTTAAAATCTTTGAATACACGGGGGGTTTATAGGAAAACCAGAATGGTTTCTCCACCATCACGTCGAAACGGCTGGATAGATCACAACCAAACTTCATATTTAGAGTACACACATCCCGCGGAAGGTTTCGATATGCATATCATTTTAAAATGTTTGAATAGACGGGGGGTTTATAGGAAAACCTGAGTGGTTTTTCCACCATCACTTCGAAACGGCTGGATAGATCTCAACTAAACTTCATATTTAGAGTATACTCCTCCCGGGGAAGGTTTCTGTATGCATATTATTTTAAAATATTTGAATAGACGGGGTTTTACAGGAAAAACAGAATGGTTTTCCTCCATTTTCTCTTATACTATTGATTTTCTGTAAACTTAGTTTACCGTACGTGAAACGTCTCTTCATTATAAACAACTTTCGTTATGTTCATAATTTACCTTACTCTTCACATGACGGAGAAATTTACAATTTTCCGCTGGTATCATGCTCTGCATTGAGTGACCGACAGAACGACAACGAACCTACAGGTTACCATGGCAATGTCTCTGACTGCATGCCAGCAGGGAAGTAACGTATTGCCATTTTCCTCATCATGCTTTTAAATTCGTGGTTGTTCCTCGGGTAGAAGGCAAGAGAGGCGTCAATCGGCCTATCTGCGGGATATTGGCGGAATATCGTTGGATGTTATAACCGCCCTCGAATAGATTAGGTAATAACACCATTAGTCATCTTCTTATTATTTGTTTACCTAGGAATCACTGGATCTAAATTTCTCCTCTGTTACCGCTTTATTATATCCATAACACACACTAGCATAATTTATTGAGGGGATTTAATTTTCCAATACGTTAACTTGGCATTTACATATTTGTCGTTATCCGGCTGTCCTCAGTTATAATCCATTTTCTATTACTTTCAACTTTCTTAACTGTATTATTTTCTTCCTTAATTACGCCGTATGTACGCGAATGCTACAAACTACTGGATGTATTTCCACCAAGACTCATATTTAGAATACACCTGTCCTTGATAGGTTTTAGGGAAAATATTGTTTCAAAATCCCTGAACTGACTGGGGGTTTATACGAAACCGAAACAGTAATTTTGCACTTCCACAAAATATACACAACCAACGTTAATTTAAATCTACCTGTCTTGGTAGAAATTAATTTATAAACTTTTTTTCTCATGTGCATCATTTCGATACCAGGATTAATAAGGGAGATATCATTAACGGACCGTTTTTCTGTACAAGTCCCATCGGACTTAACTCACGAGCGGGTGCGTGTAAAGCGTATTCCTTACAACTTGAAAACTACTGAAGACATTCGAACCAAACTTTATATTTAGCATCCACCTGTCCAAAGGTAGGTTTTAAACGTAAATAACATTTCATGTTCCGGAATGGACTGGCGGTTTATAGGGAACCGAAATGGTAATTTTACTCTTCCACAATATATACAGAACAAGAACAAACTAACTGGAAATCGACCGAACGTGATGGAATTCCACCTCTAAACCTTTTTCTTCATGTGCATTTTTCATAAATGGTCACTTTTGCAGGTTAAGTTCTGCGGACATAGCCCAAAAGGTGTTTTACATGGAGCAGATTCCTTATCTATATAAATCAAATCGTAACGACTGTGTGCCTCTACACTGACTATTTTGGCGAAATTTTCGTACAGCATTCCGTTATAAGGGGTAATAATGATCATCTCCATAATTTTTGGTTTAGTTTCCTGAAAGTCCTAATTTTTATCCGCCTCGCCCAAAATCCAGATTGCGGCATAATCTGCCAGAAGAAAAAGAAGATAATTGAAATTTGACAAAATTATACCTTTTCGCCTGTAACGAACGGAATACATCCCAGATCATTACATTTTTCACTTTTTATCCCCGAAGAATATCGAAATATGCAGGCAATTTTAATGATGGTGCAGACCTTCGGAAATTCCTATCACATAACGGATTGCACAATCTCCGTTCAATTTGGAATGATCTACAACCTTGGTCTTTTGACTTTTGCCGTATCTGTATCCCATTTACGTTTGATTTTTCTCTATTAATCGATGTTAAGTCAATTTGGAATTTTCACATGCATAATTCATACTTTCAGTTACATATATGAAATACAGAATCATCATACTCTTCACGAAAATCGGCCCACCCAGTAGGCATATGTGAGCCAAATGCTATGTATGTAGCTGTCACATAATTATCCGAAAGGTAATGTAATGTGAGATAATCTTACCAAACCTTTAACCTGTTCCACGTTTCTAACTCGATCTGACCCAAGAATAGATGACATATCATATGACCAGCCATTTAGGCCACTAAATCCGGCGTGTCTTATGGTATAATCCTTTGTCGATATGACGTACGTTTAGTAGCAGTTAATCTGTAAATGAAGGTCTTCAATATTGTAAACACGCATATACTTTCGTATGTCGATCTATATATATTCACTGATGTCGATTTTTAGCTATCGAGAAAGGGTGGGTCTGATATTGTAATCAGTACTCCCCACACCGACTTTGACTGGCAGTAGGAAAGGGTTCCTTCTCCAACTCCTGTGTAAGGAAGGCCTACAATTGTAGTGAATAGTTCCCTTCTCGATTTGACTTGCAGAAGGCAAGTGAGCATGCAGTTTTGTTTATAACTCCCCTACCCGATTGTGTTTGGCAGTAGGCAAGGGTGCCCGCCATTATAAAGAAATGTCCTCATCTAAAATGTGACTTTCATTAGGCATAGTGGCCCGCTATTTTGATGGAAACTCACCAACTTGGTGTGACTGGCAGTAAGGTAGCTGGAAGTAGGAAAATGGACCTGGCATTATAATGATAACTGCACAACTCAACTTCGAGTGATAGTAGGGTAGTTGCCTGCCATTATAATAAAAACTCCTCAACTGTAATCTGTCTGGAAGTAGGAAAGGGGGCTGCCATTTTAACGATACTCCCCAAATCGATTCTGTCCGCGTAGTAGGCAATGGGGCCTGCAATTATAATGTAAACTTCCCAGCTCGATTGTGAATGGCAGTAGACAAGTGAGCCTGCCGTTATATCACAAATACATAACAAACTTTTTACATTGGAAACAACGTACGGGGACCTCCCCATGCTCCTTCTCGGATAACGCTAAGAGACATGCAATTTTAAAACAATCTTATTTACTGCATGTACACTATTTACGTCGATATTCAAATACAATGTAGAATACCGTAGCGAAGCACGGGTACATTCGCTAGTAAGACATATCTGTGCATCTGTGTCGATGCGACGTAAAGCCAATAGCAAAAAGAAAAAAAAAAAAGATTACCTATGTGAGTGGGAACATATTTTACTTCACACGTTCCTTTTTCGCGTTCAATTACTCGATTACTTGCTGGACACATCTCATCAACTTTGTTACTTCCCTGAAAAAACAAACACACACACACACACAAAGAGAGAGAGAGAGAGAGAGAGAGAGAGAGAGAGAGGTACTCGATGACACACAGAGCGATGTCTCTTCGCGTTGCGGTATAAGAACCCCTTTTCTTTACTTTCATTTTCAATGCGCTGTTTCCACTCTAGAAAGCTTGAGAAAGAAGGAAATTGTTTATCCTCTGCCATACTACAGTACTTGAAGTCTCAAGGCCTCCATTTAAGTTTGTGTGGCACTGACGCTCGTGCCATTTTAAATGAAAACTGTGCGTGAATTCTTTATCATAAAACTTACACTGGTGTGGGAGAGATATCTAGTCCTTTAAACGAAGCGCAATTTCATCTATTTTCTCTAAATGGGCTTTAGAAACATGTTGCCTAAGATTTGTATTATGTTCTAGCTTTTACCAGATTCAGAACACGAATATTGCTTGATGGGATTCATTATAACGCTACGTAACCACCTACTCTCAAGAAAACGAAATAAACACTACACTTCAACCTATAAACACCGGGCACGTAACTAGACACTATACTTGGGCAAACTAAATAAAGTACAAAAAATTCGCAGGTAGAGTATACAGGAAATGAGAGAAAATAACTACTGACCGAAAGTAGGAAATGTCAACTGGGCATAAACACTGTCTACAAGTAAGTATTATCAGAAAATAAACATGAGTCCAATTTTCCTCGCAAGATAGCCACTCGTAAATACAAAAACACTTTCCCGCTGGAATGTCAACATGAAATCGTCACTGTCCTGTTATCTTCGCACATATTCGTAGTGGATCTCCATGAAAATAAATAAATGCTACTAGTTCAGTTCAGTTCAGTTCAGTTCGTTCGTTCATTCGTTCCACAGATCTTCAATACTTCGTTGCTTTGTATTCTCAACTCAAAGCCAGAGTACGCCCTTCGGAAATGTTCGGTTTGCTCCGTAAGGGTTCGGCCATGAAGCCGTAGTACGCCCACCAGGGGCTAACGTAAAGTCATATGACGCCCTCTCTCACGACAGCTCCTTTTATACCCTACACGGGTCTCATGCGATATCACTGACGTGTTGCTGTCGAGCGCCATCTATTGATCATTTTGTGAACTTGATTTTGGTGTCGATAAAACGACATGTCATGCCAATCATGCATGTCACCTCTCTACCTCCAATATTCCTGGAGGTACTGCCTCGTCAAATGTTAACGGACTCTTGGGTCACCCTCTAGATCTCCATCACCGCTCCCAGCCGAAGGTTTCTAAGTAAAGAGAATTTTATTTTTGCTAGTTGCTTTACGTCGCACCGACACAGATAGGTCTTTTGGCGACGATGGGACAGGGAAGGGCTAGGAGTGGGAAGGAAGCGGCCGTGGCCTTAATTAAGGTACAGCCCCAGAATTTGCCTGGTGTGAAAATGGGAAACCACGGAAAACCATTTTTCAGGGCTGCCGACAGTGGGGTTCGAACCTATCTCCCGAATACTGGATACTGGCCGCACTTAAGCGACTGCAGCTATCGAGCTCGGTAAAGAGAAAATTTACATTGCACCCAAATACAGATACAATTGTCACACATACATATATATTTGGCACCCGTCGTGTTCACGGAGCTAATGACCATTATATTGTACATTTCTGAGAAGAAGATGCAGCAGAAAAATCAACATTATTACCAGTTGATATCGTTATGGAAATCAGTTCACGGCTACCATTGGTTTGCAGTGTAAAGAAGTGTTGGAGCAGGAGGAGTAACATCCGGGATCCGATTATAGGCAGTGAGCTGTGAAGTTTCTGGGGATCCCATGCACCTGGCACCGCCTCTACCTCAGAGAACTTACAGGGTGAAAATAATCTGATATACTTCACATGCAAACTACGAAGTTATTATTTCCTACTTCCTTATACAAAAAGAAGTTAAAATCACCAAAACGTGCATTATTCAGAAATTGTATACGTACACTGATGAGTGTATCACAGTCTAGTAACAATAAAGAAGGTCCTTATGAAGTGTTAATACGGTAATCAAGAAAATTAAGGTCACACTCCCTTACTTCCCAGTCCTAGGTTCCTATCCCATCGTTGCTGAAAACCTATCTGAGTAATGTGACGTTAAAACAATAGCTAAGAGACGGGTTAAGGCAGCTGAGTGACTGTCCAGCTAGGTTTACTTTAAGACGTGGCCCGGCGCAAGTCTTAATTTCAGTGAAATGAAAGTCATTTCAAAACAATTTTGCTTAAAAGAGATCGACGTTAATTGGAGCTCTGCACGGATGCGGATATGCGCGGATTTAGTTAGTGCCTTGGCGGATGCAAACTTATGGCAGTGCGGATAATTTTGCTGATAATTCCTAAATAATTAAATTTATTAATTTTCACTCGGGTATATACTTACTTTTGCATGTGGTTAAGTGACCCTTGGCATTGGCACGGGAGAATGGTGATACATAAAGAGCCTTGAGACCATAAAGCCGTAAATCTGACCTAATCCTAACTGGCTCCTGTCCACAATTAATGGAAGTAAGGAGCAAAGGTCAATACGTCGGGAGTGGTCGCAAGAGAAAATCCCCCATAAATCTGTGACTGTAAGGGTTCTGGTGCCAGGTGTTAACAGATCTATCCTTGGGTGTAATTTACTGCAGCTAAATATTTACAATATCCGCGGATAACTATTCGCGGATACGGATAACTATGTGAGGATGCGGGTGCGGATGAAGGAATTGCGGATGCGGATAATATTTTGTGTATCCACGCAGGGCTCTAATAATAATTACAGTAAGAAATGAAAGGAACCTTAATGGGCATTGTCACGCGAACTCTAGATTTTGGCTTGTGACTTGCGAATAAAACGTTTATTGGTTATAAAGTAGCCTATATTATTTATGTTTCTCTTTTATTGTATTTCCCCCTGTGGGTTGGAGCGGTAGAATAACACCCACGGTAGTCCCTGTCTGTCGTCCGAGGCGACTAAATGGAACCCCAGGTGCTCTCAACTTGGGAGGGGTGCTCTCAACTTGGGAGCGTGGGTTGGCAACCACGGGGCCCATAGATGCGTCCTGGCATTGCTTCCACTTACTTGTGCCAATCTCCTCACATTCATCAATCCTCTCCGACCTTCCTTGGTCAAATCTTGTTCTTCTCCAACCCTGACGGTATTAGAGCATTGGAGGCCTAGGGTGTCTTTAATTTTCACGCCCTTCGTGGCCCTGGTCTTCCTTTGGCCGATACCTTCATTTTTCGAATTGTCGGACCCCTTCATTTCTTTTATCTCTGATTAGTTTTATATAGAGCATGGTTGCCGAGTTGTACTTCCTATGATTTTAAAACAATCACCACCACCACTACCAAATTTTATTGTATTGGTTAGTCTGTTTGTTCACACTCAAATTGAAATCAGCATTGCTCAGATCAGATGAGCCATTACTTCTTTATTGCGAACTTACTTTTTCTGTATTGTCTCCTAGCAACACGGGTGACTAATTATATAGCCCGAGAATTTCCAAACAGTTACGAACTATCTGACTGGTCGCCTAGAGATACGGACGGTTAATACGTAGCCCGAGCAACACTCCGAGTATACATTACGTATCATTCCGAACCATCCGACGCTTATGCATATGCAAGTCGGAAACCATGTAGGCGACCTGCGCGTCGTGATGAGGATGAAATGATGATGAAGACAACACATACACCCAGCCCCCGTGCTGTTGGAATTAACCAATTAAGGTTAAAATCCACGACCCGGCCGGGAATCGAATCGGGGACCCTCTGAACCGGAGGCCAGTACGCTGACCGTTCAGCCAACGAGTCGGACGACATGAACAGTATGAAGAGGTAAGAGAAAACCAATAAGAAAATTCGGTAATTATAGTATGAAAGAAAGAAGATATATTTGCTAAACAGAACTATGCCAGTAGACAGCACAGGCCGCGTCAACAACAACTTCTTAAAGGATGAATTAAAGTGAAGGAAGACAATCCCTCATACAATAAGCATGTAATCATATGAAATTTGATTATGATAGGTACCGTAATAAATAGGTTATAAATTCTGCATACGAAAAGGAAATTCGGACAAACTTTATGTAGGCTTCCAGACTTCCAGAATCTGCTTGCAAGCACGAACAACTAAAGCTGTTCAAACTGTCCTCTATTGTATTCAATGCGGACCCAGCGCCCACTACGAAATACACCAGGCTTCGCACGAACCTCGTTAGATGCTGCATATATATTGGCGAGAAATGTTTTTGGTCGGCACTGGTGTCATGTACACTTTTGATGTTCCCCCGCGAGAAGAAATTCAGAGATGTCAGATTAAATGAACGGGCTTACCATGAAATTCGACCTCTTCTTCCGATCCATGGCCGGGAATATGTGAAATTTATCACGTCACCTACTGCGCGAGCATAGTATGCAGGTGCCCAGCCTAGTTCCATCGGCATCTGACTATGTACGGTCAATGGTTGGTCCTATAGCAGCTGTAGCAGGATATCTTGCAGAAAGATCGGTACGGTACGGTACCCCATTCAAAACATAGTGAAAGGAGTTATGGTCCGACCAAGTGATCGCCAATAATATCGGTCCATACATTCGCTGCTAGTCTATGTTGGTATTTGTGTTCGAATAAGACGTCGCGACTGTACCACGCACAGATGCGGCTGTTATGACGATTCAAGAAAAGAACAAGAGTTGACCAAAGGAGGTCGGATAGGATAGATGAAAGTGAGAATGCTGGCACAAGTAAGTGGAAGCAATACCTAATAATAATAATAATAATAGGCCTAATAATAATAATGTTATGAACGTTTTAGGTCCATATCGAAGGATACCTACCTTTCTTACCTATCAGCAAAGTTCATGAGATCTGTCTCTTGGGTCGTATCGGGTTCTTCGTCACTTGGTGAGGTAAAGGTAGAGTTCAGTAATTCTAATCTATCTACTCAAATGAAAGGTTTGTTTAAAAAATGTTCCTATTTATTCAATAATATCATGTAGCATTTCTGCTATATCCACAGTATCATTTAACTCAATTGTGTCCACTGGACACCACAATTACTTTACATAGAGTGTCAGAACACTGGTGTGAGCCTTTGACGTAACTGCCTGATGGGCATTCTTACTAGAAACCATTGTCTCAATTATTAATTAAAGAAAGGAAAGTCTGGAAATCCTTAAATTCGGCTTCCATGTGAGACTACATGTACCATCATAGTGATTATTTATGGTCCAGCCTTCGTAACACGAACTCTGGACTCTGGGTATAATTAAGGCAGTCCAGTCGGTGTGTGCCACACTGTGGTTATACGGTATGGACCCTTAATTGAATCGATGTGACCTGTGACTATGTCATGGACCGACATCTAAACTTCTAAGTTACTTTAAAGTCATTGTGGATGATGACCGCAAGGAAAATGATGCTACAGTGGCATATGGCCCTAATCTAGGTCACTGAGGTTGATGACCCCTGACCATCTAAGTTTCTAAGCTGAAGGCTAAACACAATTAAGTTACATTGGTTGATGACCAAAGTTTCCACTTTACTATCCCCAGCACATTCACTGCTCAATCAATCAAAGTTAAATAATACAACAATAGCAATGCTCACAATACTTTGTGGCAGTACAATCCATTACCTACGGATATGTCCCCTTAATCGTTACGTTAACATTTACACATTCCCCAGAAAACAAACTAAGATTTCCAGAATGCATCTCCAAGTTATTCGCTTGATTTAAAGTTATTTCAACATGCGGTTTCACTGAATTTAATAATTAAATAAATTTAAATGATTTAATGAAATCTTAAAGAACAACAAATTCTATCTCCGCGGACTAATGGTTTCTTTACAAATTCCTACTCAGTTCTGACGTAAACATTTTAATCCTGTGATGTTTATCTGTTGATTCCGATAGCTGGAAAAGAACTATTACATCATTCATGTCCAGTTTTTATCTTGTTTCATGACCTCACACTTTAAATCTAATCTAATCCTAGCCATTATTAACACTTAGATAACCCTAATAATCTACGTACAAACCAAGAGCAACTCACCATATAATTACGATGTCATATCTCGTCATAACCTTTTATAAAGTTTGCGCACCCTTCACAGACAATCAATCATCACTACCATTGCTCTATATTTTGGACAACACTGAATTTGGCTAATCTTGTTCATTATACTCCAAGTCCATGGTATCAAATGCACATTACGTCCCCAATTAAACAAATTTTACAGTATCTAATAACACACACGTTATTACCGGATGAAAATTTCAACTAAATCCAACATTCAACGTTATCCCCTGCCGCGAAATGCAATCTCAATTCAATGCGTAAGACACAAGGCCTGTCCCGTTATCCCGGCGGTGAACCCCTATCAGCTGACGGCATTTCGCCCCAAGTCCGCTTGGCAGTGATATGAGACATCTGTCGTTCTATCTAACTGGCCTCGCAGAATGCAACCTTTAAACTCTGACGACATAATTAAACAAATACGATATTTCTAACCAACAAAATGCACATAGATTATACTTCAAAATGCCCACACTAATTATACACGTCGTAAATTAATACCGCCATGGATTCCCTACTTCTACTTTCCATCCCCAAACATTATACACAACCTTTCTCGGGCTTCCACAAGTCCCGGCTTCATTGACAGGTCTTCAACCTGATTCGCAAATCTCATCTCGACTCACACGACAAAACTAACCTCTGTTTCCAAACTCACGACTATCACTGACAAAAGAACTGGAATAAAATCCTTACTAGAATCCACGACGTCTAATAACGCACAGTGCTTTAATAATGAATAACTTCGCATAAAATAATATCGTATTTAATAACTGGATTTTCACGAAAATGACTGAAAAATTCTACTAAATCTTTTTATATTGTCAGCCAGACACAGTTTAAATGGGCCTAGAAAACGTTTCACTCCGTGACCAAACTCATCACTCTATACTCTCACCCGACAGCGCGTTTCCACTCTATTGAAAATGAGTAACCATGTATTTCTTATATTATTTACGTCAAAATTTCAGACAGAAAAAATTTACGTCGAATGAACATCTTAATATGACATCACAAAATATAGGTAATAAACACACGGAAATGACGATCTACATTGGACGTGATATCACTTCGAAACCCTATTTAATAACTTTTTACAACATGATACGGCACTCGCAAGACTTCCAATTTTATCCAAGTGGAAAATAAAACAAATGATTTTTTTCGTCGTATTTTGACATTTACAAAAACCACATAGGGGCGACCAACTGCGTCGTATATACCCCTTTCAATTACATATATTATAGACATCATGAAACAAGATATAATAGGTGGTAAGATGGTAAGTCACATACCTTACGTTACGCCATCGGTCATCATTGGGCTCACCAGCGATCCTGGCATTTTTATTTAGCCATTTTTACATATTTGGCTGTACAGATCATTTTTTATTCTTCCGGTTTCCTGGAAATAAAGCATAAAAAAAGAAAATACCCTTCACTTGTTTTTGTTGAGCGCATACGGTAGACTGTAATTATTTCCGCACACGAATTTCTTTCTTCATCCACTCCAAATTTTATTCGGTCCCTTGACCGTCCTATTTGGTACTATTATTTCCACTCAAGAAACTATCTCCACATGGAGTCAAGATCCCAGCCACATCGGCTGAAATATGTTGGTTGGACTTAGTCTACTTTTGTCGTTCGATTTTACAGAGCAGCTCAACCCTCTGTCTTCCTCCTCGTGATACAAATGCAGGGGGTTCGTCATTCCCAACTAGAGTATGGTTCCAGTGTATGGGACCCTCACCAGGATTACCTGATCCAAGAACTGGAAAAAATCCAAAGAAAAGCAGCTCGATTTGTTCTGGGTGATTTCCGACAAAAGAGTAGCGTTACAAAAATGTTGCAATGTTTGGGTTGGGAAGAATTGAGAGAAAGAAGAAGAGCTGCTCGACTAAGTGGTATGTTCCGAGCTGTCAGCGGCGAGATGGCGTGGAATGACATTAGTAGACGAATAGGTTTGAATGGCGTTTATAAAAGTAGGAAAGATCACTATATGAAGATAAATTTGGAATTCAAGAGGACAAACTGGGGCAAATATTCATTTATAGGAAGGGGAGTTAGGGATTGGAATAACTTACCAAGGGAGATGTTCAATAAATTTCCAATTTCTTTGAAATCATTTCGGAAAAGGCTAGGAAAGCAACAGATAGGGAATCTGCCACCTGGGCGACTGCCCTAAATGCAGATCAGTATTGATTGATTGGCGTCAATTCTTATTTATAGCAGCTACCCCCTCTCGCCGGGCATCTCCCCTTGCCGCCAAGAAAATTTCTGTAACTTTTCTGACTTAACTAAACTGTAATTACAAGAGTTTTGAAGGTGACTACATACTTGCTACATATCCGGCAGTAGTGTTTGTGGACATTTAAAATTTATACATGTTCAATTTGTGGGCTAAATGACCTCATTTGATAGGCGCACTATTTTCGACTTGGCTTGGGCACGCCATATACACGCGCTCTTCTGAAATAGTTCACAAAAATGACTTAAGATTCTTCCGCCGTTGACACGTGCGACTGACGTCACGTATCCCAGAGCGTGGGACAGAAGGCAGCCACCCCCTTTCCACGTGTCAATTCCGTGCTATCAAGAATCGAACTTCTTATACAATTGACAATTTAATATATAATATTCTTAGGGCACAAAGGTCATGGGTTCAGTTATTTGCTTTACGTCCCACTAACTACTTTTACGGTTTTCGTAGACGCCGAGGTGGCGGAATTTAGTCCTTTTGGAGTTCTTTTACGCGCCAGTAAATCTACTGACTCGAGGCTGACGTATTTGAGTACCTTCAAATACCACCGGACAGAGCCAGGATCGAACCTGGCAAGTTGGGGACAGAAAGCCAACGCCTCAACCGTTTGAGCCACTCAGCCCGGCTGGAAGCAATACCACGACTCAGCTAAGGGCCCTGTGGTTTCCAGCCCACGCTCCTAAGTTAAGATCCCGTGGAGCTCCTTTTAGTCTTCTCTTACGACAGGCAGGGGATACCGTGGGTGATATTCTATTGCCTCCAACTACAGGGTGTAATGATAGTGGTGGAGCTTCGTGACCCTCACAGATATAAAAAATGCACTTATCTTCCATGCAATGTTGTAATGTATATCGGAGAATATCAGAAACAGCTGATACATCCGCCTTTACTTGGGAAACATTAGGAGTATGCGAATGTCGCTCTCCCTATTGTTGCTCGTAAGTGAGCCATCCACCCGAAGGTCAATGTAAAGGAGGGAAGTTGGCATCACTTCAGGTAAAATAAATAGCAACACAAGTAAAGCAGACAATCTGGTTTAATGAATGACGTTCGCTTAAAACCTAAAATCAGAATCATATCCATCCCTCTTCTTCAAAAATTATTATATAAGAGTGAATACCGTACTATTCGTCCAACTGTACGTCTGTGCTGTACATACCGCATAACCAGCTGTTGAACGATAATGGTTACGGATAGATTAATGGGGCAAAGGTCACAATGTGTTGGTACATACCACATCCCCACGCTGGATTTATTACAGCATATTATTATTATTATTATTATTATTATTATTATTATTATTATTATTATTATTATTATTATTATTATTATTATTATTATTATTATTATCAATATTTATTCGTTGGGGCCATCGAGAACCACGTCAAGTCTTGTTATATATTTGGTAGCGTTTGCTTCTCTTTGATCCCAGAATGCCCTCATTCTTTCTGACTGGGGCTGCTTGCGTTCATCTGTCCAAGGGACACCGTGTCTCCTGTTCGGTTGTTCGTCTCTGTTTAGCGGTGATGGTGGTGGTGGTGGTGGTGGTGGTGGTGGTGGTGGTGGTGGTGGTTATTGTTTTAAGAGGAAGTACAACTAGGCAACCATCCTCTATATAACACTAACCAGAGGGAAAAAATGGAAGGGATCCGACACTTCGACAAATGAAGATATCGGTCAAACGAAGACAAGGGCCACGAAGGGCGTTAAAATGAAAGACTCCCTAGCCCTCGAAAACCGAATAGCGTCGGGATACGAAAAGAACAAGACTTGTCCAAGAGAGGTCGAATAGGATAGATGGAAGTGAGGAGCCTGGCACAAGTAAGTGGAAGTAATGCCAGGACTCAGCTAAGAGCCCCGTGGTCGCCAACAAACCGCCCCGAAGTTCATCTCTGTTTAGCCCGTTCGTCACTGTCGTTTTGGAATCGACATCTTTCAAAGGCGTCTTCCGGTTTGATCTGTCGCACTTGGTCTTTTGGTGTTTCTAAATCCAGGCATCGTGGTTTTAAGGTTTGAATCAAATAGATGAAAGATCTCTTTGGTCAACCTATTTCCGTCCATTCGTTCGGGTGACCGTACAATCATGCCCGTCCTTGGCAGATCGTGTCGGCAATGTTTTCTCTTTTGTTATACACTTCCTTATTGGATCTTTATTGGTGGATGCCATTCTTGTAGTTAGATCCCATGATTCCTCTAATTATTCTGCGCTCTTTTTTCTCCAGTTCTTTGAGGAATCCTTTATTGGCATTTAGGGATGAGGTTCCGGATGCATACGTAAGGTGGTGGTAGTGATTATCGTTTTAAGAGGAAGTAAAACAAGGCAATCATCCTCTATATAACAGTACTCAGAGAGAAAACAAATGGAAGGGATCCGACACTTCGAAGAATGAAGGTATCGGCCAAGGGCGTGACGTTTGGTAGGCTATTTCAAGTTTGCGTATTCGTTCCCTAAGCGCTTCCCTGCCCAGTCCATTTTTAATGATCTCACCCAGGTGCTTAATTTCCTGTAACAGTTCGATTTGAATCCAGCGGTATCTACGTCGTTCGACAGGATGGCGATGTCAACGACTAAAGCGCAAAGGAATCCTAGAGACATCCTTGGAACTTCCCAGACAACGTTGGCAATAATGCACTAGATCAGGGCCATCCAAACAGTGCTCCCCGAGCGCTAGCGCTCTGGCCACGCTCTAAGCCAGTGCTACGAGCGCTTTGGGGGAAGGTAGTTTCGGTAGTGGTGGGAGGAGCTTGGCTGGCTGAACGAGCGGTCTGCCCGCCGCGCCGAAGCGAGCAGCCGATCCATCTATTCTAGTCCAATGCGCTTTTTAACAGCGTGTAACTAAATGAGTTTCGCAGATGTCATGTCTGAACATCATACAAAAAAAAAGAAGAAGAAGGAATGGTGAAGCAGCAACCTTTAAAGCAGGATGTGAAATTTTATTTTTCTCTACAGCTTATAAAGGGCATGCCAAATATGTAGTGTGCCACCGAGATTTAATGTGTTTAAAAACACAAATTTATTGCGAACGGTACTACTGTGCCAACCACAGAGATGATTACGGTGATTTGACAGTCGCCCGTGGCCAACTCAATTTGGAAGAATTGAGAGACAATTTCAAGCAGCACGATTCTGTACGTATTATAGTGTTAATTTTAAAATGTTTGTTTACCAACGGGGATGAAGAAATGAATGAATTATCTGAAGAACACTAAAATTGTGACTTGCCGTATTTTTGTCTGACAGGAGATTGAGGAGAGTAAGGTTGGTGGACCCATTTTACGAGCAAGTTACAAATGTTCGCAACGAATTGCCAAAGCTGGGGGACCCTTCACGGAAGGAAATTTAATCAAGGAATGCCTAATGGACGCGGCGGCATGTATTTGTCCCATGGAGCTAGTTGAGAAATTTGACAAAATCTCTCTTTCAAACTGTGACTCGCAGAATAGACAATATGTCTGTTGCTATGGAACAGCAATTAGTGGAGAAGGCAGCAAATTTTGTATCCTTTTCCATCGCCTACGACGAATCAACCGACATTGCGGACACAGCTCAGCTCGTAGTTTTCATTCGAGGGGTGGATGACGAGCTCCGGGTCACCGAGGATTTCCTAAACTTCGTAGCTCTCAAAGACACCACTACCGGTTTAGGTAATTTCCAAGCTGTGGAGGGTGTTTTTGAGTCAGTAGGGTTAAAATGGGAGCGGTTGACGAGTGTAACGACAGTGGGAGCTCCTGCTTTACGTGATATACGCACGGGGTACCTCAGATATGTAAAATTAAGTGACTGAGAGCGGTAGTACCCTAATGGCGGCGATCCATTGCTTGATACACCAGGAGGCAATCAGTGCAAAAGTGACCAAGCTTAAAGTCGTAATGGGAACAGTTGTGCGAATGGTAAATTTTCTTCGCTCTCATGGGCTCACGCACCGTCAATTCAAAGAGTTCTTGGATGACATCGAAGCGGAGTATCCTGATATCCCCTACCATGCAGAAATAAGATGGCTGAGCAAGGCGAAGGTGCTTCATCGTGTTTTTGGCTTGCGAAAAGCAATATATACCTTTTATGACATGAAAAGGCGGCCCAAAGTTCTTTTGCTGTTCCTAAGTAGGTGGCGCACTTGCCATTTTTAAGTGACATTATCGCCCATCTGAATACTTTGAACACTTCGCTATCTCCGATTTGGTAGAAAAAATTCAAGCGTTCAAAAGAAAATTGATTTTGTGGGAACACAGGACATTTTCCAATGCTTGAAACAGTGAAAGAAGGTGTCGACTTTGATGAGTACTTTAAGGTAATTCGCCAATTACAAGAAGATTTTGAAAAGAAATTTTAAGAATTATCAGAATTCCAAGTGGTGTTAGATGTATTTGTTTGACCATTTTCTCTTATTGCAGACAGTGCTCCACAGCTATTTCAATTAGAGTTGATTGAGCTGCAGTGCAATGTTCGCCTTAAAAACCGCTTTCTAATGTAACGAAGTTTAGAAGAATTTTAGAGCGGCGTAAGAAGAATACCCCTTTTTATATAAACATGCATGTAAAAGCGTTCTGTCGATGTTCGGCTCAATGTACATTTGTGAGCGTTTCTTTTCGGTTGTTAAGCTTACCAAAAATAAACATCGTGCAACGATTAGCTATAGAAACTTGCGCAATTGTTAAGAATAGCTGTGTCCAGAAATATTGTACCCAATTTGAGAAGATTGTTTGCTCCAAAACAAAAAGCTCGTAAAAACGACTGCGCAAAAGTCACTCAAGGTCTGTATTATCCGTTCATATTGGTAAAACTGTGTTGAATTCTCCTCCCAGATATGTTCAAATTTCAGTTTTGAATAAATCACATTATTCTTTACTTAACACTTGATTTTGTTTCCTGCATATTCCATACACCGGAGTACCTTTCGATTTGTAAATGCGATATATTTGTTATGGCAAAACAGCCCTATCAATATGATGTCAACAAACCCACACAAGCCATCGGCCGCACGACTGTACGTACGTAGGCCTATCTATAGTAGTAATAACAAGAGCTGGTGTATGACATTTCTTAGAGGGAGGTCCGTTTACTGCCTGCCGTGGCGGGATAAAGGGAGTGGCTGTGTGGTTGCCATGGAAACGAGGGTAGGGCGATTCCGGTTGCCATGGAGATAAAACTACTGGGCACCTCGTCTTGCTGGGAGTTGCCAAACCTCTCACTTCACTTGTGAGTTAGATCTTGTCGCAAGCAGTTCAGTGTGAGTGGCATTCTATTTATGTTTTGTGGCCGTTAGTAAGTTTCTAATTGTATTTTAAATACTATTTACGTACGCACGTGCAATCATTGTACTTTAATTTATATTTCGAGTACGATGAATACTTCTCGAGGGAGAGGGAGGCCCAGGACTCGTCCACTTCGTGAAAAAAAAATACCGCCGGCCAATGAGGTGTACGGAGATAAAGTATAGGACAAAGGGCATGTTGAAGGATTTGTCAGGCTATAGGTAGCACCCCTGTTAAAAAATAATAATGTTATTGATTTTGCGTTCTGTAGCACTTTCAAATACCACCTGACTGAGCCAGGGTTGTGATCAGAAAGTCAGCGCTCTACTCTCTGAGCTTATCAGGCCGGTCCCTGTTAAAAATAACGTAAAATGAGACCAAGTCAGTCACAGCCACAGCAAAATTTGTCCCATTTGCGACCACTCCTATTACAGTGGAAAACAAGAATGTGAAGAAAGACCAGTTCTTGTCCCATTTGCGATCACTGAGAAATTATCAGCAGCCTGTCAGGGTTTTCCAACTTCAATGCAGCAAGAGGACTGCTAATTAAGGCGTACTCCATACAACTGTGTGATAAGGATTCTCCCAACCCGTACCCTCTCTCTTGAACGTTTTTTTGAGGTAATATTAATCTATACTTCTTAACATACTGTAATTATTCCAGCTTTAGACATCCCTCGTTGACGTAGCTTTTGTTGGTATGCTATCTGCGTGCTTACTTACGACATGCAGGCCAATGAGACGAAGAAAGGCAAGCCTTATGCTTTATATAATGGATACTCCTACAGAAATATACGGAAAAGTGAGGGATGTTTGGTGACGTGGGTTTGTTTTACCGCTGGATTTACGTCGCAGCGACACAGATAGGTCTTATGGCGACAATGGGATATGAAAGGGCTTGGAGTGAGAAGGAAACGACCGTGGCTTGTTGTGCTTGTTGTGAAAATAGGAAACCACGGAAAACCATCTTCAGGGCTACCGACAATGGGATTCGAATCCACTATTTTCCGAACGCAATATGATCTTTTCGCGCTATCATTATAGAATTGTCATTTTTTTAACTTATTGTAATCTAAACATTTTCTTAACATTAAGTTCTGGCATCTTGTACATCTAATCAAAGCGTACAGACAAAAATTATAATTTTGTTTGTATAGATGAAAGTAGACTGAGTGGCCGCGCGTTTTAACGCGCTATGGCTATGGAGCCAAGCTCTATATTCGGGAAACGCGTGGGTTCGAATCCCACCGTCGGCTCTCCTCAGAATAGTTTTCTGTAGTTTAATATTTTCACTTCCAGGCAAATGACGGTACAGTTCCTATCCATAGACCAGAGCTGAACCCTCGCACCCCTTACCCAATTTCATTCACCATAACACATTTCGTCTTCATTAGCTCCTTAATGAGGTTGGTGCCAGGAAGGACATCAGGCAGTAGAAACATGCTGTATAAATTAATCTCATATCATCCCGACCCGGTATCAATAAACAAGACTGAGAGGTAGACATACATACAGACAGAGGAAAGTAGGCTGATTATATTTTGAGCAGCTGCTTACTTAACGTCTCAGTATGAATATTTGAACAGTTTGAGCATTATGTAAGCATTCATTTAATATTAATATTTTCCCCTATTGTATAGGAAAGTGTAAGTATGATATGAGCTACAATTGCTTTAAACCGAGCTCGATAGCTGCAGTCGCTTAAGTGCGGCCAGTGTCCAGTATTCGGGAGATAGTAGGTTCGAACCCCACTGCCGGCAGCCCTGAAAATGGTTTTCCGTGGTTTCCCATTTTCACACCAGGCAAATGTTGGGGCTGTACCTTAATTAAGGCCACGGCCGCTTCCTTCCCACTCCTAGCCCTTCCCTGTCCCATCGTCGCCATAAGACCTATCTGTGTCGGTGCGACGCAAAGCAACTAGCAATTGCTTTAAAAAGGGTAGCACTGTCGAAGAAGTTAAGTGTTACAGCAAAATCCTTTGTTTTGAAATCGGAAAGTGTAAAATTCAACGGTTTTAATACGACCATCTTTTGTCCTAGTTCTTAAAACTCTTTTAACTCTAAGGGTCGTATTCATGAACGAGACATTGACTTCGACTTACGTAAGTTCACTTACTTGAGTTTCGTGGAAGTCTGTTTCATAGACGCAACTTTTACAAAGTAGACTCTGGCGTAAGTAGACTTTGGTAAGTTACGATGTGAAGAATTAGAAATGAAGTTGGCAATGAAAACAATGGACGAGCACTGTAGCATCTCCCATCACTCAATGTTTTTTCTTAATAAAGAGGCAGAAGAAGAAGAAATTCAGCTGTTTCCTGCGTTATAGATCGCGTTATAGACTCTAAACTCAATCCAATCCAGTTAATACAGTTAGTTTTTATTTCTCGACGATGGATGGAAAGAAAAAAATTGCCAACCTTCAACAACTATGAAAGGGAGGTGTTACTAGAACTAGTGAAAGAGAAGAAAGGTAGCCTATAGTTGAAGTCGAAATCAATAAACTTCATCTCGTGGTTGACTATGCCCTGACAATTGAAACTAAAAATCCCTTTCCTATTACGGAATACCTCAGCATGGTTGCCACCTGGACTTATTATTGGTATATGGGTGCAATCTATAGCTCCAACCACTCCAGGGAAACGGAATCTTTCATACACACGTCGCGCATTTTTTCGACATTCAGCTTCATTTGGGAACGAAACAAACTGTGATCTCTTTCGGGCAGTCAGGATCGATATTCTTCTGATTATTCTACATACTGAGGGCTGGCTTACTCCTCGTAAATCAGCGGAATCAATTTGAAATTTACCTGAAAACCATGGAAGTGTGAAAGGCTATTGTATTTACCATAAGAATGCATTAATCTGTACTGATCATCCCTTAACCTAACTAGATAACACGATGAGTAGAAAGTGCAAAAACTGTGCGCTATAGTAACAATAATTTTACTCTTACCTGTAGCATAATATCTTAACGACCGGGCGATTTGTCCGTGCGGTTAGGGGCGCGCGGCTGTGAGCTTGCATCCGGGACATAGTAGGTTCAAACCCCACTGCCGGCAGCGCTGAAGATTGTTTCCCGTGGTTTCCCATTTTCAAACTAGGCAAATGCTGGAGGGCTGCACCTTTATTAAGGCCACGGCAGCTTCCTACCCATTCCTTGGTCTTTCCTATCCCATCGTCGCCATAAGACATATGTATCGATGTGACGTAAAGCAAATAGAAAAAAAATCTTAACGAAATTAGCAACTGTATCATTGGAGGTATGAGTGATCCTCGATTATTATGTTTCTGTAATTCGTCTTCAAACATCGTTAGTACATCTAATACTGTACGTTTGTCGAATCTATATCGTTTTCTGAACTCATTTTCTGTATAAAATTGAACTGGGTTCCGTGCATCTCTTATAATACGCCGAGGATTTGGCACAACGTACCTACTGAATAATTTCCTGGATCTCTTCAATTTCGTCTACAAAATTAACTGCATCGGCAATATCTGCCATTTTATTATTTTTCTGATCTCAGAGTCTACTTAAGTACGGAACATCGGCGACTTGGAAGTAAAGTCGCCATCTAAGTTTACTTACCTCCAAGTAGCGATCATGAAATGGAAATGGCGACTTACCGCCTTCTAAGTCTAAGTCTAAGTCAAAGTCTCGTTCATGAATACGACCCTAAATAAAAGGTTTATTTGAGTCCCGTTTATTTCCTGTCAGTCCCGATATAAACACATCAGTCTCAAACGGCAAACATAAGTAATTTAATTACTTTCAACATACGATTCGTGAGATTCCCAGTTTCGACAGGGATGTCCTCCTGTACCAATTCTTCAGTAAGGAATTCCCTCAGAGCAACCTGACTGTTTGTATGTCACTGATAAGAACCTGACTGTTTGTATAAGAGTGACCGCTAAATGGACGACACTACCTGGCCAGGTAGTCTACAACAGATCACAGCGGTCAGAACGAAGGAGGGAACAAGTGAGCCGGAAGCGAGGGGTAAGAGCATGTAGAAAGGAATGCTGGAATGTGGCAACATCGTGACATGGCACGTGCAGTGCCACCGCCTTCGTAATGTCCAGGCCGTACTGTACCTCTGATGACGTCACGCTTTGGGGGGACTTGAAGGCGATACGCATACGTTCCGCTTGAATAACACACTCGTTTAAATTACTTAAAGAACTGTTAACACCTTATAAAACCGAAACCTATCCTCAAGTATTTGTTAATTCTGACATACAATGCATATCCTTCTCCGTAACGTTCTATTTCTCGCGTATATACGTTCGTTTGCTTGAGTACAGCCTAACACTTTGAGACATATTCTTGCGATTTTATCCACTTTCTGGTCAACTGGAACATTCACATCATACACACTGACAGAAAACATGCAGCCAATTACCATTACTATTTGTTACAAATATAAATTATTTCTGTACCTCACTGTTTCCACTCCATGAACACTGCAGCTTTCCTGGACCTCTTGCAGGAAGTTACACCAGTACGGAGTAGGTCTGCTGTCTTTGAAGCACTTTGTTGAATACACAAGTCGGTTTGAATTTTTTAAAAGTTATTTAAAAATATATTCACCCAAATATATACTGTATAGGCCTACACTGTCCGGCCAGGTCTTCCAATTTCTTCCCGCAGTCACAAATGACTACGGAATCAGCCAACTGCATTGACTCCAAAGCCAGGGATTTTGTGACACACTTAGCATCGTCTGAATTTAGAAATGCCATCTTATATGTATCTGACACTAACACACAAAATACTTTATATACCTCAATTCCAAGTTCTATTGACATGTCTGATGGATACTTTAAGCCCCCTCGATTTAGGAAATTCAGATATCTTGCTTCTGGAGGTAATTCGTAAATAAGACCTGGATCAGTCAGAAGATAAGATTTACATAAATCACACTGCTGTTTGATACTTATAATTTTTTTTTTCTATTTGTTTTTCGTCGCACCGACACAGATAGGTCTTACGGTGAGGATGGGACAGGAAAGGTCTAGGAATGGGAAGGAAGCGACCGTGGCCTTAATTAAGGTAGAGCCCCAGCATTTGCCTGGCGTGAAAATGGGAAACCACGGAAAACCATCTTTAGGGCTGCCGACAGTGGGGTTCGAGCCCACTATCTCCCGAATACTGGATACTGGCCGCAGTTAAGCGACTGCAGCTATCGAGCTCGGCGATACTCATAAATATGACTTGCATTTTCAAATACACCTAATTCAGATAAGCCGTAGGTCTGATTACATAAAAATATAGGGCCTACCTAATGTTACCCATGTTTATGACATAATAACAAAAATTAACTCACCATCTGGACGGGACACTCTTATTTCTCTCAGGATGTGATTTGTAGGAAAGTGCTTGATACACACAACTGTCTTGTGATTAACTATTAAATTCCCCCTGGGAATAGCCTTCTTCCATAACTTAACTCGTTCTTCACCAGAAGGAAACACAAATACGGGAGTGTACTCTCCTTGTTTATAATTGGCTTTGCAGCCAGGCACACTGCAACTCTTAGGCATGGTGATTTCCCTCACTGATCATGTTAATTCAAGTATATACAATTCGTGGTTAATAATAAAACACAGAATGCACTAACTCAATTAATTTTACACTATAAATATAACTTTCACAAATAAACTACAAAATTAAAACACTGAGGAACGATCTTCTTAATCTACAGCTTCACATAAATACACGCTCACACTAAGTTTTCTTCACTAATTAACGACTTTCCACTTAATAATGCAGTCGATGACGACTCATTCTCACATATATCTGAGTGAACACGCGGCCATCGTTAAAAATTTCAATAAAACTGCGAAAATCTATGTTTAACTTTACTAACGCATGTGCTAAACTTCCCCCCTAACGATCAGCTGATTGCTTTCCCGCGCTCCCTACAGTACGGCCTGGACATCACGAAGGCAGTGGCAGTGCTCATCCCTCCAACCTTACCTGTCAAACAGCAACTCTTGTTATTACTAATATAGTCAGCGCGGTCCGAACATCGTCCGTCTGTCTTAGGTCTCCTCGCTGCCACACTGTAGTGGTAGTAGGGGAAGGAGCGCTAGTTTGACTGTCCAGTGCTCCCCGAGCGCGGGCGCGCTCTCGGAGCGCAATGACTGGATGGCCCTGTACTAGATGACTAGATGGTTTTCCAGAAGGTACAGGACCTTCTCGGAACCGTCATTACTCTGCAAAGTTTGTTTTAAGTGGTAGTACAACTAGGTAATCATCCGCTCTGAATGAATTAAGTGGAAAATACATTTAAGATAAACGGAATTATTTATTCAACGAAGGAATTTCGATACGAAGTACAAAATAAAACAAAAATGTATTGAATTAAGCCGAAAAATCACTAATGTATCAAAAAAGGAACTGGAGTTCCCTGAGTAAAAAACACTTGCAATTTACATACCCTTGATGAATCCACTGTCGCACATAAAGCGGATGATGAGATCTGCAGTAGTCGTGTCATCGGCTAGTATGCGTTCGAGTGTTTCCTGCAGGCCGAGGCTCCGTCTTAGATCAGAGAGATCGGCGCACTCTGTGAGGATGTGGGTCACGATGAAGTCGGCACCACAAAACACACTGGGGTATCTTCCCTCTTTAGGAGATAAGTTTGTGTAGATCGTCCATGGCCTATCCTCAGCCCACAAAATACTATGGCCTCTCTCCGTGAAGGGTGAAAAGAGGATCGCAAGACGGTAGTAGCAGCTTAACACCAACACGCTTCTTTAACTTACGAACGCTCCGGCGTAGAAGGTTTCTTATCATGTCATTGTCAGTGGCCTTAACGAAATCCCTGTGGTAAACAACTCCTTTGCAGGAGTTCAGGGATTTGTGCTTCTCGATCTTCACCGCCACATTCCTGAACATCGTAGCCTCAAGCAACCGTCTACTCCGCTCTGCCGTTGATGTTTTGATGAATACTGATACATCTCGCAACTTCCGCATTTCTCCCAGTTCACCACCAACAATATCTTCAACAGAATTTATAAAAAATGGACTTCCGTTTAAATAGCTCTGACCATCGACCCTGGAAGAGAAACGCGATTAAAATCCCTGGCCCGTCTAGGAATCGAACTGAAGACCTCAACGCTGACTATTCAGTCAAGTATTCGGACTAAGAATTCTAATTTATATTTCGACAAAACTCAAGTTTTAAGATTTCCCTATTGAAAAAATAGATTCAGATACCTGTAATTTTGAAAAACACATTGCAAATTAGAATGTCCAGTTGAAATAATTGTTGCCGTGCGCGACACTGAAAAGTTTCCACTAATAATAAGTATTGACTATTAATAATGATTCATTCGCTCACTTACTCTTTGAGCGTGGCTTTCCTCTAGGTAACTGCCTTCAGAAAAGAGACTCAGGGTTCGAATCTTACTGTCTACATTCGTAATAATAGCTTTCTACCACTGAGTAAGTTGATTGCGTGGTTTGGGTGGTGCAGCTATATACTTGCATTTGAGTGATAGCAGGTTCGAACTCTATTGTCGGCAGCCCTGAAGATGGTTTTTAGCAAATGCTGAGGCTGCCTGTTAATTAAATCCTTTTCAAAGAACTTGTGAGCTATTCTGTATCCTTTGGAAAATACCTATTAGTGTCAGAATGAATAAATAAAATAACAAATATGATTGTTGACAGTAATATTCGAACCGAAGATCTCTTAAATAACACGATTCAAATAAGTGTAGCGAGATGATAGCACTTGAGCCGGGACCCGAATCGTCTCGTAGCGAGAAGATAGCACTTGAAGAGTTAATATTGTTGGTTTCGTAAAAGAGAAATCAGTAAACTTAAGAATGTACTGTCGGAAGGAAATTAAATACTATGTTTTCCATACAAATGCTTCCGCATTATTACCACCGAGAATTTTATAATTGAGGTAACAATTTTGTCTTGCATACTTCGGTCCAGTCCGTAAGATTGCCGTCATTTGACAACATTTCTGGGAATGATCCCTCTAGCACCCATGAACAGTCCTATTACCCGTATGTTTCTGACGCTGTAAGCTCACTGGACTTAGGGTATTTACAACCGAGTGAGTATACTACGTCCGCCTCTGTGGTGTAGTGGTTAGCGTGATTAGCTGCCACCCCCGGAGGTCCGGGTTCGATTCCCGGCTCTGCCACGAAAATTTGAAAAGTGGTACGAGGGCTAGAACGGGGTCCACTCAGCCTCGGGAGGTCAACTGAGTAGAGGTGGGTTCGATTCCCACCTCAGCCATCCTCGAAGTGGTTTTCTGTGGTTTCCCACTTCTCCTCCAGGCGAATGCCGGGATGGTACCTAACTTAAGGCCACGGCCGCTTCATTCCCTCTTCCTTGTCTATCCCTTCCAAACTTCCCATCCCTCCACAAGGCCCCTGTTCAGGATAGCAGGTGAGGCCGCCTGGGCGAGGTACTGGTCATTCTCCCCAGTTGTATCCCCCGACCAAGAGTCTGAAGCTCCAGGACACTGCCCTTGAGGCGGTAGAGTTGGGCTCCCTCGCTCAGTCCGAGGGAAAAGCCGAACCTGGAGGGTAAACAGATGATGATGATGATGATGATGATGATGATGAGTATACTATGCGGTGAGTCATGGTCAGCTGTGTCGAGGAAAATGGTTCAGGGTTCGAATATGACTGTCAACACTCTTAATAATGGCCTTTTACAACCGAGTGAGTGCGATTAGATTCGTGCAGTTGTTAGCTTGCATTAGAGAGAAATCTATGTCTGTTTTGTATAACCCTGCATTACTTCCATTGTAGGCGGATTATCGGTTTTACAGAGATTCAAGGCAGCACACGCAGTAGCAAGCAAGAAAGCAGTGAAGCTAATCGGTGTGTGTAGTGCATACGCGCTTTGTAAGTCTGTTTTATATAACATACAGTAATGCCATTAGTAAAGGTTTTATTCACTATACAATAATCTCTCTTCAGTAAGCACGATATGAGTGTAAGCCCTACATTCTGCACGTGTGTACGTATAGAAGGAATGATAACGGAATATAAACTTCAAACGTTACAGTTATGTATAACGTAGCCTATGGATGGATGGATGGATGGATGGATGGATGGATGGATGTATTCACCTAACATGTTACAGAGAAATAACTTCTAAACCATTAAAGATATCGGCATTCTGTTTTCATAATTGATACCCTGGGCCTTGTAAAATAACGTGCTACTTAGCCTCGTGGGGTGATTAATAACCGAGATATTAATACCTTACTAACTCCATATTTTTAAATAGAACGGCACAAATTCATACAGCTGGCCTAAAAGATCAACTACGTACAAGTTCAAATATGTAAGTATTTTCAAAATCGGACAATTACTTTTTGAGATATAAATAAGAACGGCATGCGCGGTTTTGCTGCCGCATTAGACGGCGTGAAGTCGGGCAAGGACATATTGAGGCGCAAGCTGCCTCCTGGCCTTGATTCCAGCCACAGAACGGATACCAGGTATGTACTGTAAACATAATGTGATTTACCGTAACATACCCTGGGTGTGCAACGTTATTGTATGACTGGCGAACACACAACGGGGAAGGGAGATTAAAGTTGTTTTGCTTTGACATGTAATAAGTTGCGCTCAGTTTAGCATTTTTTTCTCACGGATGGGAATGGGAAGGATTTGGAAAGGAAGTCGGGTGTGGCCTATCACAAAGGTACCTATCCGGTATTTGCCTGGTGTTAAACATGGGACACCATGAAAATCACCTTCAGGTTGGGCGAGGCAGGACTCGAACCTACAGTACGCTCTCCCTAATGTACGCTACTACAGTCGCGCTGGAGCTCTGCGGAGATTAATGCGTGTAAAATAAAACATAAATAATAGTGTTGCTGCCATCTCACCACGATCAGCTCTGACCATTTGCTTTTCTAGAAGGTGGTCTTCCAGGTTTTGTGTTATATTTATTTCTCAACTCATAGAGTAGTATGAACTGTGCACTAAAACCAGTGACAGTTATAGCTTTCGTTATGTTCCTTTAAAGGCAAAGTACTTATTTTATTCCTTTTAAACACATCAACCATTTCTGTCATGTGTTCGTCTGTCATACACACTTTGCAAACCCATCACATGTGTACGAGGTGCTTACATGCCTGGTATCCATTCTGTGGCTGAACTCACTCCCAGGAAACTGCTTTCGCCTCAATATATCCTTGCCCGACTTCACGTCGTCTAATGCGGCATGCAAAACAGCACATGCTGTTCTTTCTTATATCTCAAAAAGTAATTGTCCGATTTTGAAAATACTTACATATTTGAACTTTTACGCAAATGAACTTTGAAGTCAGCTGTATGAATATATGCCGTTTCATTTTAAAATATGGAGTTAGTATCAATATCTCGGTTGTTAATCACCCCATGAGACTAAGTAGCACGTTATTTTACAAAACCCGGCGTACCATTTACGAATATGAAAATAGAATGCTGATATCGTTAATGGTTTAGAAGTTATTTCCGTGTAACATGTTAGGTGAATAACCCTGTATATGCATGTAAGGTAAATATCGTAATTTATTTTAAAAATAGATATTATCACACAACATTTCATATATCTATTCCTTTATTATCGATATTATCAGAGATCTAGTGCATGAACAGATAGTCTTGCAAACTACACACTCCTACATTTCAAATCTCTTGACCTGAACAGATATTTTAATTCATAATTTTGTTAAAGTCTGTTATTTATAAATTTATAGTAACAATCAATCACATTTTCTTAATGTGTTTTGCCTTTAATATTGTATTATATATTTTATTCTTTTCTTATATAGACATTATCCGAGATCTAGCGCATACTCCAGATAGTTTTGTGTGCTGAACAGTCACCCGATCAGATATTTTAATTCATCAATTGATGTCTACTGCATCGTAAATTTTGTTATTGTAAGTCATTTATAATTTGAGTTATTGCATGATAACCATGTTTAATTTTAATATATATACACCGTACTCTAAACATTTTTAAGGCGTCAACAGCGCTCTAAAAACCTCTAATAAAAATGTATACACATTAACTAAGACTCAGCTCTGTATGGCAACGTACATTGTAAGACGTTTTCATCGCTTGTGTAGATACGAGACGGAGCTCTGCGTGCAGCTCTATTATATTATACAAGGTATGTTTTAATCATTTATAATAAAGTGTACGTAGTTGATTTTACTATACACTTCTTTCTTTTTCTACCGCTTTTCCGATATCTGTGGGGTCGCGGGTGAGAACTGTGTCGCACATATGGATTTGGCCCTGTTTTACGGCCGGATACCCTTCCTGACGGCAACCCTATATGGAGGGATGTAATCACTTTTGCGTGTTTCTCTGGTGGTTGGTAGTATAGTGTGTTGTCTGAATATGAAGAAGAAAGTGTTGGGACAACCACAAACACCCAGTCCCCGGGTCAGAAGAATTAATTACACGTCGGAATGATATTACTGTAGACTAATATCAGTAAATGTATGTGCTGTTAGAATGGAATCAATTAACAATCTCGGTCGCTTCGTAGGAATTCCAACAAGCAAGACTTAGTGAACTCCCCCGCCGATCAGGCATTTCGCGTTATTTCTCTTCAAAAATTATCCACAAGATTTGGTGAGAGAATTGTATGTACCGGTCAGGATTTGAATGTGTTCTACGAAATAGATTTAACGCACTATCTCGCAATGAACTTCAAGAAATAAATAAACGCGCTATTTCAATGACATATCATGGTATGGGAAACATTACACGTACAGTTAGTGTTAACGCACAAACTACAACATGCTCATAACATGCATGTATAAAAATACTACGTAATTAAATACTTAGCTACTTGTATAGATTTGATACATTTGCTTGCAATACCATGTATATTTAAGGAAAATAATTTTTCATATGCCATGGCTTCTAATTCGGAACCTAATGATTGATGTTTTCCTTCACATATAACAAGTGGTATTATAAAAATTCTATCTGCATTCTGGATACAAATTCGTTTCTAGCGGCATGTTATGGCAGGTTTGTAGATAAATTCATAGCTATCTGCACATTCTGCACTTACTGTAAGCTAAATGCAGAATTAGCATGCTCCTTTAATCAATACGAAGAAGTTGAAATTCATGAAACCTTTTATTTAGTTTCAAAAATGACGAAACTGTTCAGTACTAATATCGCAAAATGGTTTTGTGAACACATTGTGCACGAATTACTTGCTAAATTTCGAATGTTTGAAGAGGAAACAGATGTAAGTGTAGGGTTGACTGGATGGATACCAGTTCGAGTTGGGTTTCATCAGGGGTCCTAACTGAGTCCACACATATTCAACCTTGTGATGGATGTCTTACCTAATGTTGTACGAACTAAAGCACCGTGGTGCATGAGTTTGCTGATGATATTGTTTTGTGTAGCACCATTAGGATATAATTGGAAGAGAGGCTGGAAAGCTCAAGCTTTTCTCAAGAAAATCCTTGGAAGACAGAGGCCTAACAGTTAATAGGAAGAAAACCGAATACCTGTGCCTCGGAGGTGAGGGGAATGAATAGTTAGAGATGGATGGTACATGCTTACAAACAGTGGATGGTTTCAAGTATTTAGGATCTTTTGTGCCTAAGGATGGCAACCCAAACACGGAGATTAACCACAGAGTGAAGTATGCATGGATGAGCTGGAAAAGAATGTCTGGCATCCTGTGTGACAAAAGACTTCACATAAGGGTTAAGGAAAAGCCTGCAAGACAGCAGTGAGGCCAACCATGTTGTATGGTGCAGAGACTTGGGCAACAACAAAGGCACAATGTAATAAATTATATGTTGCAGGGATTAATATACTAAGATGGATGAGTGGTGTCACTAGAATGGACCGCATCAAAAATGAGAAAATCAGAGGAACAGTTAAATTTACAGAAGTATCTAAGAAAGTACAAGAGAGAAGACTGCTATCGTACTGTAACGGTTCAAATCCCGTTACAAGATGATATCTGTATTTTTATTATTGTATGATTTTATCTGTATTTTATTATTATTATTATTATTATTATGTCAGTATTATTATTATTTTATCTGTGATATTGTTACTATTATTGTAATTATCCGTTTTATTCAATTCGAGTTTGCAATTGCCTGTTGCTTGCAAGATTGTACTTAGATGTATACATATATACGTATGTGTAGGATAACACTCAATACCTGTACAGTGAGAATTGTTGTATATATCAGAGATTGGAGGTGACGTTGGGACATTGTGCAAGATTAGTGGCGATTCTGCCAAGTCATCGCCAAGTCTTGGCTACGTCATCGTATTTATTTAGATATGCGCTCAAAGTGTCGACGCAACGTGGGACTCGAATAAATTCAGAATCTGTTCTGAATGACAGCATATCATAGGTTCATATGGGAAGAGTATGCACATTTAAGCCAACGGAATTATTACCGGTAAATTTCAGGACTATAATTTTGATATATATATATATTTGTATTTTGGGGATATGTCAAGGGATTTGAAGAGGGAAATTAATTTGAGATCGCGTACTATCACTAGTGAACCAAAGATGGACAAGGAAGACAATAACAAGTCATGTGACGACGAGGTCATTGTTTCTGCGGACATCCAAGGTGAAATTTAGAATAGGGAGCAGGTGAAGACGATGGAAGCTTCTGGGGTAAGTCAGAAAAGTGCAGAAATTGAGAAGCACACTGAAACCCAAAAGGAGATCGCGGGGGGAATGAACCAAGATTTTATAAATTTGCTGATGGCCAAAATGACCGAGCTCAACAATGAAAACTGTAAGAAAATGACTAGTAGTAGTGAAAATAGTCAGAAACGTATGGAGGAAAATAATAAAATAATAAGTAATAAAATGGAACAAATAATTAGTAGTAACGAAAATAGTAAGAAAGAGATGAAAGAATTAATTAGTACTAATAATGAAAACAATAAGAAAGAAATGAAAGAGATGAAAGAATTTTTTTGTACCAATAATGAAAATTGTAATAAACAGATTAACTCTCTAAGTAGTAAAATGGAACAAGTAATTAGTAGTAATGAAAATAATAAGAAGCAAATGGAAGAGTTAATTGGCAGTAATAAAGAAAATTTTAATGTGACCAATGAGAAAATAGATGGGTTAAGTGAATCACTAAATTCTAAAATAGATACTAAGATAGTAGAGGTAACTAGTCAAATATCTAAGTTAGAAAATAAGGTAAATAAAGAGTGTGTTGACCTTAGAGGTGAAATGGAGTTGAATCGGAGCGATCTTCATACTCAAATTGAACATGTCAAAGGAACTTGTACAAAGAATATCAAAGAGTTAAGTAATAAGATTTCTAGTAATCAGGAAGAAATTCACGAGATCATAGATAAAAGACTAGACAAGATCCATAATGCAGTGGGGCAAGATATGAAGGAATGTGTCAGTAAGGTAGAAACGTTTGAAAAAGAGCTTGGGCAGGTCAGAGAACTAAAGAATAAACAAGAAACTTTGTCGCAGAAGGTTACCGAGAAAGAGGAAAAATTACAGGAAGAATTGAGAATGATGAAAGAGAATGCGCAGAAAGTGGCGGAAGAAAAAGTTTTGAATTGCCAGAGGGTACTACGGCAAGAAATGAGAGAAGGTCAGATTACAAGAGAAATAGTAGTAACGAGTGGTTTATACAATAGGGACCAAGATTTGCCTAAGTTTACTGGAAAACAATTTAATCCTATTGAATTTCTAACATTAGTTGAGAAAAGATTTGCAAATAAGTTGAGGGATAATATTATCGAATGGGAATACGTATTAGAGATCTTGTCGAATTCCTTCATTGGTGAAAGTAAAACCTGGTTTCAAGTGTACCGTAATAATATGTCTAATTTGGAAGAATTTAAAGAGAAGTTTATTAATAAGTTTAGGGATGAGAATGTCCAGGGTCGTGAAAGAGAACGGATTATGTTTGGTAAATATAGACAACAGGAGGGGGTGTCTATGACAGAATACTTTCTGGCACACGTGCTTATCTGGAAAAATCTTAATAGTATTGGTTCAGAAGTCGATATCGTAAGGATTATGTTAAAACATTATTCTGATAGGATTAGGGAAGCTGCGTGTATGCAGAAAGTCAGTACTATCAAAGAAATGGAGGTATTGCTAGATAGTTTTGAGGCTCTGAATAATAGCATAGGTGGCAATCGACCACAAAGTAGAAATGTAGAGGGAGCGGGAAACAGGTCAGATAATTATCAGAGGAGAGTAAACAATTATGATCAGACGAGGGCTAATAGGAATTTTAATAGTGATAGAGGTCAGCAGAGTTACCCGAGACAATCCGACAATGGGAGACGTGGGGATTTGAGTCATAGAGATGAAAATAGGCCTAACACGAGTGTTATTCAGGATCCATCATTGAGCCAGCGCACTTTAAACTCTCAGCGGACTGCATAAACAGGTCACGTGAACAGTCCGAAGGTAAAAGTTGTCAAAAACAGGTAGGTAGTGTAGATAATTGTGTAGTAAAAGTACATTTAAGAGAACAACGTGATTGTGACCTAAGTAGTGATAAGTCAAATGTTTTAAGTGATGACGTAGTCATAGATAATAAAGTAAGAAATAGTAGTATTAATCTAGATATAAGGAGTGATCTATTAAGTGATGTAAGTAGTTATAATACTGAGGATATAAGTAGTGAGGTAGTGACTCCGACGATAGAAATTATTATATGGAGAAGAAAAGTGAAGGTATTATTAGACTCTGGTAGTGAAAGGTCATGTATTAGCTCCAAGCTTTACGAGGAAATTCTGAAAGAAAGTCAGAATATAACAGAGATTCCTGTGAGGCAAACCTTCATTATAACAGCGGTGGGTAGCAAGTCACAGAGAGTAAATAAAATGATAGCGGTACCAATTACGATTGAAAATGAATGTAACTTTCAACCATGCCTTGTTGTGCCAAATCTGGTGTATTCAGTTATTTTAGGAGCTGACTGGCTTACAAATCATGGAGCTAGATTAAACTTTGATTCGGGTAGTGTGTGTTTGTCCTGGGGGAAAACTAGCAAACAAGTATGTGTGAATTATGAAGGGTCTGAGGTAAGTGTTGATAACATGTGTTCTGGTAAAGGTATTCGGGAGGTGAGTGAAGGTGTTCCTAGTGAGAGGAGATGTTTTGACGTGTGTCACTTATGCATAAGACAGGATCCAAGGGATAGTCTGTATGAGACAGTGGCGAGAAGTAATTTGAGTGAATTACAGGAGGAACATTTGTGTTCGATGTTAGGTGAGCATCGAGATGTATTTAGTGATAAGCCAGGAAGAACACATGTATATGAACACAAGTTTGTTGTACATGACCATTCATCATTTGTGGGACCTAAGTACCCCATTCCACTCAAATATGCTAGTGCTGTCGAAGAACAGATAAACATTATGCTGGATTACGGAATAATTGAACCATCTTGTAGCCATAGTATTAATCCTTTAATTATCGTTGCCAAGAAGGACGGGTCAGTCAGGCTGTGTATTGACGGCAGGCTTATGAATCAAGAGGACTGAGGCAGACCAACAGAGGCCTGAAACAGTGGAAGAACTCATTCAGCGTTTTGAAGGAAAAACATGGTTTTCCATCATGGATTTGTCTTCTTCATTTTGGCAAATTCCCCTCAGAAGAGAGGACAGACCTCTCACAGCTTTCGCATATAAGAATTGTTTGTATCAATTTGCTAGAGTCCCTTTTGGTAAGAAAACCTCTTCCGCAGCGTTGATTCGTGCTATGTCTAGAGTTTTAGGTCGGGATACAGGGGATTATGTTACAATGTACATTGATGACGTAGTAATAGCATATCACACTTTTGAAGAACATATGGAACATTTGAACATAGTCTTACAGAAAGTCAGAGAGGGAGGCTTCACATTAAAACTGGATAAGTCAACATTTTGCACACAACAGATTACATTTTTGGGGCACACTGTATCTGCACAGGGGGTAAAACCAGAACAAACGAGATTAGAGAAGATTAACAACACGAGCACTCCACGTAATAGTAAACAGTTAAAATCATTTTTAGGGGTTTGTAATTATTTTAGACGTTTTGTCATCCAATATGCAGCGTTGTTAGAGCCATTCAGAGGCTTATTGAAAGGTGGAGCTAAATGGAAGTGGACAGTTGAACATGATGAGGCATTTCTTAGGCTGAAGGAAGGTTTTAATGATGCCGTTATGTTAAAATACCCTATGCCTAATCGCGAGTTTGTACTCATGACCGATGCGTCAGAAAAGGGCATTTCCGGATGTTTGTGTCAGAGGGATGACGAAGGAAATTTGGGTATTGTTTCTTTGGCGAGTCGGGGACTCAGCTTGACTGAAAAAAGGTATACCATCACGGAAATTGAGTTCCTGGCTATTATCTATTCATTAAGCAAATTTAGAATGTATGTATTAGGGAATAAGTTTGTGATATGGACAGATCATCAGGCATTAGTATTTATTAAAACATGTAAGTTAACAAGTAATAGAATGACAAGGTGGATGCATATTGTAGCGTCAGTCATTAGTTATACGGATGCAGTACAGTGAAGTAGTCTACGAGATCAAGAGGCCTTAGTTGGTCAGTGAACGAGAGATGGAGAAGACTCAGTGAGCCATTAATCATTGGTCATTGAGAGAGTGAGGCCAAAAGTTGGTTGGTCGCTCACTCAGTTGAAGACACGGACGCAAGGCTTACCATGGAGTCAGAGAGGGCAACCCAGGACCTGCCAAGAGGTCATACCATATTGACTTACAAAGAAGTCAGATGATATGGAGAAGAAGCAGTCACAAGGATGTATCACCAAGTTAGGCGTGACACATCTACAGTAAACACCAGATCCAAGGAATACGTCGTAATTACACAAAAAGTGTTGAAGGTACAGTCAAGTGAATCAGTGAGGGAAATATTTCGTATAAATTGTTAAATGTCCGGTCAAGAAGAATTCAAATTCATGCCTAGTTTCTTTCAGTTGCAATGTCATAATTTCATATTCTCATCTGTTTTATCGCAACAAGACTCACTATTTTCTGATATATTATTTAAAGAATATATATTGTTCTATCAAACGAATTCATAGTTTCATTTCATTGACAGTAAAATATCTTAACCTCAAAATTAATGGGGAAACCGAACGCCAATCTCCTTTTCCCAGAACTTATATGGTATGTTGTCAAAAGTAAGCATATTACCCCACACCCTAGAGATAGTCAAGAGTCTCATTCTATTATTGCTGTACTGAGTGACAGCTGGCGCCCTTCAAATAACGTATGTGTAAGTAAGCAGGTAACAAGTAAGTGTGAGTACAAGGTTCGACGAGTGTGTATTTTATTTAATGAATGTTAATTTTCATAATTTCCATTTTAAATTTTTCAAGTTAAAATGCAGTTTTATATGTTTGTAAATTCAGTCAGAGAGTTAGGAAAGTCTCAAAGTGAATGTATGGATGTTGAAAAAGAAAATTATTGTTGTATACTCATTTAAAGTGTTTATCTGTGTCAGTGTTATATATATAATTTTGTTCATAAATCAATCGATTCTTTGTTCTTCGATTTATTTATGAGGGAGGCGAATTGTAACGGTTCAAATCCCGTTACAAGATGATATCTGTATTTTTATTATTGTATGATTTTATCTGTATTTTATTATTATTATTATTATTATTATTATTATTATTATTATTATTATTATTATGTCAGTATTATTATTATTATTATTATTTTATCTGTGATATTGTTACTATTATTGTAATTATCCGTTTTATTCAATTCGATTTTGCAATTGCCTGTTGCTTGCAAGATTGTACTTAGATGTATACATATATACGTATGTGTAGGATAACACGCAATACCTGTACAGTGAGAATTGTTGTATATATCAGAGATTGGAGGTGACATTGGGACATTGTGCAAGATTAGTGGCGATTCTGCCAAGTCATCGCCAAGTCTTGGCTACGTCATCGTATTTATTTAGATATCGATCCCATTTGAAGCGGGATAAGATGAGGAAGAAGAAGTAGAATAAAAATAATATTAATAATAATAATAATAAAAAGAAGAAGAAGAAGAAGAAGGAACAATCAGTAAATCACTAGAAAGTATTTTACATCTTCAGCTTAATGTCTGTTAATTTGGCCCTGTATATTCTGGTTCACGGTTTATTCCACTTCCCAATCCATTTCAGACAAGAAGGCAGTTATCAACATTCAGAATAATGATGACTATTGCTTTATATGATGTATTGCAATGGCACTCAAACCAGTGACTCATAATCCTCACAGGACTATACAGTTCGTTACGATATACAGTACACCCAATTTTACAGATGTTACCTTTCCAATGGACTTATCAAACATTTGTTAATTTGAGAGAAACAACCCAGATTTTCACCTAAACATCATATTCAACTCTTGTTTGTTTCTAATGGCAACATAAGCCACTACTGTCTTGTAAGCGAGAGAGATTATTATAGGACTACTTCAGGCAGTTTCTTCACCTAAACTGCATCATATTCAACTCGTGTTTGTTTATACTGAAAATACAAGCCCCTAATATATAATAACAAACCTTCCACGTCTGCTAAGCGCCCAGTTCTCTCTCATGCAAAAAAAGGCTATAAGTGATAGATGCTTACAATGTATTTCAACAGAAAGTGTGTTGTAAAGCTTATTCTTCCTAAAGGTAATGAAAGTAATGAAATTTGAGAATTAATATCGCCAGATCATGTTCCGTTTTCTATTGATAAAGATTTTGAATGTTTTAGAAACTTATTCAACGATGTCATACAGATTTTACACAAACGTATACTGACTATATTCAGAAGAATACCCCATTTTCTGTGGCGTACAAATTTGTATGCGCATTCGATCCATCCCTATCATTTTAAGATGTTTCGCGGACCAGACTGTACTGCATGGCTGTTGTTAGCACGACGTGTTAGTTAACTCATTTGATCTCCAGTTACAATTGAAATTACATTAGAAGATATGACTGCGTATGGTGAAACAGATGAATGTTGTATCTGTAAACAACCTATTGCATTTACAGTGACTGTCACTTTAACGGTCGATATCGCGCCCTGCTCATCAGATATGTAACAATACATATTGCGCAGCAAAATTTATTCCTTTATTTCACACAACCTTTCCGTCTATGACTCATACTTTATTGTGCAGTATTTTGCACGCCCAGAATGCACTCGGTTTTGTGGTAATTGCACAAAATGTCAGGGCTTTATTTCATTGTCATAACTTATAGGCGATATTAGAATTCGCTTTTTAGACGCATACATGCGTATTTCCCAGATCGAGGCAAATTTAAACTTTGTATTCGGAAAGGTATTTTGACCTTTGACTATATTCAAAGCTTTTAAACGTTAGAATAAAACTAAGTACCTACTCACTTTGCATTTTTCAAGTGTTTTAAATGAAAGCAATATTCCATCCGCAAGTACATCTTCAAGTGATAACCATGAGACGTACATTTCAGATCAGGACTACGTGCATAGATGTAACATGTGGAATGCGTTCAGTATAAAATCGCTAGGTGAATATGCTGACTTGTATTTAAAAGTGGACACGCTCTTACTTAACAATGTATTTGAAAACTTTCGTAAAATATGTTTGACTATGTATGGTTTAGATCCTTGCTAATACAGTGCTAGTCTAGGTCTTTCGTGGGATGTAATGTTAAAGTATACATGTGTCAAACTTGATTTTCTTACAGATGTAGACATGCTTTTTTATGAACGCGGAATTCGCAGTGGACTTATTTCACATTTTAACACGCATACTACTGCAAATAATCTATACCTTGATAATTGTGATTCACAAAAAGAACATACTATGTTGTTAATGACTTGTATGAGTATGCAATGTCATAGCCTTCGGCATATAAAAATTTCATCTGGCCATCGGAAAGTGAAATAGAATATTTTGTTATTTAACATGCTGCTTAAAATCCTAATCGTTGTTTCAGTTCAGAAGTTGATCTTTTTATCCTTCTGAAATACATAAAGCTCATCTGTCATTTCTATTTGTGTTGAAAAACTGGTTCCATCCGACGATACATCGAAGCTTGTTAAGTTGTTGGTTAAATTGTATTTTAAAAAGCGATATGTTATTCACATCTAGTGTTTGTTCAATGTCTAAAATATGGTTTACTTTTAGAGGTCATTCATCGTATTATTGCGTTTACGCAGATAGCATGGCTTAAGACCAACATGGATTTATATACAGAGCATCGTCAAAGTGCTACTATGACTGTCGAAAGTGCGTTTTGTTCAACACTAACGCCTTGTTTTCTAAGCTTGAAAGTATTCAAGTCTTTTTATTTTAGGCCCTTCGAAGCTCTTAGTTAGCTCTGATAGTTGTATTGTTTGAATTAAGACATACCTTCTTTTTTTCTTCTTAAAACAACACTCACTGCAATCATCACTAATTTTCGGACAAGCGATTGAACTGTTACTTAAATCTGTGGCTGCACACACGAAAGGAGAAGAGTCGTCTATGATTTGATAGACAGCTCCTCTCCATATGTATGTGCTGAGACTGCACTGAATTAACGGCATAATAGCTTGTCGAACATTTTCAAATCATCACAGAGTTCTTCCTGTTGCAGTAGGCTAACACACAGCACTGAAGTAACGATTAAATAGCTTGTTAGAAACGTCTAAATGCGAAAAAAACAACAGTAACAACTTATTTTTTTAGATTTTTCTATGTTAATTAAAATATTTACAATCAAAACATCGCACACTCAACTTCAATTTTTACATTTTTTAGAAAACAATAGAAATTGCTAGCAGCAAGCTGAATGTAAAGTTAGAAATCAGCAAATAGTATGCAATACAAAATAGACAAGAAAGTTAAAAATACACAGCAGAAGACAACAAAAGTTGAACAATATAAATAAGACAAAGTTGGCGGCTTGATTTCTATGTCTGACCTCTATTGCTCGACTTTTTTGTCTTCTAATGTTAACTTTACATTCTTAAGAAGTTAACTCACCTTTAACGTACCATAACTGATGATAAATTGCAGTGTGCTATAAATGTTAACAGCAGGTTATAAGTTACAGTATGTTCTCTATATTTTAATGAAACATGTGTAAAAATACATTTTCTAAATGCCAGCAGTATTGGTTTAGAATGATATAATACCTAAGATAATACATAGATAAGCAAATCTATAGTGTTTTAATACAAAAGCAAAGCTATGTAGTTGAGTGTACTATTCCTTAAATACGATGTTCCTTATATTTTTAATAAACCTTTTGTAAAAGTACATTTACTAAATGCTGGCACTATGTTATAAGTTACAGTAGTAGTATACAATGTCACAATATCTCAGTTATTTTACATAGAAAAGCAAACCTATATTGTAGTGAATGTACGATATCTGAAATGTTTTCTACACTTTCTTGAGCCTTTGTCAAATTCATTTTTAATCATAGATAATGAATACTTAGAAGAGCATAGGTATATTCACGTATGTACTAGATCTCTGATAATTAATACATCGAAAAGCGAAGCAATATTGTTTGATTTTACTAACATTGGTAAATTCTATCAAACCTCATGTTTGACAAATCTCAGCAATACTGATTCTGCAGCTCCAACTATAAACCATCCACATCAAAATTGCTCACATCTCTCACATGACGTCAACAGTGAATGTAAGGAATGGGAAAGTAGGTTTGAAGTACTTGTCTCCTTGGATTCACGTGAAGATCAAGAGTATGATAAGAATGACTACTGCGTATTTCTCAAGGAAGCTGTGAACAGTTGTAAAAGGCCACAGCACCCATCAGTAAAATACTATAAAGAGATGCAGGCCAGTGAAAGTAATCGTGATGGAATAACTAACAAACGATTTAAAAATCCTAAACAAGTCAGTAAAAGAAATTCCGAACGACAAAGAAATAGACGTGACTTTGAACTTGCGCAGTTTCATTATCATTATAATCGAATTAATGTGGTGAGGAAAATTATCTCTTCACCATCCTTAGTAGACTTCAAACTGAGTGTTATGACTATTTCTGAATATAATAGCAGTCTGTTTGGTTGTAGCAGTGTACACTTGCTTGATAAATACGATGAGGTGTGCAGACCAATAATCTCGAAAATGGTCACGCTGTCATAACTATGTCCAGAACTGGCGACCTATAACAATATACTCCATATTACGGAGAATTATGGAAAGAGTGTAAGATAAAACGCTCAGGAAAAGTGTCTTATTCAGTCCTAATAAGAATTGTTTTGTATCCAACCCGGAAACTTTTATTAATTCGCATGAAAGACTCAAAACTTAAAAGAAAGGATTGCTGCATTGTATTCCTAGATGTCTCTAAAGCATTTGATAATGTATCCCATGAGCAAATAGAACGAACTCTAAGCACCATTCCTGTTTCACCAAAACTTATAATGCTTATTAATCTCTTTAAGAAAATTTCAACCCGTATAGAAAATTAACGGAACAACTAGAACAAGTCAAATCCCTATCAAGAAAGGCGTAGCTAAAAGTGAGCCCCTCCCTCCTATAATATTCAATTTAGCAGTTGATCATGTCGTGAGAGAATAAGTGGACGATAAATAGCCGAGGAATGTCGGTACAACTTAATACCGAGTGTGGAAAATCTGACGGCACTTGCTTTTGCCGGCGATTTGGTGCTACTGTTCAGCAGCAACTGAACATCTTACAGATCTAGTAACAACTCCTTTAGCCAAGATATTACTATAATACTACGAAAAGCAAGACCATATTGATGCGTAAAAGTCAGCTGATACCATCTGCTCTCACAACTCTGGGTGGGAATACAATTGAGTGCATTTCACCGGATAAAACAATACGGTACCTTGGGGTAACATATCAAGGCGAAATTAAATTGAATCCTTATGCAGTAATCAATCAACTCACAAAAAATTACAACCATTTGGTTAGTTCACCCCGTCTCATTCCGGATCAGAAGCTATATATACACAAACAATATATTTGGCCACAACTTATCTACCATTCCAGTGTGCACCTCTGAAAAGCCTGACACTGAAATTTCTTTCCGTTAAATAATTGGATTACCTACTGACGCCCCAGATGCAATAATTTACCCGCCACGCTATTTTAGAGGACTAATTTTCGAAGCTCAATGGGAGCCTTTCATTCAGCATATAAACATTTGCAAAAGGCTGATGCGTGTGATAAGCCCATACATCGAAGCCAGTAGAGAGCTCGCCCATTGCCTTGAACGCCTGCCGCTTAGCAAGAAACAAGTTGAACATCTCGAAAACCCTATTCCCAAGCCCATCCGAAGAGTACTCCGCGAAGATTCCTTTAGAAGTTGGTGCACATTACCATCCATGGGTAAGGGAGTGATATTCTTTTCCCACTGGAAGAAAGGAAACGTGTGGATTAGTAATAAGAGGTATGCCATGTGGACAATGGACAGAAGCAATTAAAATGAACTGCAATGTTATCCCAGTTCGATCTCTCCCTGGAAGGAGCCTTAATTCATCCCGTTGCAGATGTGACGAATGCGAAACCTTACCTCATGTATTATTGTTCTGTCGCAATGGAGATCTGATGAGGATCCATCGGCACAATACAGGTCGCACATTGACTGCTGGAAGCCTCCGTAAACAACAACATTTGGCGATCCACGGCAAATGGATATACAAGACGAGCTGATATTGTTGTCATCGACCGGGTATGGTGATTGATCCCACGGTATGATTCGAAGAAAATGAACAGCAGCCTCGAATAATGTGTGAGGAGAAAAAGGCCGAATAGGAACCATGCCTTGTGGATCTCGGAAAGAAGTACGAAATTACAAAATGGGAAGTCATTGGCCGTATGATTGGCACTAGAGGGACAATTCCTAAGAAGACGCAGAACTCCATAAGAATAAACAAAATACCACAACCTATTATCCAGACCATAACGGACTCAGCGTTTAAAAATTCATTGGCGATTGTAAGATACCACTTGTACTCCCTGACTTGAAGTACCATGTATTGAATTTTCGTTCTCAAATAAAATCTGAAAGAGACAATCTTCCTGATGGTGGCAATAGTAATATTGGGTTATGATTCAAGCCCTACTTGATCTATATATATAATGGTTTAGGGGTTGTAGAATGGATGTAAAGGATATGGCATATAAGTCTCTGGTAAGACCCCAAATGCAGTATGGATCCAGTGTATGGGACCCTCATCAGAATTACTTGATTCAAGAACAGGAAAAATACAAAGAAAGCAGCTGGATTCGTTCTGGATGATTTGCGGCAAAAGAGTAGCGTTATAAAATGTTGCGAAGTTTGGGCTGGGAAGACTTGGGAGAAAGGAGACGAGCTGCTCGACTAAGTGGTTTGTCTAGGAAACCAAGAAATAGGGAATCTGCCACCTGGACGACTGCTCTAAATGCAGATTAGTAGTGATTGATTGATTGATTGATTGATTGATTGATTGATTGATTGATTGATTGATTGATTGATTGATTGATTGATTGATAAATATTATTCGTATGAACTAATTATTAGGTCGATCTTTTGGTTCCCTAATTGGGGCGGCTATCAGATGGATTATCTCTCTTAACATGTAACACCTCTATAAAATGTTAACAATCTAAAAAGACCTAAGAATACCGTAAAATGTAGTTAAGTTTCTTGCAGCCTTCAAATAATTTTCTATTTCGGAATGTTGAAACTATTCCTCTTCCCTTTCTCTTTGCAGTCCAAAGAATATATACATCTTTCTCTGAATTATTATGTTTCAAACATTCCTCCATGCATAAGATTCTCTGAATAGACCTATGTTCATGTTACAAGACTAATGAATGTTGTGTTCTATCAAGATGAAGATTATATTCTATTTATGTAATTGGAAGTATGTTTGGAGCGATCTGTATATGCATATAGGTATAAAAATGAAAACAGACGTGAATTAGTGAGGCACTTCCGGGCATTTTAGAAACCTAAAACTTGGTACCAGAGAAGCTGATGCCCTCAGGATCCCTAGAAAAATGGAAAATTCTTAGACGTTTCCTGAAAGCCCTCAATTATTACCCCACTCCCCGAAATCAAGATGGTGACCCAATCTGCCAAGCGACCTAGAAAATTTAAATTAGACAAAATTTAACCGACGAGCAAGAACCATGATGTTTAAAATTTTCACGTTTTACCCTAAAAAATATAGAAATATTGAGGCAATTTTAATTACGGCACAGACCTTCCTTTGGAGGTATATGGTGGATAAACGGTAAGTCGTATCACAAAACAGATAGCACAATCGTGGCCCAATTTCGAGAGATCTACAACTTTGGTTCTATGACTTTCTGTCGTATCTCGATCCCTTGTATATTAAATAGAGCTGCATTCCCGATTTTGGTAAATTAGTACTTTTTACGTGTATTTTATAGTTTGAAACACTTAGGAAAGATAGAATCATCAAATTAGGGACAGGCATGGGTACAACCGATGGCCATATGAGAGCAAACGTTTATGATTCTGGCTTCCACAAAAGTATACGACCGGGCGAGTTGGCCGTGCGCGTAGAGGCGCGCGGCTGTGAGCTTGCATCCGGGAGATAGTAGGTTCGAATCCAACTATCGGCAGCCCTGAAAATGGTTTTCCGTGGTTTCCCATTTTCACACCAGGCAAATGCTGGGGCTGTACCTTAATTAAGGCCACGACCGCTTCCTTCCAACTCCTAGGCCTTTCCTATCCCATCGTGGCCATAAGACCTATCTGTGTCGGCGCGACGTAAAGCCCCTAGCAAAAAAATAAAGTATACGAAAAATAAACGAATAAGCGAAACTGTACACAAATTTCACCCTATTCAAAGTTCCTAACTCAATCTAACCCATAAATATACGAAATTCTAGAAAATGGCATAGGACCAATCATGTAGAACACTAAATGATACCGATCTCGATAGCTGCAGTCGCTTAAGTGCGGCCAGTATACAGTATTCGGGAGATAGTAGGTTCGAACCCCACTGTCGGCAGCCTTGGAAATGGTTTTCCGTAGTTTCCCCATTTTCACACCAGGCAAATGCTGGGACTGTACCTTAATTAACGCCACGGCCGCTTCCTTCCCACTCCTAGCCATTTCCTATCCCATCGTCGCCATAAGACCTATCTGTGTTGGTGCGACGTAAAGCAACTAGAAAAAAAAACCCACTAAATGAGGCGTCTTACGGTGCAATCGGTTTGTCGATATGATATACTATTTAGCAGCAGTTAATCTCGAAATAAATGTCTGGAATAATACATGTGCATAATACTTTCGTATATCTATGTCCTCCCCTGCGAACCATGTGATCTTGCCGTGGTGGGGAGGCTTGCGTGTCCCAATGAAGCAGATAGATGAGCCGCAGGTGCAACCATATCGGATGGTTATCTGTTGAGAGGCCAGACTAATGAATGGTTCGTCGAAAGGGGCGTGGCAGCCTTTCGTAAGTTACAAGGACGTAAGTCTAGATGATTGAATGATATGGCCTTGAAATAATTCTCAGCATGGCTTAGCTCTGATAATACTACTGCACGGCTGAAAGTAACGGGAAACTACAGACGTAACCAACTCCCGGGAACATGCAGCTCTCTCTGTATGAATGATGCATTGATGATGGCTTCCACCCGGGTAAAATATTCCGGAGATAACTAGTCCCCCATTCGGATCTCCATGTGGGGACTACACGAGAGGGGGTGCCCATCTGGAAGATGAATGCTGACATTCTGCGAGTCGGAGCGTGAAATGTTAGAAGTTTGAATCGTTGTGGTAGGTGAGAGAATCTGAAAAGGGAGATGGATAGACTAAAGTTAGATGTAGTTTGTATAAGTAAAGTACGTTGCAGGAAGCACAGGATTTTTCGTCAGGCGACTACAGAGTTATCAACACAAAATCAAACAGAGGAAATGCAGGAGTTGGTTTAATAATGAATAAGAAAATGGGGCAGCTTGTAAGCTACTGCGGACAGCATAGTGAAAGGATTATTATAGTTAAGACAGACATCAAACCAATTCTCACCAAAATAGTGCAGATCTATATGCCTACTAGTTCAGCAGAGGGTGCAGAAATCGAAAGAATATACGAAGAGATAGAAGATTTAATATGTAAAAGGTAACGAGAATCTAATTGTGATAGGAGGCGGGAATGCAGTGGTAGGCCAAGGAAGAGAAGGTAATGCAGTAGTAGAATTCGGATTGGGACAAAGGAACGAAAGAGGAAGTCGGCTTGTTGAATTCTGCACTGATCATAATTTAGTCCTTATCAATACTTGGTTCAAACACCACAAACGACAGCTGTGTACATGGACGAGACCTTGAGATACTGGAAGGTATCAAATAGACTTAATTATGATTAGGCAGAAATTCAGAAACTAGGTGTTAGATAGCAAAACTTTCCCAGACGCAGACGTGGACTCTGAACACAACTTGTTGGTAATGAAGGAATGCAAGGAGACGGGATATAGACAAGTTGAAAGGAAAGAGTGTGAGGGATTGTTTCAAGGAACATGTTGCATAAGGACTAACTGAAAAGGCTGAAGAAAACACAATAGAGGAAGAGTGAATAGTCATGAAAAATTAAGTCAGTAGGGCTGCTGAAGAAATGTTAGGAAGGAAGAAAAAATCAACTAAGAATCAGTGGATAACTCAGAAGATACTAGACCTGATTGCTGAACGACAAAAAAACAAGAATGCTAGAAATGAAGAGGGCAGAAAAGAATACAGGCGTTTAAAGAATGAAGTACGTAGACAGTGCAAGGCAGCTAATAATAATAATAATAATAATCGTATGGCCTCAGCTACCGTGTGCAGACATTTCAATTTGACGCCATCTGGCTGTCTGCTCGTCAATTTCGACGTTCCGTTTTACTCTAGGCCCCCACTAGATGGCAGACCGAGTAAACCGAAACTCTCTTGGGCGTCTATGGCTGAGATTTAATTAATTTTGTCGGGTAAACACCAAATGTGTCACCAGAGATCTTTTACATGCCGACATCGTACGACATGGAGTGTCGAATGGACTTTTTTCCGCCCTTCAAAAATCCGACTACCTCTGCCGGGTTTGAACCCGCTATCTTGGGATCCGGAGGCCGACACTCTACCACTGATCCACAGAGGCAGCTAAAGAAGAATGACTGAAGGAGAAGTGGAAGGATGTCTAAAAAGGTTGTATGGTCCTAGGAAATGTAGATGCTGCATACATGAAAACTTTGGAGAAAGGAAATCTAGGTGTACGAATATTAAGAGCTCAGATGGAAAGCCGCTTCTAGGGAAAGAATACAAAGCAGAAAGATGGCAGGAACATATCCAACAAGTGTAGCAAGGTAAAGATGTAGATGATTTGGTTCTGGAACAGAAGAGGCTGTTATTGCTGGTGAAATGGGAGACCCAGTTTTGAGGGTTATATGCATGAGACAGGAGAAGTGTCATCCGATTTTCTGAAGAGTGTTGTTATAGGCTACCTATTCCCAAGAAAGCCGGTGCTGACAAATGTAAAAACTACCACACCATTACTTTAGTATCTCATGCCTGCAAGATTTTAACATGAGAAGAATGGAAAGACAAGTTGAAACTGAGTTGGGAGGAGATCCATTTGGTTTCAGAAGAAATGTAGGAACACGTGAAGCGATCCTGACTTTACGTCTGATCTTAGAGGATCGAATTAAGAAGGACAAGCCCACGTACATGGCGTTCGTGTATCTAGAAAAGGCAATCGATAATGTTCGTTTGACCAAGCTATTTAAGATTCTGAAGGTGATAGGGATCAGATACCGAAAACGAAGAATTATCTACAATCTGGATAAAAATCAGTCTGCAGTGATTAGAAGCGAGGACTTGGAAATAGAAGCAGCAATCAAGAAAGGAGTGAGAAAAGGGTGCAGCTTTTCCTCTCCTTTTCAATGTTTACATAGAACAGGCAGTAAAGGAAACCAAAGAGGAATTAGGGAAGGGAATCTACAATCCAAGGAGAGGAAATCAAAACCTTGAGATTTGCCGATGATATTGTTATTTTATCTGAGACTGCACAAGATCTCGAGAAGTTGCTGAATGGTATGGGCGAAGTCTTGTGTAAGGAGTACAAGATGAAAATAAGTGCAGTAAGTTCGAAACAAAAGTAATTGAGTGCAGTCGAACGAAGACAGGCGATGCAGGAAATGTTAGATTAGAAAATTAAGTGTTGAAGGAGGTAGATGAATATTGTTACTTGGGTAGTAAAAAAAACTAACGATGGCAGAAGTAAGGAGGACATAAAATGCAGACTAGCACAAGCAAGGAAGAGCTTTCTTAAGAAAATAAATTTCCTCACTTCAAACATTGATATAGGAATTATAAAGATATTTCTGAAGACTTTCATCAGGAGCGTGTTATTGTATGGAAGTGAAACATGGACGATAACTAGCACAGAAAGAAAGAGTATAGAAGCTTTTGAAATGTGGTGTTACGGATGAATGCTGAAGGTGAGATGGATAGATCGAATCGCGAATTAAGGGATACTGAATCGAATTGGTGATGGTGGTGTTGGTGATTATTGTTTTAAGAGGAAGTACAACTGGGGAACCATCCTATAACACTAATCAGAGAGAAAAAAGGGAAGGGGCCCTACACTTCGAAAAATGAAGGTATCGGACAAAGAAATACAAGGGCCACGAACGGCGTGAAAATGAAAGACTCCCTAGGCCTCCATACGTAATATCGACGGGGTCGGGAAAGAACAAGAGTTGACCAAGTGAGGTCGGTTAGAATATATGAAAGTGAGGAGCCTGGCACAAGTAAATGGAGGCAGTGTCAGGACTCAGCTAAGGGCCCCGTGGTCGCCAATCCACCCTACAAAGTTCAGAGCCCCTGGGGCCCCTTTTAGTCGCCTCTTACGACAGGCAGGGAATATCGTGGGTGTTATTCTACCGCCCCCACCCACAGGGGGATAGAATTGGTGAGCGGAGATCGATTTGGCTAAATTTGACGAGAAGAAGAGATAGAATGATAGGACACATTTTAAGAAACCAAGGACTTGTTCAGTTGGTTTTTGAAGGAAGTGTAGGCGGTAAGAACGGTAGGGCTAGACCAAGGTATGAATATGAAAATTAGATTAGAGCTGATGTAGGATGCAGTAGTAACGTAGAAATGAAAAGTTAGCACAGAATAGGGTGGCATGGACAGCTGCATCAAACCAGTGTATGGACTGATGACTCCAACAACAACAACAACAACAACATATCTATGTATACACTGTAAGTTATATTGTGGTCGATTTTAAGCGATCTAGAAAGGGGAGGGAGCGGGCTTCCATTATAATTAAAACTCTACATATCGCTAGTGACTATTAGGAGGAGGAGTGACTGCAATTGTAATCAAAACTCCCCATGTCGACTGTAACTGGCGTTATAATGGGGCCTTCCATTGAAATGAAAAATTTCCTTCTCGATTTGACTGACAGAAGGCAAGGGCGAATGTAATTTGGTCAAAACTTCCCTACCCGATTGTGTGTGGCAATAGGCTGTGGTGCCAGACATATAAACAAATTTCCCCAGCTAGATTGTGACTGGCAGTAGGCAAGGTGATCTGCTATTATAATCGGAACTCCCCAACTCGACTGTGGCTGGCAGTAGGAGAAATAACCTGCCGTTATAATGAGTACTCCCTAACATGAATGTGACTGGCAGTAGGTAAGTGTGCCTCTCCTTATAAAGAAGAATCCCCAATTTGATTGTAACTTGTAGTACGCAAGGGGGCCTACAATTATAATGAAAGCACCCCGACTCGATGGTGACTAGCAGTATGCAAGCAGGCTTGCCATTATAATCAAAATTCCAAATGTAGATTGTGACTGACAGTAGGTAAGTGAGCCTACCATTATAATCAAAACTTCCCAATTCGATTGTGACTGGCATCAGGAAAAGAGGCATCTCATTATAATATCAACACCACAACACAATTTTACTGGCATTAGGAAAGGTGCCTGCCGTTATAGTGAAAACTCAACTGGAATGTGTCTAGAAATAGGAAAGGGGGCCTGCCATTGTAATGAAAACTCCAAAAAATGTTTGTGACTGACAGTAGGCAACGGGGTCTGCAATTATCATCACAACTCCCAATTCGCGACCTTACATGGGAGACACTCATGGGACCTCTCCATGGTGTAACTCGGATAACGCTAAGAGCTATGTAATTTTGAAAAAGTATCCTTCTCACTGAGTGTACAGTAATTTACGTAGGAATCCCTATACAATA